>NC_057940.1:10480338-10815338 GCF_018555375.3 Anguilla rostrata | reverse complement strand
GTTCACGAGACATGGCAGCTTCGTTTTTTTATCTCGCGTGCATTACCCAGTGCTACAATACTAGTGCTAGACCAGGCTGAAGAGACACTGTACCGAAGCTGTTTTTTTCAAACAAATAATTCCCATTATGCTTTAGGACCTAACAGCAGACACACAAAGCAGAAAGAGAAATGACAATGACGTCAGCTAAAGCACATGATCACGGTGTCACCTTGTCAAGCAACGAGAGGAGTGTTAAATTATGGACTGAGGAAGACATTGCACTAAAGCTCGAGATGAATCTGAGAAATCAAGCTGTTTTCCTCAGCTCAGAACGTGGAGGTGTTAGCCTCCATATTCTAAGCGTCAGAGCATTTAGTATTCCAGGGAGGGTCTCACTGTACTGCAAATACATGGGACTGTGCAATGGCTAGTGTCTGGCCAATTTCACCCAAAACCATAGACTGTAAAAATATGGACAAAGTGCCTGAGACATCACCCACTGACCTTCCATGGGCTTGTGAAAACAGTTCTGAAGCCACAGACATGCAGTTTGTGCGCAACCACGCTGTACAAATTGGAGCCAGAGATTTTTCAGTATGGAAAAGGGGGACGACCTTATATGGCCATGGATTCCAGGTCAGGTCCAGGCACAGAAGGATTGACAGTCCCAGGAGGAAAAGCCCATGACTTTTAAGTCTCATCCTTGCCACTTACTACTTACAGAATGATCAAACTTTATCCATTATCCAGGCACCGAAGGAATACGGTTTGAAATGAGGCATTTGGATAATGCCCAGTATTTAAAACAAACTTTGTATAAAATCTCACATAATTCACCAGTCATGGGAAAATGTCAGACAGCCTAATAGCCTCATAATCAATCGTGGTGCCAGATGGTTACAGATAGCGAACAACGCTAGCACAACCGAGAAAACGAGCCGATTGCAACAACCATGATAAATGGCAGCTATGTCGCATTTCCACGAATCCCCAGAGGCTTTAAAAGTTAAGATATTGCTTAACCTAAAATGGAGACCTCAAAAAATACACCAGCCTGTCTGACTAACGTACGTTTGCAGTTTCAAAATTCACTCTACAGAAAAAGAACTTGGCTGGTGGAGAACATTACAATTTCAATTCCACAACAAGGCTGTTGAAAACCTGTGATAAATTCAGTAATGTGACCAATATGTACTGTAGCAGAAAAGATCACATGCATGTTAGATTATAGGCATAGACACAAAAAGGCTCATTTGAGGTTTAAGGTTGAGGTTTAAGAACATAAGTTATATATATATATATATATAATCTAACAAGCCATTAACCACATTTGACAGGTTTTATTTTTGTCTGCTAACTTTAGCTAGCTAGCCAAATAGTTTGAGAGCTTAAATTGCTTACTCTGTTAGCATACTGGACTAGCTAATATAGCAACTGTGTTAGCTAGTGATATCAGGTTGCCACAGGTAGCTATAGGCTATATCTGCTGGCTGCTAACTAATTAGTTGGTCAAAAAAGTAAAGAAAATAGTAAAAACGGCTTACTGAAAGAAGTGGAGAGAGTGTTGATTAGTACATTGGTGATCAGAACAGGCCATAACAAATTCAACACGAATGACTAGATGCTAGTGGTATGACACGTACTCTGTGCAATGGTAGAATATATGCATTTCACTTCACACACAGCTGAGAGGAGAAGGATGGGTTGTAATGTCAAGGTCATTACTAAGCGTGTAAGATAGCCCCTCCCCCCTCCAAGGGACAGTGATTCAAACAGTCCCTGAACTGTCCATAAGGTATTAAATATGGCACAATCGCTTAAAAAATGGGCACATCGGAGGACATCAGGCAGAAAAAAAAACAACAATTGAAACTAACATACTAACAGTTCTTGTGGGAAAAAAATGATTGACTTTGTATTTTGATTGCATTGGTACCACTGATTTATAAAGAAGTGGGTGGCTAAAAGACAAGAGAGAATAAGGTCTCTCACCAAGACCAGGAAATGAGCTTTTAAAAAAACGAAGGCAGGCCTGAGCCCCTTCCCAAAAACCAGCTGCACATTCGAGCCGATAACACTTTGCACAACAGCTGACACATTTTTTGTCGCTTGTTGTGCAAAGTGTCAAAAAAAAAAAAAAAAACACGAGAAGAAATATATTTCTTTTTAAAAAAAACCATCACAACCCATTGCTGTCCACTGTCTGCTACACCGCCCAGGATATTTCCACACTACGTTTTCCATTCAGCTGGAAGATGATCGCTTACACTGACGCCACGCCCCTGTGATGACTACAGCCAGAAAACACGCACGGCATTAAGCCCGATCCCACAGCACAGCTCTGGTTTGGGGGGGGGGGGGGGAAGCCTCGCGCTGCGCGAATGTAAAACAAATTATGACAAAAAAAAAAAAAGATGTGGGTTAAAAATGTGGGTTAATGGCACTGTGGGAAGCATTCATTTGGAAGTTCCTGCAGGACTGGGTGTGCTGTGCACTGGCCAGCGGTCTGCCTGTCCGAACAAAGGCTTTTTCATCGTAGCCCCGGTCAACAATGAGGCGGGGGATCCGGTAACGCTGAGACGCCGCTTCGCGAGGCTTTCCCCCTAACTTCTGCCTTTATTTTCCTTCCTCGTTACCGCGCTCGTTACCGCTGAAAAGCAGAGCCGAGCGGCGGTCGAATCGCGCATTTCCACTGTCGCGCCGCATTACGGTCATATTTATTATAATTAACGACATAAAAAAACCCCCGCCGCTGGTTTCTGCCTGAAACCACACAAAAAAAAGGGCTGGAATTTTGGGTTTCGTTTCAGGGTTTTTTGGTTCCCGTCGGGTTACAGAGTGACTTTGGCGGAAAAACCGCAGTCTAGCCGCCGTGACCGAGCAGAGACGAGACGGCACTCTAAACGGGGCGGGGCGCGCGCCAGTCATCACTAACCCCTGTGCGCCGCCGCTCAGGGTCATCACACAGATGCCACCGACTGCGCCTGCCCCTAGAGCTGTGATGTGCAGGCTGTGCCTAAACTGCCACCATTCTGCCCCCAACCCTCCACCCTTTCATTACAAAACCTCCACCATTCCACCCCAAAACCTCCACCTTTCCACTCCCAACCCACCACTCTTCTGCCCCAAAACCTCCACCATTCTGCCTCAAAACCTCCACCATTCTGCCCCCAACCCTCCACCATTCTGCCCCCAACACCTCCACCATTCTGCCTCAAAACCTCCACCACTTTGCCCTCAACCCTCCACCATTCTGCCCCCAACACCTCCACCATTCTGCCTCAAAACCTCCACCACTCTGCCCCCAACCCTCCACCATTCTGCCCCCAAATCTCCACCATTCTGCCCCCAACCCTCCACCCTTCCACTCCAAAACCTCCACCATTCCGTCTCAAAACCTCCACCATTCCGCTTCCGAACATCCACCCTTCTGCCCCCAAAACACCGCCGTCTCCCCGCAAAGAGCCACTGGTGCTCACACAATATTAATTCCCATTTGTGTTGTCAGCAGCTGCAGACATACAGTATCCTAGACTCCAAAAACAATAGAAAACTGCACAGCTGCAGAAGCAGACCACAGACTCAACAGGGAGCACACATGACATAAACTGTAATTTAAAACTGAGTGTCTAACTGATTTACAGCCGAGCACCTGGATGAAATGCCACGTACTCTACATGTATGCTGAACCATTCAGGTACACAGGGCCAATCTTACAATTGCAAGTAGAGTGAATTCTGCAGCCAATCAGAATCCCGGGATAACCGGGCCTAACACAGGGCAGGGCTACAGTTCTGTCACTGGAGGAGAGCCAGTCGAAGGCATTAGCGATGTTCACCATGCAATGGCCGTGCTTCTGTGCTTTCTCATCGTTGCATTTCTGAAAGTCACTTTACTGTGGCGCCCACCCTCCCTGAATTGTTTATGCAAAGCAGAGGTAACACGAGTCTTGATAAGTTCTTGGCCCGAATCATAAATCTCTGTCATGTGGTAAAACCAACGTTTTCCACACACAAATATGCATGAACAGAGTATAAGCAAATGGTTCTCCATAGGTTGCCATTGTGGCTTTTTTTTCTGTGATGTTTTAGTATAGCACTAACCTTGTACTTTCTCAAGGTTGTGAAATTGGAGTGAACCTTTTTCGAGCACTTTTCAAATGTTTTCTGGACACACATTCACAATAAATACTGTTTTCCCATCAAAGCACACTGTTCTCACCTTGTGTGCTCTACAAAATGATCGCTGGCTAGTAACAGGATAGTTGCCCGCTACTATCCTGTAGCTGCCAAGACATCTGCATTTCATTTACAGTAATATCTGCCTCAGACAGCAACTTTCCCAGTTCTATTAAAGATAGATCATGAATCGAGGTGGCATTTGTACACAACTGTGGTACTTCATGAAGTTTCCACATTACAAACTAAACAAAGGGAGAATTAAAGTTCCTTAAAAAACACACAATAAAAATGCACTATAAGTAATATGTCTTCTGTTTATCTTAGGAAAGAAATAATTCTTTTTGATACTGCTCTAAAAGTTCAAATTGTAGACTCTCTTAATCTAGCATGTTGGCACTCCCGAGCAATTACAACTAGTTTTAAAGACTGTTTTCATTTCTGTAACCAAGATGGTGTGCATTAGGTAATACCCTGTCCAAAAACTTAAGGCTATCAAATGAGTTATGGTTAGAGCTCCTTATCTTGTACATTTTAGTGGGAGTGATATACGTTTGCACTCAAAATCCAGGCTACATACCAAGCTTATGAGGAATCACAAACATTGTCACTGATACTGGAAAACAGAACTTTATGAATAACAGGGAGTATGTTATTATATTACATTACATTACAGACAGTTAGCAGACACCCTTACCAAGAGCAACTTACAGGACTTTTTTGATATAGCATGTCCAACAAAGGCTAGCAATGTTCTGCCATTTAAAATGAATAAATTACTGAATAAAAGCACAACACAAAAAACAGAAACCGTTGCAGGTCTTCCGGAGAGCAGGCAAGGTTATTAAAAGCCCACAATCATGTCTTATCTCCCTCGACATTATTCTGTCAACTGGCACCCACTTCTAAAAATTCCCAGTTTTCTGACACCCCATTAAGACCCTGAGGCACTAAGCAGACCGAAATAAACTGACTACCCCCTTACTTCATAGTTATGATACGCATTAAGTATTAAAACAGCTGGAAATTTCAACAAGCCCTTCCAAATGAGCAACAGTGCAGATTAATGCTGACACAGGCTGATAATGACCAAACCACCATTATCTGCAATATACCTAATAAATTCTTCACGGTTTAACAAGACAGTGATGGCCCAATCAAATCTCTCCAGCAGCTGCTGTTCTGTCTTTTGCACAGGAGAAAGGTTTGTATCTATTTATTGCCCTTTTATGCCAGCCATGCCAAAGTACAAAACATTAAATCAAACTCTGAGGTTAAAGTAAATTCTGCTTTCATTGTATGATTCTGTTTTATTCCATGGCAGCCGAATAAAAGGTTGTCTTTGTTGCACACTTTTAAAAAGCAGTGTTTTGAAATGTTTTCGAACGAGGAGCGAGTAAACGATGGATCTGGCACTGCTGTAAGGTTAGGGTGTATTCAATTTGTTTTCAATAGCCCATTTTCATCTAAATCCAGTACACTGACAGTGCACTTGTAAAATGAATGAATTAATGAATTAATGCTGCATAGCCTTGGTCCAGCTCCACGTCCAACCGAAGGGTGGGCTCCTTTGCAGTTAAGAGAACATACAGTTCAAAAACAAACCCTTTTTTTATCAGATGTCCTTTACCAGTTTGTGAGGAGCTGATGTTATTTCTATTTTCTTTAAATCCTCGTCATAGCAACTTAAAGGGACACTCAAGAAAAAGCTCTGTCATCATAAAGTTTTATCAAGCGGACTTAGCGCGCTGAGATTATCTTGGAGCGCTCAACGCGGACTGCTTCACCGCAGCGGTAAGATTTGGGCCGAATTTATTGTCCTAAGCATTTCATTTCCCCGCCCCGGTATATCACTCAAGACAACCATGAAAGGTCAATAACCTTGGCTGATAGTGTTTATACGGTTGGGTATGCTGTAAATTAATGGAGACGCTGTTATTTCAAAGGATTTAAGTCGAGCGGGGCGTCTCATTTCTTAAAAAGGTCACGATACTAAATCCACAGGCGCATGGAAACAAAGGCTAATCAATGTGAGATGATGGATGGGTGCCAGGGAAGAGGTGAGATTGTACTGAAAGCCTATTACATCTGTACCGCATTACTTTGTGAGCTTGTACTTTTTACCTGCTGGTTTCAAACATTCCAGCCCTAACCTGAAAAGTTTTTTTTTCTTCTTTTTTTTTCTACAAAGCGAGATGTGTGGGGTGTGTGTGCGGTATGTGTGCGGTGTGTGTGCGGTGCTATCGGGGGAAAAGAAAAAAGCATTCCATTCCGGCGATGGTGACTTCACATGGATCAGCAAGTGCATTTTTTTCTTGTGGCGTTTAAAAATTTTTTTTTTTTTTTTAAACCAGGAAATCAAATTCCCGCTTCAATCTGGTTCCCATCTCCTCCCGCTGCAGCGCGGAGCGTTCGCGAGGCGGGGCGCGCGCTCCATTCGCGGGTTTTCCCTCTGACAGCCGATTTGGCCGTAAAACGTTTCCTTCAATTATGCAGAGTGACAAACGCGTCACCGTCGCACGGCGATGGCAGCTCTCCCCCCCCGGGGCGCGTTACTCCGTTTCTGCTGAGCCCGCAGTAATATGGCGCGCGCAGAGGCTATGCACACAACCAGCTTTTTAATGCGGTAGTAAATAATGATGGACCTTGAAATAACTTGTGCCGGCGTGACACAATTCCCCAAACCCCTGCTGCATATGTACACACACACACACCCATTCCCAACCCATCAAATGATATGAAAGAGGGGGGGAGGGACAATACGCTTAAAACCACATTTTCAATTTCGGGCCCATTACGGAAATTTCCGTAGGGGTAAGGAGCCTCTATTTGGGACTATTAATGTGGTTTGGAACCCAAGCCACGCTGACCTCATAGTGTGGCACTGCACATTGTAGATCTGGAAGAGCATCGTTCTTGCCATGTTACCAAACAGGCCAGCGCTACTCCTTTCAAGGGCCATTCAACCAGAGGAGACGGACACATGTAGCCTACCAACAAGGCTGCGTGTGAAATATCGATACACAAATAAAGACCATTAATGAAAACGTAGAAAATCACAAGAAAATAGGATAAAAATGTATGTGCACTCTCTGGAGAAACATATGAGATTATTTTGCATTACATTTTACTGCATCTAATATAGATGCAGTTGCCTAAATTAAATGAGGAGGAGAAGAAAGTGCTCCGAAAAATTAGGACTAGCAGCCAATCAATCTTCATTTCTGGAACAGGATCTTCCTGTGCGTCATGCATTATAATTTTTCTGCAGCCAGATTTTTTTTAAGCGCGTAATTAGAATCACCGGTGGCAACGTGCCGATGCCGACTTCCCATAAAGACGCCTGTTAAGCGATCGTTTAAAATCATCATATTGCAGGCTACCTTAATCAGCTCAATTAGTCAATTAGATATCAATGGAACACTGGGCGAACGCTGGAACACATGCTCGTTCTCTGATAAGTTCCTTCATCCACACAAGTGTCTGGTATAATGCACTCACTTAAACCTCTATTGCGGTTAATTGCCTAGTTATGTATTCAAAAACAGCCGCTGCGAAGACAGAGTGGGTTTCGCGTGAATTTCAGGCAACGGAATTGGGACTGCAGAAAACGCCGGGCCTGAATTCTAATTCAGCTCATGTGAGTGGTGTGTATGCACTCGGGATGCATATCTGCATTAATCTGATATTTGAATATTCTGTCCCTCCCAAGATGGAGCCCATATATATATATATATATGAGAATATTTAACCAATTAAAATATTCAGTCTGATGTCAAGTAAAGAAAATATGTACTTAAGCCATCCTGCATTAATAATCACAGGCTCTCATGGTGAAAACCATCTTCAGAAAGAAAAAAGAAAAATCCTAACACGTTGTAGGAGTGAAAAAATAAATAAATAACAGAACTGAGGAATCCACACCTGACCGGAACACCGGTGAGAGGTAGGGATTTGGGCTTGGCGCTGGACCGGCCAGGAAGCACATTAATGCGAGGGCACTCTGAGACCGTCCCGGCTGGGGAGGAGGGGGCGCGGCTCCGCCAGACAGGCCAGGGGGACACTCATCCGAGGGCAAGCCCGGTGAAACCGCCGGAGCGCGGTAATAGGAGACGGAACACAACGGATACCGACGCAGCGCTGGATGGGCTTGTCCCAACCGGCCGGGCTATGGCCCTCTGCCATTACATTACAGGCAGTTAGCAGACGCTCTTATCCAGAGCGACTTACACAGCTTTTTACATCGCACTTACGTTGCATCCATTTATATACTGAAGCAATGCAGGTTAGGTACCTGGCTCAAGGATACAATGGCAGTGGCCTACCGGGGAATCAAACCTGCGACCTTTAGGTTACATGACCAGTTCCTAATCCTTACCCATTATACTACACTGCCGCCCATTACTACACTACACATTGCCACTAGGAACAGGCTCGAATTTCTGGGTAAACTATGGTTTCAGCCCTACTGTGGGAGAGACGACGTTCTGACCCTACGGTACGTCTGCTTCTGTGAGTGTGTGAGTGCTTGTGAGCGGCTTCCTCTGTTTCAAAAAGGTCCGTGCTCACATTCTGTAAACTACCTCGCTTCTCTCTCTCAAATAAATCAAGGTGAGCGGTAAGTGGGTTAAACTGGGTTAAAAAGGCTTTTTAAAATTTATTTTATCCCTCTTCCGTTTATGTCGGTGGCCATTCGACAGATGGCCCGGGAGGAAAACACTGCCTGCCACAATGTTTACCCTTTGATCAATATCTGAGTGGGCCAGGAACTGACAAGGGCCAGGTCCACATCAGTGTATGCAACGGTAATGGACAAGCATCTACTTTGTCTGCGTTCATGTGCAATACATCTTATCCATGCAAGATGCTTCGAGCGGAGTGGGCGGGAAATGTTTGGCCCGTATTTTGGCGCCATTGTGGAAAAAAAGAAACGGTGTCACGGGAATCAGCGTCACTCTCGGTTAACATTCTATCCGAATTCAGACTCAGGGCAGGTCAGGGCAGGAGCGCCGAGGAGGGACGAGAGCCAAGCCAGAGAGAGAGAGAGAGAGAGAGAGAGGCGACGCCACCTGACACCGAGGCCCATGACCAAATTTAGCTCAGTCTTAGTTTTAATCAGAAACTAGTAGGACAAAAGCTCAGGAAACCAAAGAGCATCCGTCTCCGAGCGGAGTCAGCGAGGGTGGGGATTAATATGTTACCAAACCTGGGGCTTGGCTCCGGTCGGGGGCCGGGGGAGCGGCCAAAGTAATGAAGGATTCGAGCACAACAAAAAACGAGTGTGGCAGCGAGCAGAATAAGAGGCTTTGAACCTCTCTGCTCTCTGTGAAGTGCCAGCTCGAGAACAGGGCGGCCTTTGTGTGCCAGCAAGGCCGAGAAAAAATATTACGTTTTCAGCACTGAGCCAACAACCAAACCCCCCCTGGTCCCCCCCCTGGTCCCCCCCCCCCCCCCCCGCCCGCCCACACTCCCCACCTTCCCAAAACTAGGATCATGGTACAAGCTGAAGAACTCCACAGCCTCTTCTCTTTTTTTGTGTAAAATAAACGGTTCGGTATCCGGGGCTGACCTGTTGTCGGCCGGCTGCGGTGGAGTGGCGGTCATGCAGGCTGCCGCTTTTTCTGCTGCGTCTGGGATTTTGAGAATGGGGTGGGGGTGGGGGTGGGGGCAAAAAAAGAAAAGGGGGGGGGGGGGTGGGGAGGACTGCACACCAGCGATACTATTTATATTCGGCCTCATTACATGTAGGGGTCGCCTAACGCGATTCCAGATGTCTTTGATGGTTAAAAAGCCCCCGTACATCCGGGTGAGAAGGCCTGAGTTTGCATAAGCTGCCACAGTCAAAACCTCAGCATCATTCCTGACCCACAATACAATACACCCCCCCCACACACACACACATACAGATACACACACACACACACACACACACATACATTACAGGCATTTTTAGTGTATTTTTTTTTAGTGTACCGAAGAGCATCCGTCTCCGAGCGGAGTCAGCGAGGGTGGGGATTAACATGTTACAAAACCTGGGGTTTGGCTCCGGTCGGGGGCCGGGGGAGCGGCCAAAGCAATGAAGGATTCGAGCACAACAAAAAACGAGTGTGGCAGCGAGCAGAATAAGAGGCTTTGAACCTCTCTGCTCTCTGTGAAGTGCCAGCTCGAGAACAGGGCGGCCTTTGTGTGCCAGCAAGGCCGAGAAAAAATATTACGTTTTCAGCACCGAGCCAACAACCAAACCCCCCCTGGTCCCCCCTGGTCCCCCCCCCCCCCCCCGCCCGCCCACACTCCCCACCTTCCCAAAACTAGGATCATGGTACAAGCTGAAGAACTCCACAGCCTCTTCTCTTTTTTGTGTAAAATAAACGGTTCGGTATCCGGGGCTGACCTGTTGTCGGCCGGCTGCGGTGGAGTGGCGGTCATGCAGGCTGCCGCTTTTTCTGCTGCGTCTGGGATTTTGAGAATGGGGTGGGGGTGGGGGTGGGGGCAAAAAAAGAAAAGGGGGGGGGGGGGGGGGGAGGACTGCACGCCAGCGATACTATTTATATTCGGCCTCATTACATGTAGGGGTCGCCTAACGCGATTCCAGATGTCTTTGATGGTTAAAAAGCCCCCGTACATCCGGGTGAGAAGGCCTGAGTTTGCATAAGCTGCCACAGTCAAAACCTCAGCATCATTCCTGACCCACAATACATTACACCCCCCCACACACACACATACAGATACACACACACACACACACACACACACATACAGATACACACACACACACACACACACACACACACACACACACACACACACACACACACACATACAGATACACACACACACACACACATACAGATACACACACACACACACAGATATATACCAGCATAATATTTATAGTGAAATTATATATTTATATATTGTACATAATGCATGTTGAATTCAAGGACACACATTTACTTCTTGGTTAAAAAGGCCATGGTGATTTAAGTCTATCATATTATAACCGAAAAATAAATAAATAACATAACATAACATAACATAACATAACAGGCTTTTATACGGGGGACAGTCTAGTGTAACACCAGAATACCTTTGTTAATATTATAGTCAAAATTCAGCTGATGTGCCGTCAGTGAAATGAAGGGAGAATAAACTGGACAAGACAAAACAGGTCTGTGGGCCGAGGCTGGTATCTGGCCTGGGCTCCGCTGGGGAAAACAAAGCCTGCTTCTGAGCGGACAGCCGGCAGGCCCGGGTCACATGACTCCCGGGCGTGAGCAGCACATGCCCTTGGCACCAGCTGTGGGCCTCCGGCTCTCGTCGCCAGGGCAGTGCCGCAGCGACTGCGGGCTGTCCGAGGCTAATGGGCAAATAATATGCCAAGGACATATTCATTCTCTCTCCCCCTCTTTCTCTCACACACACACACCTCCTCCTTCTCTCTCTCTCACACACACACACAGACTTTTTCTCTCAGTCTCTCTCTAACACCCCCCCCCCCACACACACATACACGTACACACACATTATCTCCTTCCCTCTATAACTCTATAACACACGTATACCCTCTCTCTGTCTATCTCATGCACAGACAATATCTTTCTCTGTCCTTCTCTGTTTCCCTCTCTCAGCCTCTGTCTCTCTTTCACATCTCTCTCTCTCCCCCTCTCTCTCTTTCTCTCTCTCTCTCTCTCTCTCATTCAATTTTTCCAACTGAATTCAAACTGAACTGTACTGACATGGCGCACCCAGGGCCGTTTCTAAAGGGGTGAAAAGTGATGATGCTTCTTGGGGCGCACAGCTTTGGGGGGGGGGGGGGGGGTCACAGATTTTTAAGAAATCTATTTGTTTTATTCAAAAATGGGGGCCCAGAGCAATACTCTTTCAGGGGTCCCAGAATTCTAACTAGAAACCTGTGTTAACTTGTAAAGCTTCCAACTAGCATAAGTAAAACAGTGACAATATAAAGGCAAATATAACTCTCTCTTTTTCACTCTCTCACACACATACACAAAGATAGTCAATGAAACCAAAATCCTGTATGAACCTAAGTGGGCCTGGGAGAGTGAAAGTTTAAGATAAGCTGGGGGGGGTGGGAGGTGCAGGGGGTGGTGAGTGGGGGTGGGCTGTATCAACACTATGTAAACTGCTTTATCAGTGCAGTCAGCCCAGAGGTCTCCCGGTTCCCAAAAGCAGGGAGACGATGTGCAGACACCCCAGGCCCCGATAAGGGCCAGATAGAGAACCGAAGGCAAGAAGGTCAAACAACTATTAAATATGGCTCCCCTTCCCCCCGCTCGCCCATCGCCCCACGGAACCCAGCCTTAAAAGGCCCAAGCCGCGGGAATTACACACAGGCCGCTGCGTGCCTGCGCATTATTATTTTATGGTCACGACATGGTCGCAGAGCCACAGCCGAGCGACGATCAAAGGCGTGCAGGTGAGCCGGTCTGGTTCCAGCGAAGGCAATAACAGCTCACCGCTCACCACGCACCAGTGCGTTAGGAGAACCATTAGCCAGGCCCACGTGCAATTTAGCCTTGGCGGTCGGGCGCGGCACTGCAGAGCTTTCCGGAAGGATCGCAAGGAGAAAAAAAAAAATTTACAGTGCCCCATAACACACAGCACCCCGCCCACCCCCCCCGCCCCATCTCCCCTTCCAATACCCCGCAGCAATGTTTAGCTGGGAATTGGAGCACGGACTTCATTACAACGTATTGATCAGGCCAAACAAAGACCCTGGAACTATTGATCTGTTAGAGGACAAAAAAAAAAAAACAGGAAAAATATAGGGACAGGCTACTGTGGAGTAGCCGACTGGAATGTCACACGTGGGTCATCACATGTCTTCGCTGACAGGAAGTTGAATTTTAAGAAACCACAGCAAAGAGCGGTTCTCCAAGTGCTGCAGCAATTTTCACTCAGTGTTCCCAAAAATGATTCGCATGTCTTACAATGAGGCCTGGATCCAACTTACTTAGTCACAAGTTGGGCATCCTTCAATCAACAAACTATTTCATCATCCAAACAGTACTACGGAATTAAGCAACGCGTTCAGCTCATATTGAAACCAGCCCATGGAGGATTTCCCACAATAGTAAAAGGAGGCCTACTCAAACAACCATCTTGTTTTTTTTATATATTTAGAAATGACGGTGATGCATCCTGGGATGAGACGGCAGTGTGCATTGTGATGTCACAGTACAGCTGAGTGGATCCAGACTCAATGCCCTGAGATTCATGTCTGCTCCGCTCCTCAGTCCATTTTCCTATCAAACGATGTTCAGTAACTGAGACAGACGACACATCAGCATGACAGGCATTTATTCAAGCTCGAGCCTGGACACCCTTACCCCACCCCCCCCCCCCCAAGCACCTCCGCACGTCTATTCCAGCTGTATTTGCACATGACCTCTTGAGTCCGTTCACATCGCCGTGTAGGACAACCACTTCCGTTTCCTTTACAGTCTGTCACCACAACCACTTTTGCAGTCTGGGAATGAGGCATCCCCTGCATGTTTTTTTAAGAGAAATTTGAGCAAGAGCTTCCCGGACACGTCTCATTACACGGTAGACATGCCTACCATTTAAAAAATTGAGGTCACTTGTTTAACCGCAGTCTCGATAAAGAATTAAAATGCGCATGTGTGTATACAGACAGGCAGACCGACCGACAGACAACCCAAGTAAACATGTGACAATAATTAACCACAAATTTTCAATCTACAAAAAAATCAATCTGCTGAATCTACAGCAGAATTACCTCACAATCTGCAGCTGGATCAAATGCTAGTTTTTAAAAATAGGCTGTTTTCGCCCAGGTTCAAAGTTCCAGCCAAAGACACGAAAAGAAGGTTAAACCAAGGCCAGCCGGAGCCCACTTTACAAAATGAGGGTAACTGGGGTCACACTGGGCCGAAAAACCGCTTCGAAAACATTTCAGCCTCAGGGGAGATGTGCCAGGAGCTGACAGACCTCTGAAAAGAGGAGAAGGATTAAAGAGGACAAAATGCCAACCAATGGGAGATGGGAGATTTTTCTTTTTTTTTTTGAGTGTGTGTGAATGAATCAGAAAGACTAATCAGTTCCCACTGATGTGATTATGATTAGCGCTCTTTAATGTTAGAAAGGTTAGCCTACTTTCAAAGCACCAACAAAACCTTTTCTTTTTTTTTGTTAACTACATAAACGTCAGTACCAAGAAATAATGGCGTACACTGCAGCCAAATCTCTGTTTCTGTCGGTAGAATAGAAGGGAAGTAACGTTTTAAGTTTTCATAAAAACCAGTCTCGTACAAAATGACTTGTCAAAATAACAGACAGCAGCTATATCCGTGAAAAAGGGTTTCTGAACCACTTATAAATCTTCCTGATCCATGCGTGTATATCACCCTCGGGCCATGTGGTTGTGATTACCCATCTTGTTCAAAAGTACTGTCACCGCTTTTCCCCAAAACAGAGAGCCTGTACTGGGCTAGCGTGAGCTGGAGGCACCGAAACACTGACCCAACTGCTGTGATTGCGGTGTACTACCTAGCGCCAGAACAACAGCACGTGCGCTAACAATGCACGCAGGCTGTTTACAGAGCTGGGTCAAATATGTAATTGGAACACTTTAACTATTTAACTGTCAGGTAAATTTGAGAACACTTTTTATTAGAATTTAAAAGAAATATGTTATTAACCAAAATGAATACAATCATATGAAACTGGAATTTTGTTCTGAATATTGTTGAAATAAATGCTATAGTCATCATTATTATTATTTTTTAAATCTGTCAGTAATCTGTAGTAATTTTACAGGTATCTAAAGGGATACTTTCTCAATGCTATTTTTGGCCCAGTTCTGATTCCTGTCCAGACAGACAACCACCTGAATTTTCCACTTCTCTTATTCACCACACATTTAACATGGAACACTGGCATACTGATTTTTCTGGCAATGCTAGCCCCTTCTCTGGGTCACACAACCGAGTGGCTAGTTAGTAAGGTATACTTACTAAGTCTACTGGCTCCATTTGCTTTAAAAAAAAATTCAGTAGTAAGAAACAATATAACTGGTTGTCTTAGCAACCTCAGATTGAGCTCTGCATAATTTATCATTTAATATTATGGCTTTGTAGTCACTAAAGTCAAAAGGGAACATTTCTGTAAATGTTAGTAGGTCATGAGCCAGCAAATTGGCAGAGGAACTTTTCTGAAATGCCGACTCTGGCTGTCATTCACACATAACCCCCGAACGGTAAAGTTCTTTAAGGCTGCATGTGTGATGGGCTTTTAATTCTCTCCTTTTGGATGTTTGCAGAGATCAATGACTGACGTTTGCTCTTTTGTCCCCTCAGAACTTCCAGAAGCCAAGCAGCAACGCCTCAAGTTAACGGCTTGCTTTCAACTCATTTGTAAACAGGCCAATGGCGTCTGAGCTAACAGTCTGCGTAAGCATGGGTCGGCATGGCAACAAAAAAGAGTATGGTGACCCGTAGCCAAGGCCGACCGAGTCTAGATGGCCTGGGTCCATCTCATACAGAGGAACAGCAAGTGTGAATTTGCTCAGCTGTGTCAGCTGATTTAGAGTTTGGCTGTCAGTGGGGAAGATATTGGGTTTAGTATTGTGGAGGGATGGAGTGGTCAGTGGGGACCGTCCCAGGTTTATATGGCCACATTAGAAATGGAACTTTTGGGGGGTTGAAATGGTTAGAATGGGCATGGTTCCTTGAATCTCCTAATCATTTACAGCATGCTTGGTCATTAAAAATCCCAAGTGAGAAACTGGGTACTGGGAGAACGAAAAATGCAATGCAGAATGGGAAGGGAGGAGAGGAAAGCCAGAACAAGGAAGTGAAAAGACAGATTGAGACTCCCTGAAAGTTCAACAGACTTTTGGGGTTTTCCATTTCCCTAGCTTTTTTTAGAATATGAGAACTTTTTTTTCATGGTAGAGCTGCTCATGTTGAGTTCTGCTCACACAGGAAATCCTGTTGCAAAGCATTAAACTGTAAAACACACAAGCATGAACACGCACATTTATAGAAGTCTCCAGAACAAACAGAAACCTGGTAGAGCATGATGCTGGATGGCTTGACTTGTTTCAACCCTGGATTCCAGTGTTGCGCATAATTATGGCACATAAACTCAGGGAGGGAAGGACTAGGTCTGTGAGGCTGTGCGGAAGAGCGACTCCTCTGGTCGATCGTGTTCCTGCAGGCTACACAGAGTTAAATGAAGCAGTGGCTGGTGACGTGTATCTTGCAGAAAAGCTATGGATGAACAGCCTAGCGATAAAAACAGCTTCTGTATTCAGCTGAACATTGCAAATTGGAAACAAAGCAGAGAAGATAATCAGGGATAAACAATTAAAAATACCTGTAAGTGCATTCAAATGTCTTAATGAATTTGGCCAATTCAGACTAAAAGATAAACCTGACTTTCAGTTCCAACAATATTGGTATAAACCAGTCTGATAACAGAATTTTATGTGTATGTTGTTCGATGTTTTTTTTTTAACACTATCGCAATAGTCCTTACATACATGACTAACCACAGAATACCATTTAGATGGCATATTATTTGGCAACTGAACCTTTGAGATACAATTTTTAAGAAAAAATGGGAATAGCCAAGTCCACTGGATTGGTGATTTGTCATTGCATAAAACAGCCTGTAAATTGCGCACGCACAGTGGTTGTCCACCGAAAAATGCTGTTAGTTCACCCCAGCTCAGAGCAAAGTCACAGGAAGCCACTGTACAGGGACTGTGGGAACGCCAGACCACAGCTATATATGTGTCCTACAGCCCTGGGCTACGTAGGTGGCTCTCCTCCTTCCAAAGAGCATAACCTCCTTTCTGCATGACTGGTGAGTAGCCCCCACCCCAGATAAATAATTACTCCCACTGTTCCCTCCCATTCTTTCCCAAGCAAACTTTGTCAAATTTGCCTGAATGATTCCATTGAAAAGCAACGAAGCGGTGACTGGTTGTCTGACGGGAGGCCTCTGATTGGCCTGTCCCCTGGCTGACACATTCTCTTCTAGACAAAAATCGTTATTCTCATTTCCATTGGTTGTTTTCCATGACTACACTAATGACAAAAATATTTTTTTTTATCTGTATCATTTGATATATTCTCTCTTTTGTTTTCCTGTAAAGAGCACTAAGCAGAACTTTATGTTGTTAAAATATGTAAGCTTGCAGCTTTGGGTTAAAAAAGAAACCCTTGGGTAATGCGAATGTCACACAGAACAAGTGCCCTCTAATCAAACCTCGGAGGAAATCTGCTGGAAGCAAGCTGCTCTCATTTTTTACGTAGTTAATTTTGCACTGAGTGATTAGCAGAGTGGAGGTACAAGGCCTCACTCTAACAGAACATCTAATGCAACACAAAAAAACGTGATTATTTCCAGCCACGGTGTGTCATACGCTCGGCATAGCCTTAAATCTTAATCTTCTTGAACACTAATGCCCTGCTATGTATCATTTGAAATTAAATTGTTTGGATGTTCTCAGCTACCAGATATATTAAGTACAGCACAGTGGGCCTAGGCTTTAACAGGCAGCCATGCCAGAGCAGGCTACAAGAATCATGAGTGAAAACATTAGGACACTCCCTGTCTCCCAAAGGTACGTTAGAAAAAGAAACACTCCATGACCATTGACCTCATGGTTGTAAAATGTTCATTCTTTTTTTTTGACCTGAAAGCAGAGAGTACACTGTGTTGTACTAATAAGTCAGCATGGATGAGAGGATTGGAGAGCACTGAGGGTATTTACAAGAAAATAACTCATGTAAATCAGGGCCTTGTACTCAGTTGAGAGAATTAACATGACCCGCGTGTGTGACTGCATGAGGTGTTTAAAACAATGGGGCCTCCTTAACGAAATCTGAGACCGCATAAGCGTTTTAAAAAGGAGGCCGACTCGCATGCGCACACACATCACAGCATGCAAACACTTTCTTTTAAGTGGGGGAAAAAAAGGCATTCATTAACAGATGAGATTGCATTAACATTGTCCCACATCGCATCACAGAAACCTCTTTATGAGCGCATTACAATGACTGAGGAATCTCCCCCCCATGCAGCCATACCAGCCTTCTTTGGCACCTTCCACCCCCCCCCCCCCCACCCCCGGGGAGGGTGAAACAAAAGGGGACCCTGATTACCGGTAGTCACGGGTTATCCACAACTCAAGGAGGAAACTGACTGCTTGTAGGATCAAACAGTGGCCGTTTACAGGTAAGATCGAAGTCAAAGCACCCCAACCCCCACCACCCCCCCCCAACCCCCCACATTAACCCGTCCCCTGTCCTCTGACTCAAAGTCTTGTCACACTGTGACATTTAAGCGCCCACTGTGAAATCCAATAGCGGTTGTTATCTTTTGTGGAAACTGCTCAAGGCCCCAAACCCAATACCGGCACCCCCCCCTCTCTTTCGCATGTGGGTGATGGCTTTGTTTTCTGGACAGGCCTTGTATGGGCCTCCTGTTTGCCACAGCCCTGACTCTGCACATGACCGTTACTTGAGTCAGAGTGAATGGCAGAGGACCCGGAAGTGACGCAGACATCCACACAGTCCATGTATACAGCTGGACAGTCAATGAAGCAATTCAGGTTAAGTAACTTTCAGAAGAGTGAAATGGCAGCTCCCCACCTGGGAGTCTAGCTAACCTTGGAGCTGCAAGCCTATTTCCGTAAGCATCGTATCACACTGCCACCACTATTGTTTGGAAAAAAAAATAAAAAAAGATGGGAGGGGCATACCTTTGACAAATTTATAAACTTTACTCACTTTTCTCTCCATTGTTTTTTTCTCCTCTGGGAAACATTTATGGCTTTGACAGTTTTGCAGGGATTAACAATGGAAAATAAAAGGATCTTGTCTGAAGGCCATCCTTCCAGCCACCTGAGACTCTCGCCCTTTATTCCCTCAGCTGATAAATGTGGTGGTTAGCTAGCGCCATCCATCTCTGTCCCACCACTTCCATTTGGGCTCCACCGCTTCGCACGAGTTTTCCCTCCAGTTGCCTTTTTTTTTTTTTTTACCTGGAGGTGGTCAACGAATGCTATTATCGGTGACAATGCAATCGCGGAAAAAATAAATAAAACAAATGCGCAGTAACCCACACATTTTAACCAATCGGTTCGATCTTGTTGGTCAGAGACAAAAATAAAAATAAAAATGACTCAGAGTGGAAGGAGTGAGCTGTGGCTGTCATCGGTTGACACTGTCTTGAAGAAATGCCATCGTACGCCGAGGTCTCGTCTGCAAAACCAGCTTTTAATTTGAACAGCCAAAGCTTGTGGTAGAGCCTGGAACTGTAAGGGTGCGGGAGCAACAACATTTCCTGGTTTTTTTTACTGACTGATGATTGTAAACACCATCCTGGCCCTTTATCTGCTTTAAATACTAACAGGCAGACAGCAACAGCGTTTGCAATTACCGAATGGTTATGCTGCATAATTAAATTTTGCCCGCCAACACTCGCCCCAGAGAAAGATGGTTTTAGTTCTCTGTTGAAATATTTATACAGTTATTAAAACTAGTACCATGTATCTAAGGCTTGTAAGTGTCTCATGAAGCACAAGATGTGGTCTAAGGGGCTGATATTTCCCTTGCAAATGGCGGACATTTTTCTACAAAGAGATTTGAAGGGCCTGGCTTCAAACGACCTGATGCCTGAACAAAAATGCAATGCCATTTATGGACAAGTATGATGCTGTTTGATACAACCACGTCAGATCCATTCTGGGTGGCAAGACTGGGTTTCAGAATGGGAAGTGATGAGCTTGTGAGGAACTGTCTGCACAGATAATATGAGTCAATTTTCTTTAAAAAAAAAAATAAAAACGGGAAATCAGTCAGATAAAAATACAAGCAGTTCCACACTTTAAAAAAAAAAAAAACCCCATCAACAGATGATTGGCTCTTGTTTTCAATTAGTCTGCTATGTTCCCTCAACAGCTGGGGTATTCCACCGCTGAAGTGAAAACATTGTGGGCTTCTGCAGTTACTCCTGACATCCATGTGTACGAGGCACTGATTGAAAGCAGGGGGGAGTGCAACAGAATCTGGTCCGACGAGAGTGGGTTTTATTAGCAGGCCAACCACAGAATGCCATTTAGATGCCAGCCTAACAACAAAGATCATTGTTCGCATGTGTTCGCTATTGATTTTCCAACGGCACACCCGGGCACCCCACACAAAAAATACACACATGTGCACACACACACGCACACGCACACACACACAGCAATGGCCAAAAAAGAACAAAGCTCTCGCAAGTGCGTATATGTGAAAATGTTTACCGTTGAAGAGAGGTTGTCCCTCGGTCACACCCCCAGATATGGCTGCGTAGTACACATCCTCTGTAAATCCAGGCTTGCACAGGGGGGGTCCTCTGCCTTCGGTGGAGATCTGGGGAGGGGGGAGGGGGGAGGGGGGGGGGGATTGGGGTAAAGATAAGTCATAAATATTTATTTTCAACATTGTGCTTCACTTTTTGACTTTAGAAAAAGCAAAACCCCAGAAGTGTTTTGGAGTGAGACCGACCCCCATTTCTTCAGCTTTCTCTTCGAGTTTTTCGAACAAAAGCATCTGTTGTGTTCGAGGGTGCCGCAATTTGGATAATGAGGCCAAAAGGGTTAAGCATTTTGCAAAGGCTGGTGCGGGGGGGGGGAGGGGGGATTCGCAGATAAACAAGAACAGGCCCCATTTGTCTGCACAAGGGCTAGCTCTGACAAAGTGCTCAGTGGCTGCTGATTTGTGGGACGTTCTGAATAAACAACAAAAAGGCAAAATGGAAACATCCCTTATTGGAGACCAGGGGAATTCTGTAGAGAACGATGATATCTATGCTCACGCAAAATTATAAAAGTTCCAGTATACCTGTTTTGTGGTGGGAGAGGGGTGCAGTGTGCCCTTACTTGCTGATTTATAAAAACTACTACCTCCCCCCATTCTGTGACACAACTGACAACCTGCATGAATCACTAAAGAATATTCCCAGTAGAGGTAATATCTTACTACCTATGTCAGGTTAACACGGAAATCCTTCCACAGAACTCCTAGGCTCCAATACACAAAGACAGCCCCGCCCACAAAGGGATGGGGGTAAACATGACTGTTTCAAATTAACACAAGAACAAACAGAACTCAAAAACCATTCAACCTAGGGACATAAAATAATTTTCCCGGAAAATACTGATATGTATCTCTCGTGAGTATATATTATGTTCATTTAGTACCGGGGAGATCACATTCAAAAATACTAAATTCAACAGCAAGTTGATTTCTGTAAAAAAAAAAAAAAAAAAATCTAGAAAGACATCTAGGGAATACGTGGAATTTATTATGCATGTGTAAAAGACAGTCTTTTATCTTGTGAAACATTGAGATACAAGGCTGTACTATGATTACATAAATTAATCCCAACCATGTATGTTAAAAAAGTTGCTGACACTGTTATCCAGAGCAACTTCCACAGCTTACAGTCTTTTACATATTTAGGTTAATTACCTTGCTCAAGGCAGCAATGACAGTGCTTTGTTGCAAGCAAATTTACTATATATATATATATATATATATATATATATTGTGTGTGTGTGTGTGTGTGTGTGTGTGTGTGTATAACGGTAATCGGTAGGCTACTCCAAAGCAAGCCAGAGCAGGTAGAAATCAGATCTGATACACTGTGATGCATTAACATGCAACCCCACTTCCCCAATACCCTTAATCCTATTTCTTTTGTGGGACCCACAAAGGATGTGGGCTGAGAGTTTCAGAGCCCTGGTGCATTGTGGGTATCCGTGCCACTTGCTATTTTCAATCATTGGAGTTTAAATATGGGGGGTGTATTGTCTAACATACCGAAATGAACGAAGCGGCAAAAAGCATTAGCACGAACGTTAAATCTCGCATCAAATAGGCTACGTAGGCTACCCTGCGTATATAAAACAAAGAAACACTGTAGTATTTCTTATTCGAAATAAACATTCCATAAACACTACGCTATATGCTAAATCAGAAACAATTTAAAAGAAGAAAAAACTATGACCACCAGTCACAGTTCTCAATAATTGGTCGCTTTACTGTCGCGCGACTATGTATGAATTCGCTATAGGCTACAGCTGTTCATATCAAATGGCAACGAATAGCTTTATCACAGAGAGGGTGTTGTTTTTATTTATTTTAATGTCCACAAATTTTACTTTGTTGGGTTCATAATTTACAAGGAAAGTAATGGTGCACATTATGATTACCATTATATCCCAGTCGTTCGGAAAGAAACTGGGTCAAATAGCCTGCATCCCTACCACACGAAACAACACGGGATGCAAGTTTTTCGACGCAAGTCAAATATCAACGCTTAGTGCCAGTTACCTATACATCGAAACATCCGTACGGGTTTTACATCACAGGGTCGTTCTTTGGTAAATCACGAAAGCAAATAGTTTCGTGATTTGCATTAACTAATGAAATGAAAGGACTAACGAAAGGACACTCGCTTAATTAGTGTAACGTCAGTGGGTTTACAAGTAAAAGCGGAAAGGTCAACTTCCCTTGGGCTCATGTAGTGTCCTTAACAGCGGAAATCATTTATTCGTTATTGTAACCTCTGCATCCGTGGCAAATTGGGTAGCTGGCTCGACACTGTACCTGCGCATTCATAACTTCTGAACAATGCAACTTTAAAAACATACATTTTCAGGGCGAATAAGTCAAAACGCGATTAAGCTGTACACACCTTCGATAAAACGGGAATATTTATTTGCCCGTTAGTTTACTTATGTGTCATATAAACAGCTAATTCCATTTCCTGCAGCATAGCCACAAAGCTAAATGTGCTACAAATGATGCCCTGTGCATCATTGCGCCATGTGTTTAAATTAATCTTCTGCGGCTAAATACGACCCTTTATTGCAGAAATTGTATCGCAACCATGACTATTCAAAGCATAAAATGATGTACAAGCAAAAGAAGCAGGGAATAGAGTCGACCTTAAAGCGCAAAAATATTGTCATCCTACCGTGTGCTGTTTATTGGTAATGCTTAGCAATAGCCATCACAAATTCTCAAGTGTGGCACTCTAGCAATTACATAGCCCAAATAAAATAATGCATGATACACACACTGCAAACATAAATCTTAATTTATTTCCATCTCGGGTTGTATGAAACTAGCGATGTGCGGGCACCGGTCATATAATCTGATAGTTTTCGGAAAAAATCGCCACAGAACAAGCAAGCGCACACCAGCTCTATCCAGCTCCAACTCCCAGCATTTCGCAAAAAAACGCAGAGAAATTATTACCTGAAAAGCTGTCAGGAGCGACAGCAAAAGCACTCCCGAGCCCCCGTTTGGGTACATGGATATGTTTCGTCTCCTCCTTTATGAATCCGTGATAATTATGTATCCTTTTTGGACCGATGCGCTACGACGTTCCGTTCAACAAAGGCGGCAAGGACAGCAGCATGAAGCAGCCTCGTTCCTCTACTCTCTCCGCTCCGTACTGATATCACAATATGGTACTGAGGCTGCAACTCCCTGTCTCACCCAGCCCCAATACCAAAATACTTAGAGACACCTCACTGTCTCTCCCTACTGGTCACATCGTCAATTTCACTGAACTTCTTCTAATGGATGCTTTTCCCCAAGCTTGTTTTCCCTTTCTCGACAGTGGGGTTATAATGGCATACCCCTCGTCTTTACCGTATTAAATAAATAAAATCGGTCGTCCGTTCTTTTTTTCTTTTTTTTCGCTTTCAGCCCTGTCTGTCAGGCTGTGCACCCACGAGGAGGCCAAGAGGTAGCCGGTTTTGGGTGAAATCGTCTTCCGTTTCGTTCAGATTCGAGTGCTTTAGAATTGCTTGTTCTTCTGCCTAGTTGGCTTGGCAGAGGTTAGGTCAGAATAGTGTTCACTGTGTGAAGTAAACTGTGTTCTTGGCTAGAAATAGCTGTACGAAATAGGTATTGTATCTTACTCAACCTGTATTTTGTAGTTGTCCATGACCATGAAATGCACTTTTGTACGTCGCTTTGGATAAAAGTGTCTGCCAAATAAATGTACTGTCAATGTAAATGTAGAGTGAGCTGGTATTTAGAAGTGGTGGCTTCATTGATGGTTCCAAAACAGAGCGTTCCAAGGTCGTTTCGGAGGTTATTTATTTATTTATTTATTTATTTATTTATTTATTTATTTATTTATTTATGTTTATATTATTTTATTTAGGTCGCTATATTAGCAACAACCTCTTGAATTGCAAAGCATTTCAACTTGTAGCCTACCGCAGATGTTTTCATAGTTAAGCCACTCGCTGCACTGTGCATGTTTGCAGTTATTGACCCAAGCATTTATGAATGTTTGTATGGTGCTTATAAAGGTGACATGTAGTTCTTATAGTTGAGTTATAGTGCTCTTATACAGAACCATTCACAGGCAAAGTAACCCATTGCATTTCTTTTCTACTGTAGCGTCGCAAAATAAATCATCTGGGCAGCTTGTAAGTTTAAGAACTTTTTTTAAACTCATTTATTTGTCCCAGGGTCAACTGATTCCTTTCCACTAGGGGTATATTTGAACCCAAATTCCTCAATTTAGAAGTTCAAAGACAATGTTGGAGGCTTATAGAGATATTTTATCATCCCGAATGTGACCAGTGATATCCCAAAACTGAGATTATCAGGAAATGTGAGCACTGAAGTAAGTTATTGTGCACAATTAAACACAATTTAATAAATTTTAATAAAACATGTATTTCCGGATGCGCAAATCCACCTCCCTGTATGTAAACACAGGTCGTTTTAGCTGGTTAAACAGATACATACAGTGATGCCTGTCCACTCCCCCATGTTCCCCACATGCAAGCAGGTGCAGTGCCGGAACTCTGCGTATTAGAGAGAGACTGCGGGCACGCCCTTTCACCGTCACACAAACGCAGAGCAACGCCTTTCAGCAAAGACTGCCCTTCATCAGACGGCAATGAATGTCGGCATACATGACAGCGTCTTTTAATCAACAGAAAGGGCAATTGGCAGGTCATTCGTATAAATCGCATCACTCGCAGAAGTGCGGCGTGCCAACGTGAAGGCAATTAACATTTAACGGGCTTTTTTTCTGCTGTAGATCACCGTTGGGCTCTGGCTGCGCGTCGAGGCTACGCTGCTTTTAAGGATAACTGTTAAATAATGGAGGCTAATGGTTGCTATTGTGTGGTTGTATCTTATAGCACTTCTTTATTACGGCCAGCCCTCACTGTGTTGATGTTCTATCTACACCTTGTTTCTCCTGTGATTAGCTCATGATGTAGCCTTTTCCACAATGGCTTTGCAAGTCCCTCTGGGTGGAAGTGTCAGACAGACAAACAAACAAACAAATAAATAAATAAATATGCATGATCTGAATAACCACAGTCTTCCCACTTTGGGAGTACCCCCACGCCTGCTGTTCTGTTCAATATCCCGCTAAGTGGAGTTAGCCCCACCTATCTCACGGCCATCTCTCAGTGGCTGCTCTCTCTCTCTCTCTCTCTCTCTCTGTCTCTCTCTCTCTCTTTCTCTCTCCCCTCTCTCTCTCTCTCTCTCTCTCTCTCTCTCTCTCTCACTCACTCATATGCACACATTCTCTCCTCATATGCACTCTCTCTCCCTCTCTCTCTCTCTCTCTCTCGCACACACACACACTCGCACACACTCCCCCTCTCTTTCCCAGCATCTGGAAGCTGCAGCCGTATAATTACATGTCAATTAGGGAGCGGTCACAGCAGCACAAAAGTGGGCATTATCTCCGTCCGTGAGGAAAGCGTGTGTATCTGTGGCCTGGTCAGGGCAGAGCAGAGCAGAGCAGAGCGGGCCTTCCTTTTCCACTGTGTCTGACTCACTGCCCCAGGGCACTCCAGGTACCCTGTTACTGTAAGAAGATAATTACCCCGCTTTATATAGGTTACTGGCTGACCCATTTCCCTCTCCCCGTCTTTCTTTGTTTCTTTTTCTGCTGATTGTTAACACTACGGTTACAGGGTATCCAAGGAAAAAAAAGGTCATTTTTTTAAATAAGGGAATGTGCGCTTTCCCGTGGAATCATTATATCCAGACTTTCTAGGGTTGTAAACTCATGGTACCATGGGTCCTGATCAGGTTGGTACCCTGAAGTGAGGTGCGTTTGCCAAATTTCTGTGAATGTGCTCTGCTAATAAAGCAATGATTCGTTAATTCATCTGATGAGTCGGTGACACTTCAGTTGGATGCAGCCAACCTCATCAGCTCCCTTTAGAGATCAACTCTAGGGTTCAAGACTGCATTTGAAGATATGACAACAAAGACAAAAAAAAAAAGAGGGAAAGTACATGTATGAGACACATATAGCCTTGACCTTTAACAAAATGCACAAAAAAAGAACCATCTGTCATCTTCTACTATTATTTTGATACTGTAATTCTTCACTTAATCAATGTTAGAGACCTTTGAGAACATTTGTCAGTGTGTAAAGTAGATAACTGCTTTCACACAGAGCAATTAATTCACACTCTGACTGGCAATATGGTTTTTGCTGTCAAAAGACCTTTTCAAAAAGTCTTGGCATTTACTGTACTGTGACTAAGCGCATAGCATTTCCTCAGCCAGGCTGCTTCACGGTCATGTACAATATTGTGACAGTGATTCTCCTTCCTCAGTACCGCCAGAAGGTAAAGTTCTGTAACTGTAGGGGCGGGGGCGGGGGGGGGGGGGGAGGTTTCATGGCTAACTTTCAAATATATTGTTATCCGATGATTTTAGCTGAGTACCCTGATGGTTCCATTCTCCTGACCGCCACAGTTTCGCAAGCAGGCCCCAGTACAGAGTGCCAGCAAATGATTGCCAATCAGCTGTTGCCTACAGTGTTTGCAAAATGACATTATCTGCTGCTCCCCCCTTCCCAAAAAAACCACTTTCTCCTTTTAATGCGTTAGAGTGGAACAACGCCTGAGCACAGGACCATGGATTCCGTTGCTGGGAGTGAGGAACAGTGGAGCGCCCCCCCTTTCCCAAGTCTCGCTGGCCACCTTAATAGCCCTCAGCTGGCGGGATTTGTCACGGAACGTTGGCAGAGTGGATTCCAGAAGCCCTGTGAATCGGCGAGACGTTTTGCCACACACGCGGCGGGAGGATGTGAATGATGTCATTCTCTCGGGCCGTCCTGACGAGAGTGAACCACGGCGGAACCAAGATCTCATAACTTTCATTCCAGCCGGTTTTCCTTGACACCGTTTCTCTTCCTCGCTGTGACCGCCGGCTTCGCGCGCATTTTACTTACGAACGCTTCCGCCGCTCTGTTCTGTGTGGCGCACGTGGCTCCGGTCCGTCTCCTTCACACCTGTTTCTTCTCAGTGCTGGATAACAATTGGTACTTGGTTGCCTGTGATTGATAGTCGGCTTAAAATCATGGTGGAATAATAGAAGGATTATCTCTTTCGTTCTCTCTGTCTTGCTTTCTCTCTCTCTCTCTCTCTCTCTCTCTCATAGAAAACAAAAACAAACATCCCTGTTGTATTAGTTCTTCTCTCTTCCAGGATGACTCACATGGTTTATGTTTTAGTGCTCAAGGTTATTTTGGATAGTGTATTTGTATTGATCCCTTTTTTTGAAGGGGGCAGGGTCTCATAAGAAGGAGTGTGCTAATAGGTTTGTGTTCACTTTTGGCAATTTTTATACACATAAAACTAATACAAACACAGCTGACACAAACAACATTGCTACAGGCAACCCTACATTAGTAGGACCATACGGAGGGTTTATATCATGAAATAAACATGAAAAGCATATGATTCCAGATCTCTGCACATGGATTAATAAACACATTTTTTTACACACCCAAAAGAGACTGTGGATTCTGGTTCAGGTCACGGAATCACATTTTTTTTAGAATTTCTCTTCGTGGTTGTTTGTCGGAACGTTCCGGCTCTTCCTGCCGAAGGAACACGGAGGCTGATGCCAAACGGACAGCCCAGCGGCACGCGGGCGACGTGTAGGTTCTTCTCCCGGCTCCGTCGCCGTGGCGATCCTCACCCCCCCTGCCCAGAGCAGCTGCCATATGGCCACCCCGGTGACGTCATCGTGGAGGATTTATTTTATTCTTCCTCTGCCCTTGCTCGGGCCTGCGTCCAGCATTAGGGGGTTTGGCAGCCCGTTTCTCTGCTCCCGCCTCTCCCTCCCTGAGCCGAACGGGACACCGCTGTCCACACATTTGTCTCGTCCGTTGCCCTCGAGCTGCTAAATCCCCTCCGTGAGATGAAGGAGATCCTTTTTCGTGTCGACCCTTCCATCTTTTCATCCGCACGTACGTAAAATCCATTTTCCATGCTTATTTATTACGGTAAGGTTTTTTTCCTCTGCCAACGTTCTTCCAGGGCTTTGCTTCCTAATCCTGGCAGTGTTTTTCCACCTGTGAGCTGAAAGATATGATAGGTTTAAAACATACTGCAGACCGTGTATGTGTGGACACCAAAAATTGCCTTGTTTACATTCAACAGTCTACTTTAAACTGTGTTTTTTATGTTTTTTTTTTTTTTAAATGTCAGCCACGGCAGGTGCATGCACAAATACACAATACAATTTCACAAGATCCAATAAAACCTATGATATTTTTTTTTTCCACATTTCCTAGGATTTCTGCTCTGGTTCGAGTCTTTGCTGTGGATAGCAAAGTCTCCTCATTGGACGAAATGGTTTCCAGGACGATGTAGCTCCGCCCCCTAATCAGGGTCCACAATTCCTCAGCCCAACTCCGGCCGGTTTCTGCAATGCAACGATTCGTTTTCGCTCCACGTCCTTCGCGAGGACACTCTCCCAGTCAGTTATTATTTCGACCAGTTTCTTCCCCTCTGTACACTTGCATTCTCTCACCTTCACTGTGTCAGTGCACGGGAGGGAGAAAAAACCATCTCTCTTTCATCTGGCAGGTCTAACCCAGTCCTATTTATCTATCGTTTTCCTCTGAAGAGGACTCCTTGCTCTTATTGAATGGTCTGAAATTCGATTTGGGCCGGCTTGGGAGTGAACGTGTCGGCGCTGCGCTATTAGATTAGGAGGAGAGAGGGGGGAAAAGTGTGGCGCGTGTCACACTCCACTGTTTCTCAGACAGCACGCACGCACACGTGTGTGTGTGTGTGTGTGTTTGTGTGTCCATGTGCGCGTGTTTGCACTTGACTCTTTGTGCTGACATTGTGTGTGTTCTTCACGGGCCAGCCTTGCCATCGTACCAGTTGTCTGCTTGTAGAAACTGAGCTCTCCTTCTCTCCAGAGAGCAGTGAGCCTTAGAGAACCCAGCAGTCATTTTCAGATGAGCCAAAAAACCCTTATGTGTCATTTTTGTTCCCCATATGTATACTACTAGGTTTTTTTTTTCCAAGAGAATTTTACCCGGATACTGCTGTCAATCTCTGTCTCCCCTGAAGGACAGCACCTTATACAGCGCAGTGTCTTCATCACTGCCTGTAAGGTAACTTATTTTTTCCCAGGTCTTCCATCCAAGTTTCGACCAAGTCCACACCTGCTTTTCCTCACCTATTTGATATCAGCTGGTGTGGGTGCTTTAAAATCCTACTGGTATTACAACAACTGGTATCCAACCACCTCGTGCATGTTCAGTTAAAATATAGATTTGGCCCCATCATACAGAAGCTCACCAGTTTGCACATAAATAGACCCCACTCTGCATGTGTGTGAATCGCCAGTTAGCTCTGCTTCTCTGAATACTGCTGTTAGGTTCCGTCATTGAACGCATTCAACAGCCCCGGCATGATGACAAAGCAGACACTGCGGCCATTGAATGGCGATGCTTAGATTTCACGCTTTATTGTTTTGGAGGAAATCCCATAATCTACTCACAGTCTGAAGCATGTCAAAGGACAGGTAGCAGCAAATTAGTTAATCAAAAGCAATATCCCAGCATCCTGAAGACTGATTCATTCCAATCACGGAGAAGTGTATCGCATTCAATGGCAATCCCCCTGGGCTAATGCAATTCAGCGATTTGTTTCTAGTACCGGAATCATAAATACGTATAAAGGAAGAATTATTTATTAATCTGACTGTCGTCTACATCCATTTCTATTTTCGATGTGTGTGTGTGTGTGTGTGAGAGCATGTGCGTGTGCGTGTGTGTGTGTGTTTAAGGCTACATAGGATTTCAGCATTTTTACCCCTATTTCTGTACTCTGAGTTAACTTGTGACTGTTTTGATTCATGCTTGTCTATGTTTGTGTGTGGGTGTACTGGACTAATTAACTATTTCGTCATTATTAAATGCAGGTACCATTTAACAGAAGAGTAGGAGGTGCTTTACAATTTTCATTATTTTATTGTGTATATTGTTATTGCTGTGCCTGTATGTATAGATGCACTTTATATAGTGCGTCTGTACAGAGACACAGAAACGGAACAATTCGAGTAACGGTTAAGAAATATGTCAGTCTTATTTCAACCCAGAAGAGGCTTGCGTTTTCTAGCACAGCTTTAATAACCTCCTGCCACAGTGCTTTTCAGCAGCGAGACAGGCATTAATTGAACGATTTCAGCATGTTTTGGGGGCGTATTTGTTTGTTTCTCGGCATAACAGCGGCTGACTATTAGTTTACACTCAGCTGCCGATACACCACAGAGAAATAACCAGCATGTGTCCTTTTAAAATGGTACCCTGGGTTACCCTGCCTACATTAAAATCTGACAACTCGGGGGATTTGTTTTATTAATAATGACATGCGTACCACTTTAAGAAATTAAAATAATTAACATCCAGTAATGCCGTAATTAACATGAAGATCATTAACAAATATATTTGAAAGCATTATCAATAGTGACTTACATGAACTAAGCCATTATATTAGTTTATGTGACAGGGTTGTCAGATCCCAGTCCCAGAGGGCTGGTGTCTGCTAGTCTTTGGTGTGTTTCAGCGCTCAAGTGAATAATTTAAGCCATTGATTGACAGAAGTATCCACAAGCCTGGTTTCCAAGACCTTAATTGGCTGCTGATTGAAAGGAAACCACAAAAGACCCACAGATGCTGTGGCCCTGCAGGACTTGAGCTCGACACTCATGGTTGTGTATTAATATAACACAACGTATTCATACACAGTGGAGCCTTTGGATTCATTCATGTTTTTTTTTATGTTTGAATCAACGAGCCGAGCATGCTATCTACAATACATTTCAAGTAAATTAGTTGATAATCTGTTTATGTAAATTTGTGCATTGGTTTCATGTTGATGTAAGCAATACTGCCTGTAACTGACTGGGAGAAACTCTCCAGCTACACGTCTCTGAGAGAGGATACCATTGAGTTGATGAAAGATTTTCCTGACCTGTTGTTTTTGCTCTGCTCTGTGAATAACATAAGTATCTCCCAGATGAGAGGCTTTTAGACGCCTTGTTGGGTGATCATCATATGCACAAAACCTTTTAGCATTTGCATCTAAAGGTGCAGAAATATTTGCTGCATTGAAAACAATGATATAGGAATTATTACTTGTTTGGGATCTTTTTTTCTTTTTTTTTAGTAGAGTAGTGATGGAATTATCTGTGATATGAGAGTTAGATGCTTGCTTTCTATTGAGTTCACCAGGCTCTGAATCAGTTATTAGGTGATTTACATGACAGGTAGGATAATATACACCCGGGGGACTTGGCTTAAATTGCTGACTTGCAGAGTACACCATTGTTAACCAAATGCTTGTTTTAGCATTTTAGGCCGCTGTGCTATGTAGCCGGGCCCGTTTAGTAGTAGAGCTTCTCTAACAGTGACATCACCTTGTCAGCTGCATTCTTTTGCCCCTCCCAGCAATATAGATGGATGCTTTTCTTGAGGGGTGGGGTTAACAAAACATGAGATTTGTACTCATGGATTGTGGGCCTTGGACACCCCAGTAAGATAACAATGGAGAAAATAAAATGCAACGGTCTGTCTGAAACAATTCTGCCATCTTGATTTAGCGCGTGGCCCAGTTTTTTTTTTTTTTTTGGTGGGGGGGGGGGGGGCAGCGGGAACGCAGGAAGCGGAGAGGCAGTTTGAAAACTCTTTTCCGAGATGAGCAGCAGATGAACGAACCTGCCCATCTAAACAGATTACAATGATTAGGGCTCCCTAATGCGCAACTATTATGCAGCCGGGTGATTGTCCGCCTGCCGACGGCTTCAGCTCCTTCTTCATCAGGCGCAATTAGGCACATATTCCTTTCTATGTTCTCAGACAGAATGTAAACAACTTTCAGAAGCGATTATCAGCCGTTAAAGGGGAGCACATGCCCGTGCCTGTGTAGGAAGGCCCTTCACTCTTGTTCTCATCCATGACCAGCGGCTAAAATGAAACATTTAAATGTGTAGGAACCTAACTGGCTTGTATGTGAACAGGGTTGTGCTGCTTAGAATTTTTGTTGTTTCGGTAGTCGTTCAAAAAGTTGTGTTAAAAAGCATTTATAAATTTCTACTGTACCTTCCCAATTATCTACATAAAAGAATAGCTATAACAATGTTAATACTCTGATAAGACTATGAGCACTCCTTACACCAGGCTTGGGGTCAGTTCCATTTCAATTTAGGCAATTCAGGAAATTAACTGAAATTCATTTCAGGAATTTAAAATGCTCATAATGTTCTATGGGGATTTTTCACTTCATTATCTGAACTCTAGATAAGTGACTTGAATTAAAATGGAACTGGTCCCAACTCTGCTACTACTACTACCACCACCACCACAAACAGCAATACTACTACTACTATCACTACTACTAATAACAACAACAACATAATCATCATCATCAACAACAACAACAGCAGCAATAATAATAATAATAATAATAATAATAATAATACACACCTCATCGCCTAGTGTGATGTCATTTTACATTGATTTGATTCTCATCAGCGGCCATGGCTCAGTGGACTTCTTTGACCTTTGGGCATATATGGACTGTGGGGTCTAAGGTACAGTTGTCATGTATTTATATCCAGGCCGTATACCAGCATTGATACTTTGTGTGTGAATTAATGTGTGGGCGAGAATGAATGTGCATGGAAAATGAATTGCTTTGTCAAATTGTCTTCAGACCCTTATCGCAAAAGTTCAGCCCAGAGTTTTGAATTCATACACAGTGGAGCCTCGTCAGGGTGCTTTGAAAGATATATGAACACGCTGTAAAATGTCCCATATTTTCAAATAGGCAGCTTTTCATTGACTCAATGTGTGTCCTTTTTGTCCCCTCAACATTGTGGGTTATGGATGGTTCAGCCCTATACAATAGCATGGTAACTGTCCATGTATCTGACCTTATGTGTGAAATGAACTCTTCTATTATTTGGCAGGGTCTGGATTTTGGTTGAACTGTACGAAATGGACGTTTTGACCTTGTTTTTATAAGCTAGTTTGTGTATATGTATATATATAATCATGCTTAAGTAGTGTTGAATCTCTCAAGGACTAATTAGTTTCACATGATTTCTCCATTCCTCTTACTCGCAAACATAATTCTGAAGCAAAGAAAATGTGATAAGCACTTCTGGAGTAACTCGATAAGGATTTCCCCAATAAAGCCTTATCATCTCAAAGATAATTGCTTCATCGCATGTGGAGATATTGGTTTGCTTTATCTTTGTGGTGTACATAGAATAAACACAAACAAGAACAATAGTCTGCTTTCAGAGACCCAGAAAGTACTGAAGGTGTCTTTTTCACAGGAAATGTGTTGCCTGCAGGTTACTGTGAATGCTAAGTTCCTCATTTGGTAGACTCCAAGGTGTGAAAAGTGGTGGATCGTTATCATATTCTGTACAAAAGGGAGAAAATACCACACCACACAATTAAGACAAAAAAGGCCTCCAGACCATTAGTACATTTTCACAATTTGACTTCATATGCAAGCTATTATTCCATCAGATTTAATTTAAAATCAACATCTGTGCGTGCGCGTGTGTGTGTGTGTTCGTGTGTGTGTGTGCATGTGTGCGTGCGTGTGTCTGTGTGTGTGTGTGTGTCTGTCTGTGTGTGTGTGTATTTGATTTTATTCAATCTGCAGCATTTTTGTAAATTGCAGCCTATGAACCAACTCCACACAGCTAAAATGGCAAAACTTTGTTGAATTTTGTTAAACTTTTAATGGGTTTATCAGCAGCAAAATGAAAGCATGAAAACAATGATCAAAGGAATGAGTGGAATCTTGATTTGCAATTTATTGGATTTAATTAATCTGCATCATTCTGCAATCATTTTCATTTCATGGGTTTACAAGAACAGAAAAATAGTGTTGAAAACACATTGAGCTGTTGATGATTTTTATTATGTTTTAATCACAGCAGGATTACATTGAATACATTGATGAGCAACACTTAATATTACAAATTTAATTGATTTACGGAGGTCTTTGGGTTTAATCCTTACTTGCATACAACACAGCTGGTTCAGAGCAATGTGCCTGAGTGATCCATCTTGTGCATCCGATGATATCTGGAGATTCACATAATTAGCATCCGTCTGGAAAAGTCTGCTCTGAAGAGATTATGGCTGAGCATCTTAACTGGGTTTATGCGTGTATTTAACTGAAGTGTATTATTTCAGTTTTTAAATCAAAATGTATTGTTTTCAAAATTTCATAAATGATATATATATATATATATATATATAGCTTAGCCAATGTTAATAATTTTAATTGACTGGCATGACAAAAACATCAGCAACATTTGAGGGTATTTGCCATATGCTACATGTGTTCATAAACTGCACAGTTACGCAGTCTGAGACTCGCGCTGGTGAATTACTGAACCTTTGTTTAACCAGGGAGGTCAGCTGAGAACTCAAGGCCACTTTCCAGCTTGATCTCAGGCCTTATCATCACCGCGGTCAGACTATCATACAAATATTAGGGACCTGAGATTAGTTATGGTTTAAAAGTGACGGTTTTTGTCTCTGACCTTCGCGGTCCAGTTTTCCTCAGAGTGGAGTTCTTTTACGGAGGGGATTTGAGAGGAACGCGTGATATGAACAGCCTTTGAAACCGGAGAAACCTGGACCCATTCCCGTTCAAGCGGTGTGGTTGAAATTAGACCACGAGTACCGGGCCTGGCTGTTCCGTGTCTCATGCCTGAGGATGTAAGGAAGGCAGGATGTTATTGTGAAGCACACCACCTGTATGGGGGGGATGATCAGGTGACCAGTTGCCAGGGGTTACCACCCCTAATCATTGGATAAGTGCCGTACAGCCACTAATGTTGCAATAAGTCAGGACCCCCCCCCCCCCAATTTAATCATCTCCTCCAAGGGGCTGCCCCTCCAACAGCACAATGTGTCCATAGCTGCACCAGCACCAGCTCCCACAGCAAGCCAGTTCTCCCAGATGGCTCTCCCAAGAAAGCCTTTCCCAATGCTAGCCGCCCCAGACTGTCAAACATCCCCACGTGTCCTGGATACTGGCCTCATTTACGGATCACGGGATACCTTTGCAGGGCGAATTGTCATGTCGAGGTTGAAATATTCACGCTGGGTCCTTCAGGCGCAAATGATTCTGCTGCTCTCGCCGAACGCGAGCCGTGCTCAGTCATCTCACCCAGCGACGGAAGGAGCGCTCCTCGCTACTTCCTTTTTCTAGCGGTATGTTTTCGCAGCACCTAATCGCACCAACCGGTGGATTATTCTGCCCTGGCACGGTGCTGGACCTGACAACGCCGAGCCCTTCCGAAACTCTGCGCTGCTGATTTTAATGACTTCCTTCCTCCCTGACGCCCACGTACAAGCGCTGCATTAGTCACAGTGTGCAAGCAGCTGCCTGAGCTGATTCTAAACGCTTGGTGATGTCATCTTCACAATAAAAGATCAGTGTTAAATCAACTCCTACAGAGTACATATGGTCCTTATTGGACTCATATGTACTCTGTTAGAGTTAAATTAACACTGACCAGATTACTGTATTGATTTCGTATGTTAACATTTTTCAGGGGCCACACTTTAATAAGGGGTGGTTCACCGGAAATGCATTTCCTCATTGACTGGGTCGTGGGTTTAAAAGTTTGGGCACCACTGAGTTTAAATGGTGAAGACCCTCCTGCTGGCTGGACACATGCCCATCACCATGTGCTCTCCTGTGGAAGTTTCCTTGGTTACAGGTTGCCAGAGGTGACAGGAAGATGGAGGGAGGGTCTCTGGCCATAGAATGACAGACAGTGATCACCTCAAGCTGTGTTTTTCTGTGAGATTGAGGGGAAAAAAGCAGCAACCATGAAAGCCATCCACCCTGGGCTGTCCTCTGAAAAACTGTCTGTAGATTGCCTTACAGCTATTGTATCATAACCCATAGCTGTTACCAGAGATTGGGACTTGGTTCTGATTTTATTTTTTGATAAAGTATTTGAAACAGAAACACAGGGAAAATGTTCAGTTGAACATGGTGACCGCAGCCCAACTGCAGGCAGATTAATAAGTAATACTCCAACCAAATCCTCACCCTCCTTTTATACCTCTGGAACAACGGTGTGTCCCATTAGAGGCTCATTGTGATATACTGTGTCTACCCTGTCCACTGTAAACAGTCTGAGGTGCTTGGTTTTATGTGTGCTGCATGCTGGGATAGGCTTGGGCTGTTATGATCCAGGCCAGCTTGATCTATGGAGGGTCCTCTTCTGCACCTGCCCAACCTAACCTGCTACATCAGCAAAAAGCAGACACAGCAGGGGTCCTTTCATCAAATATCAGTGTGGTGTGTATGTGTGTGTGTGTGCACGTGCATGTGTGTGAATGTGTGTGTGCGTGTGCGTATGTGCATGTGTTTGTCTGAATGTGTGTGTGCTTGTATGTGCATGCGTGCACGTGTGTGTGTGCATGAGCATGCATGTGTGTGTATTTGTGTGTGTCTGAATGTGTGTCTGTGTGTATATGTGCATGTGTGCATGCGTGTGTGCGTGCATGCATTTTTTGTGTGTGTCTGTGTGTGCATGTGTGTGTCTGTGTGTATATGAGTATGCATTCATGTGTGTATGTGTGCTTGTGTGTGAGAGAGATAGCACATGCTTCAACCTGTCAGGTCTGCTCATAATGCACTCATTTATAACAGAGTGTGCCTTAAATTGGTTTGTGTTTAATATGGTGCTGTTCCCAGGGATATGATCTTAAGGGGAGAAAGCTCTTCTGTACACAATGACAAAAATGTCATTTTATTTATAGAGTGTAAGAGTGTAATAATAGTGAATGCACAGAAGAAACTAAGGATGGAATTTCATACTGCAGAGTACCATTTTGCATTTCAGACTCTCTCCCCCCCCCTTAATGTCTTCCCAACTTCTGTTGTCCTGTCTACCATGAAAATGCAATGGTCTTTCTGACTAAGTATTACTGCTGGAAACTCTGCCAGCTGCAGTGTTCATTAAAAATATAACTGGAAAATGAACTGAAAATAGAAACATAAATTACCTTATGGTGCATGTACTCAAATATAAGTGGAGCCAGATGTGACAGAAGGTTAAGCTTCACCCTTTACTAAAACCACAATGTACAAATTTCCTGAAAGCTACAGTATAGCTTTTTTTCCCCCTCTGGTTTCCACTGTTGTCAGAAGAATTATTCACAATATAACTCTGGTCAAATCATTAGATTAACTGAATCGCCCCTTCAAGTTAAGGTTGATTTATTACTTGTTTATAAAGAAAGATTACCTTAACGTTTTTTTTCCTTTTGTTTTTTTTTTCTTCTCTCAGGATTACAAGGTCACAATACCATGAATTAAGCACTATTGTGTATAATCTAACGTGAGTGGGTTAACTGAACAATGCCCCCTCTACATTAAGACAGATTACTCAGTGCTTTATGTGGAAAAGGTTGCTTCAACCTTTAGCTCAAATGTATTTTACAATGCCTACAACCACAAAGTCCCTATTAAAGTGTGACATTAAGATCCAAGGAGTGAGGCAAATGTCTCGGCACCTTATTAACTCAGATTCCTTGAAAGTCAAAAATTACCTTCTGGTTAATTCATCATTAAGTCCCTATTTAAAGTTCACCTTGGGGCAAACTTCAACATGGCCTCACCTTGATGGTGCCAAGCTGGAGAGAAAAAGCAGGATTAATGGGGGTAAGGAGTATGGGGTGGGGGGGTTCTTTCTGGGACACGGAGAAGCTAATAGAATAATAGAATCACGTCAGAAGTCAAAAATGCCTTTTTGGTGCTTAAAAAGGGAATGTCAGCTCGGGTGAGAGACAGAGAGAAAGAGAGAGAGAGAGAGACAAAGAGAGAGAGAAAGAGAGAGAGGGAGGGAGACAGAGAGAAAGAGAGAGAGAGAGAGCGATGTGGAAAGTGCTTGATAATGAGGAATGACAGAAAGCGGCTTCAGACTGTCACATGCTTAAGACCCTGGCGGTAGGAATGAGGAGGCGCGGTCCCGAGCGCACGTCAGCTTCCATTAAACGCTTTGCCCGGGGACGAGCCCAGCGTCTCCCGGGGGGAAAACGGGCTGGCGCGTCCCGAGCGGCGCCATCATCGCTCCCCTGCCCCAATTCACAGACCCGGGCAGGCCCGCGATGACCCGCGGCAGGGCAGAAAGGCCCGTCAGATAACTAGTTTTCAGCTCACCTTCGAGAAACAGACAATATAATCTGATTTGGAAAACTAGCTGTTTCTAACCGTAGAGAGAAAGCAATATGACATTCCTGTCTCCTTTCCCCCTCTCCACAAATACCAAAGGGAAGCATCCTTGTGCCAATTAAGTCAAACGGAGGGTCTCCTCCTTCCATCAAAAGGCTTAAAAATGGTCCCGAAGTCTCTCTTTTGAAAGTTTTGTTGCTTTATTACTTGAAGAGACACTAGACACCCAGACGTCAGCGTAGCCAAAAGAATGCTACAAAAAGACCACTGAATGCTCATTTGATTTTAAGTTTGAATGCAATCTGTAACATTTAATTGAAATCATTGATTGATAATATTAATGTCTTAATAGATAATGGTTGTTAAGGTGCGATAGTTGAAATAATTTTTACGGAAACCTGGAACCTCCTCATATGGAAATCAATGTGGTGTGATTTGTTTTCGTTACATGGAAATATTTCACCTAAAGGTGGAGATTGCACCTGGTGGGATTTGACAATTATTTATCTACAAATATCACCTCTGTGTTAAAGCAGAAATAAACTTCCATTTTTTTTAAAGAGATATTCCATAGCTGAGCTGGATTACCTCCTAACAAGTTCGTGTTCGATTTCATTAAGACCGTGAAACAATGAATCGATTGATACTTGTATCATAATGCTTAGCCCTATTTCAAGAACACAAGTCAACTTTAATATGTAAATTTGTCAGCTTTCAGATAAGACAGTCCTTGTCTCTCCATCTCCCACACACACCTCCACCTTTCCACACCTTACCCAATCAGTGCAACCATGCCTTGCTCCTCCCACACTCCATGAAAAGGTACATTTACGGGTGGACGCAAGTCCATATGTGGCAGTGTCAATAGGAAATCACATTGTCCTTGTCAGAAACAGAGATAAGTATCACGCACGGAGGTGTTCTTGTGCAGAAACTGGGCATATATTACCAGACAAGGACGTCCATGTCTCAGGACATGCTGTGAAATTTCAGTGTGGGCAGAGTTCATGAATTAATCAGAAATATCCAAGTCCAAAAATCCCCGACCGCAGATGTGATTTGGGAGTCTGAAGAAGTCTGTGGAAATATACGTGTTTCTGGAGTTTTTCTAGAAATTCACCACTCGTGATCCACACATACCCCAAATATCACTGAAATTTAACAGGCCAGATATTTTCCGTAATTTGAGGTGCTCTTCTGACAGTGAAAAAGGTTTGCGGTTTTTACATGCAAAAATAAACAAGACCAAGTTACCGCAGAAAGTTATTTAAAAAAATATGTTTTCTGGGCGCTGATGAGGGAACAAGTTGTGTTGTTGGCCAGGAAGGTGTCTGCTGTAAGCGCTGAGCATGAATTTTCAGCGTGCTTGTTGCCCGTTTTTATAAATAAATAGTGGATCTTCTCCCTACCCCCATTCTGTGGGCACTGGTGCCCATGGCACTACGAGGCAAGGCTAATAAATCTCTTCATTTTTGTCTGGTTGTGAGTTGTACATTTGGTTGATCCACATAAAGGTTGATACAACAGGTTGATCTGCCTGCACAGTAAAATATCCAGTGTTAATTAAACTGTAGCAGTGTTAATTCAACTCTTAACAGATAACATTTGGTCCCACTCTGGAATGTGGTACCAAATATTATCTGTTAAGAGTTGAAATAACACTGGATATTTTTCTGTGTATCAAAAAATTTTGGCAATCTGATTAATAAATTATATCTTTGATAACCAACAAATTAAATAAATCAAATGCATTTATTTTACATGTTGGATAAGTGTGTGGTTCTAACTGTTGATGTACTTGTGTTTGGTATTCATAGTGCCAGACATGGATGGGAAATACAACTGAATTTTGTGATGAAAATTTAAAAAACAGGGGTGACCCAACCCAACATTAAATAAACAAATTAACTCACTACTGATTGGTATGGATTCTTCAGCTAATGAGTCTCTTACTTTCTAATGAAGTAAAGCAAAATTAAATTTGAGAGCAACCATGGGTCAGGAAGGCAGCTTCATCCATTTCGAGCTCACCATGCACGAGTGCCCCGTTCTGTGAAGTAAAAACACAGGAAAACTTTTACAAGCTTTGTTCCTTGAAGACGTGAGCGAGCGCTCACCCACCTTGAAAACCTGAAGTGCCCACTGACTGCTCAACAGAGGGCTGCTCTCTGCATTTTTCAAACCTCTACCAGGGTGAGCAGTTGAGTTAATATCGTTAAATTGAAGCTCAGCGGAGGAAAAACGAATGCAAAAGAGCTGGTAAGTGGTCCTGCCAGCGTAGCACCGATTTGCAAAATATCAGCTAACGGCAGTCCAGTGGCAGTGGTATAGAGGCACTCGGCTGCTGAGATTAGTCAGGCGGTGGGTGAAAATGGGGGGGTGGGAGGGTGGGGAGTGGGCACTGACCTTTCAACATTGAGCACTGTAATACCGCTCTTAATATGGCTTATATCATGTAACTTTTATTACTTCTACAATAAAAGATCAGTCACTGCAGTCACCTTGCTCTCAGTAAAAAAACCAATAAAAAAATGGAAGGAGACGAGCTAATGGCTCATGTGTTGTTCGCTGAGAGCTGGGGCAGGGCTTGTAACCGCGAACTCCGTCCATACCTGCGTCCGTCCACTCGCGCACCGTCGACCCGGAACCCGGGTCCGGCCTCCTCTTTAAGGAGAGCTGTTGAAAAAAGGGGGGACGCTTTCTTTACGGACACAAATCAAGGGGGAGCCGTAAAGCGGGTTTATGTCCTCTCCCTAAAATAAAGCCACGGAGAAGAGTGTTCAGTGATAAATCAGCTGCGACAGAGCATGTTTCATTCATCCATTGTGGACTCACATAAACCCTGTTAGTTAAATTAACACAACAGTTTACTGCACGGTTACCGGGCGCGGTATATCAGTAGCCGAGAATGCTTTCTGCCTCATTTTATTATTTATTTATTTTTATTTTTTTGTGGGTCATATATCAAGACCTCCACCAACAGAAGTTGTACACCCTGTGGAATAAATGTCCGGTGTCCGTTAGCTCCTGCAGTCGGTGCGATGGTAGACCGCATACAGCATATCATAAACAACAACAAGCTCTTTTTTTACTTTTCCAATTTTATTTTCTTTCCCCTACACTTTGTGAACACATTGTCATGTATACGTATCAAAATTTATGTGTAGATAAACTCAATAATACTTGGAAATACAAAAACGTGAATACTCAGGCCACAACAGCAAAATATACATATTGAGCATTATGTGTGAATAGTACTTGAGAAAACATGTCTGTTATATTATTTTATTCTGTATATGGTGTATAACATACATAGCTTGGTGGCTTATTGTTTATAATAATATTTATGTATAAGCTTATTTCTAACTTACATCTTTATAGACCTTCAATAATGCTTTATTAAACCTTTATTACTACAGTCTTAATAAGACAAGACCACTGAACAGTCACTCTTATTCATGGTCACTGTTCATTTCAGTTTGCATTAAATGGGGTTAATTGTAATCAATAACTACAGCAAAATAAGACTTTTACTTATCAAATTATAGATAGCTAAGGCCTGATTTTCACATACGCAAGGTAGTACGGCAGGGTAAATGTGTACTACGGTGGTCTAGGAAACTGAACTTAGAGGTTGTGGGTTTGATTCCCAGCTAGGTTTCTGCCATTGTACACTTAAGCAGGGTGCTTAACATGAACTGCTTCAGTAAGAATATCCAGCTTTGTAAATGGATTATATGTAAAATATAATCTGTGTCTTTGTATGGGCGCTCCAGATAAGTGTCTGCTGAATGCTGATATATGTCTGGCATTTCCATGTCATCACTCCCACTGAGTTAACTCCATACATGAAAGGTTTTAATAACACTTTCTATCAGCTTTATGGAATGTACAGTAGTTCAGATTGCGAGGTACATTGCTGCAATAGGAACAAGTGCCTTTGTAGCACATTCTGCCTGATGGTTTGTATTTGGATGAAACATTCATGTTTTACTTTACGGTAAAACCTGACAGGATTATTGAAGCAGCCTGAAGTATTGATGAAAGAATAGAGAGGAAGGGATTGGTAATTAAAATACAAGCTTTGCAAGAAACTGACCGAGGTACGCAGATCATCTCTTGCTTGGTTTTCATGATAAAAACCTAAATCCACTTTTTCCCTATCCTGGGATCAATTGAGAGGCACATTAGTGATGGAGGAAGATTGATGCTTGGGCCAAACATCGATTTTGACATGCACAGCTTCACCCGACATTTTTGCAGATTATTTATTGAACGTTCAGACTGGGGTTTGGGCAAGGAGCAGCATATCTGGATATCTGCATATTTCTGAATTTCATGGCAACTTCTGTTATATTTAGCCAAATCATTTATTTATTAAAATTCCAGTATCGTTTATTGATAATCTCAGGAATGATAGGCGTAGACATTTTTTTGTGTTGGTATATTTAAAAAAAAATGTTTTATTGTTTGGTGAGTGAATCAGCATTTGTGTTTATAGTTTATTCACCTTTTGGCCCAGGTACACCAGCCCTACAGGAATAGTGTTTACCACCCCACAGTTAGACACTTTATAAATACACTGCAAGCCTTGCATGAAGTGATGAACATGATATGTACTCAAATGTTATGAAATCCATATGTCATGCAGCAATGTGTTCTTTTAAAGATTTGAGTGTGACACTGCCACAGTTCCCCTTTCCTGTTTTTTCCCCACAGCTCATTGGGGAAAAAAGCCAAAAGGGTTTTTATAAAAATAATAATAATAATAATAATCTTAATAATAAGCTGGGCACTCAAAGTTCCCACCACAGCCCACAAGCAGACTGAGGTGTTTCTTTGGCATCTGCTCTTTGCTTTGATAAGGAATAATTAGGCATTCTGTCCTTGCCAGACTTCCTGAAAGGGTACAAATTTATGATAGCAATTGCACTTAACATACACACAAACAGGTAGACAGGCAGACACACACACACACATTTGCTACTTGTACAAATGAGGAGACTTCTAGACACAATCTTGTCACAATTATTCCTAAATTAATTGTTAACTGTGTTGCTAATCTGGTAAATTATATGTGCTTACTTTAATTCCCTTGGTCCATAAATCTGTCATGTGACCAAAACACATGAAAAACAGAATGTCATTGGATAAATAAAAATGACCAATTAATCTGTATTGAATGACGGGCATTTTATGAAAGAAATTACTGGATAAATTATGCCGGATAACAACTGGGCAATAAATACGGCCATCGGCAAGTCTGTAATTAGGAAAACTTTATGGACAGATGCTAAATCCAGCATTATTAGATTGGCACTGGGTATGTATATCACATAGTATACTGTTGCTTTAATTATGACACATTATGTCACATTTGCAATTAACTGAAGTTAGAAAATTATACATTTCATGTAGAGTGATCTGAATCTATCTATCTATCCACCATGGTGATGAAATTACTGAATTAATAAGGGGTTTTAAATATGGAGTATTAAATACTTGATTTGAATATATATATATATATATATATATATATATATATATATATATATATATATTCTGGGTTGGTCTAAAAGGATTAAGGAGAATCCAGAACATTCTGTAAGAACCTGGTGCATTTCTTTCATTTCTTTCATCCATTAGGGTAGGTGAGGTGAGTCACTGAACTGATTGATTGGACTGTCCCGCGCTCCGCGACACAGTGTCCTTCACACACTTAAATCAGAAAATATGGGCCCGTGTCAGGCCAGGACTTGTCTGTGATTGGGGCCCGACAGTTCTGGTTCTGAAGGGGCCTGCGCACGCAGACGATCGATAGAAAACTCTTGAGAAAAAGAAAAAAAAAACTCTAATTGTTTAGCGAAGGGATGCTTTAAGGTGAGAGTTGTTCACCGAATTCTGCAAAACAATGAGAGACTTGAGAAACAAAGGAAAGCCACTGCTGTGACTCCAAGACCAAATGGCATTTCGCTCTTTCCCTCCCAGTCCCAGGGTGAAAGATAGAAAAAATGCATATTTGAAGCTATGCGGAAGTGAATTAGATCGAGCTGGTGCACAGCCAAGGGTGCAGTGATACTTGAGTAGGTATGAAATTCCCCCATAATTACAATCTCCACTATAAGCTACTAGTAAGTGGAGAACCAGAAGGCCTGGACAACTCAGAATAATACATCATTTCCATTATCTATATAGGTATTATGTTTCTGAAAGGGTAATTAAGGCGCAGACTAAAAACCCCACACAATGTTGCTTCCAAGAGGTACAACACAGAAGATCTCCCGTTAATAAAATTTGCTTAACTGTCAAGCAAATTTCACTTTGCGCTTACAGGCCTTTTTTTTCCCCGCCACTGCTAAAGAGATTACGTCCGAATGTCTGCTTTCCTATCTTTTAATGTATTACAGTCAGAGGAAATGAGTTCCTGGAGCCATGGTTGATTTTGTTTCCTTCATTGTTTTTTAATGGGGTTGTCCAGGACATCGCCGCACAAGGAGGAGGAGGATCCGCACGCGCTCGCGAGCGGCCGTCCACAACGGCTGTGGAGAAAACAAAAAAAAAAAAGAAGAAAAACAAAAACCTGTAATGTTCTTTTCTTCTTCGTTATCTGAGCTTTGCCCCAGACGGTGGCGTCGGCTCGTTGCGATGGCTTTTTTAACCGAAAAGGAAGGATGTCACAACGCATCAGGTAAATTAGCGTATCAGTTTTCAGTGCTATCGATTTCCTGTGCGTCTGGGGTCCCAGGCATCGCCAGGAGTCCTTGTTGCTTCGCTCCGGCATCATTAATCTCATTTAGGACCATCATGCAAAGAAAAGAAGGGAGGCACGCCAAGTATGGGTGGGAGGGGGACTGGGGGTCAAAGTTCAGCCTAGTTCTTCCACTGTGTGAAGGAAGTCTAACGATAGACACATAGGGTCTCACACAGGAGAAAGGTTAGCCTGTTACAATTTAAATCAAGACACACCTACATTTGGCCCAGTTTCACTCCATAATATTGAGACTGACAGGCCTATGAATCAGCTATTAGATTAGCATAGTGCCGTACCTTTGCAGATCATTGGTTTTGATTGCTAATAACCCCTAACGTCAGGGGGATTTGACTATGCCAGTAAGCAGGAAATATCCGGGGCTCTTAGTCACGATGCACCAAAGGTTTTTTCTTTCTTTTTTCCCTTCTCTTGACCACTGTTCCATTTCAAATTAGCAGCAAATTCCTCCCCTCCTTTATCTGAAACCGGAGACTTCCTCATTTTAACGGTATTCATCAGAAAAATCAATACCCCTTAAACACCAAGTGAAATGAAGTGGTTACAAATCTTCTTCTTTCCCCTATCCACAGCTCCCTTTCCATTTACAATCCCATCAACCACCCTGCCCACAGACAGAGCAATATGCATGGATACAAAAAATACACACGGTGATTAATGTTGGCAAAATAAATGCACTCTTTAGGAAACAGTCCACACACAGTAGATTATACAGCAAAGCAATATACACAAAGAATCATAAGTCAAAATCTTTTAATGTTCCTGTGGGCTGGTCCGTATGCATGAATGTCTCTTTGAATAAGCTTTAAGAAAACTGAAGGCACAACTTCTGCTCTGTAACACTAGAATGCTCTGGTAAATGCTTAATTAAAATACATTCGGTGTTCAGTTGCCCAAAACATATACCATACAGAATATAAAGGAACAGAACAGAATAGGAAAGAAAATAAAGTTTACAATGTAGAAGTTTGTGTTTGGCTTTACAATGACTGGTTGACGAACAGACAGAGATAAAAACATCAATTTTCATGCCCCCTCATGTTTATTTGCCAGCTATGCCTTTATGGTCCCACAGGAATGTCGTTGCGCCATTTTTATGTCATTATAACAACAACTACGTCAATAGTGAGTCCCTCCATAGCCTGACCAGGATCAACAAAAAAAGTTTATGTGCAATGAAAAACGAGTTAAATTCAACCTGTTCAACACCCGGTCCTGAAATAATAAAAGTCAGTGAGTTTATCTCAGACAATGATCTCAATTTTCTCTGCGTTACAGTCACCAGACTGTCCACTGACTATGGAATTTCTGGGCATTCCTAACTGTTTCCACCTCACTCAACATATTTATTCACCCATATACATGGACACACACTTAATCTTGTCCGCTCTACTGGCATCCACATAGATAATCTGACCTGTATCAACCTTATCATCTCTGACCATCTAGCCATCCTCCTTGACGTCTCCATCCCCATCACTGACACCACAAACAAATGCTCCATCACATTCCGCAACCTCAAAGCATTCAATCCTGCCACCCACTCTGCCTGGCTCTTGGAGTCCATTTCCAATGCAACTTCTCACTTGGCCTTCTCTCCATCAGACCTGGAGGACACTTACAACCACAGCCTCTCCTCCGACCTTTAAGAATCTCGCCCCTCCCCTCAAAACAAGGCTTGCCTCTTTTGCCAAATCAGCCCCCTGGTACATCCCCAACTTGTGTTCCATGAAGTCAGCTGGATGACAGCTTGACTGGAATGAATGTACATGCTGATGCCAACAAGCAACAACTCCAGCAATACAAGGATGCTGTCCGTGCTGCTCGCTGATTATGCTACTGTGACATCATACTGTTTAAATCCCAGGGTGCTGTTCTCTCGACAGCACCTCCACTGACCTCAGCAGATCACAACGTGTACAAAATTCAGCCGCCCGGATCCTTACCGGAACGTGCTCTTGGGAACGCATCATGCCTGTCCTTCAGAAACTCCGCTGGTTATTCCCAAAGGGAGCTCAGAGATTCCCCCACTCTGTCCTCCTTTAAACGCTCCCGTAAGACCAAGCTTTTTGAAAATTGCTTTGAAATGCTTTTAATTGATTGCTATTTTGCCTGTATGTAGTATATTTATCCCCCTATCTTTGTAAAGAGTCTGAACTCCCTGAAACACCATATGAATGAAATGTATTATTATTATTATTATTTATTATTATTATCATTATTATTATTATTATTATTATTATTATTATTATTATTATAAAATAATAATAATAATAATAATAATAATAATAATAATAATCTAATCCATCAAAACATCTTTCACCCTAGATTCCAGCTTTTGCTCTCTGGGCTGTAGCAGGTGCATCAGCGGGCACAGAGAAGGCCTCTGAATGTACCAGGGCATGCTTTTCATCCAGGGGCACATTCCAGTCTGGAAAAACCCAGGGATATCTGAGCCAGCGAGGGGAGGAACGTGGGCCAAACACCTGGAGCGTAGCGTAGCTCAGCCAACCCTCTTTGAGTAGCCTTGGAAACCACAAAAGAATGAAGCAGAGAGAGAGATAGAGAGAGAGAGAGAGATAGAGAGAGAGGGAGAGAGAGATGGTCATGTTGTGGTGTGGTTGATGATGGCTGGGTCTGGGTCCTAGCAGTGTGGCATATCAGATTTTAAACATGTTTTATTTTTGCTACAGTATGTTGAACAGTGATGGTCTACCAAAAATGACATAGAGAGAGACCTGTTTTATTCACTAATTCCCCTGCGGTGAGTTAGACCAGGCCCCGCCCCAAAACACCCGTGCCACATGCAGGTCACTGAAGATAGGGCGTCGGCTCAGGTTTGGGGGAGTCGGGCTGGGATCCAAAGTGACACCAGGGCAGATGCGTGTGGTGCAGAACCTGTTGCCGGTAGCGATGCACAGCCCAGCCCCCAGGGCCCACTGGTTCAGTTACAGGAAGTGTACGTCAGCTGGGGCCCGGGGGGGGGTGTGGCATGGGGAGTGACCGGGGAGAGGAGATGAGGAAAGAAAGAAAGAAAGAAAGAAAGAAAGAAAGAAAGAACACAGAGCCAAACGACTTCCTGCTGGTGAGTCATCCACCAATTTGGTTGACGTGAACAAATTATTCCAGATAACAAATGCTTCTCCAGCCGATACTCTCCATTATACAAGTGTGCTCAATGCTTAATGTAAAAAAATAGAAGACGGACAGAGAAAAGGAGAAGAGAAAAGAAGGGAATGGGGGGGGGGGGGGGGCTGGAAAGCTGTGCCAGCCGAGCATGGACGGCAGTTTGACAGCAGAAGTTAACTTAGTCGGACAAAACGATTAACCCTACCGTCTAGAGTGCGACCTCCGGGAAGACGTTTCTGAAACATCTCCAGAGCTCATTCCTTCAGACCAGAGCCTGAGAAAAATGAACACTACTTAGCTGCTCGCAAATTGGAACTTATAAATATGCACGTATGCGTTCACGCACACGTGTGTATTTGGATATTTCTAAAGGCAATGCGATTCATAAATACATGCGTTATATACAGAGAAAAGCCTGATATTCATCGCTATATTTAGTCCAATTATCTAATTTAAACAACGAGGGAGTTAAAACTAATCACATCATCTGTGTAAAACGATGACGGTTAAAAGGAAATGTGTACCAAATCTTGTTAAGAATAGAAAGGTTTCTTGTAGAATGTATTGTGAGAAAAGCTATAAGGTCTTGATACTTCTGTCACAGACAGAAAACCCAAAGGAACTTTCAAAGATAACACACATTTTAACAAAACTGACACCATGTTTTCCCTCCGCTCGCTTTGATAGTGATTACACAATCCTGCTTTTCTTTGTTTGAGTGCAGCAATTAACACACCCTTGTACAGTTGTTCCAAAAATAACCAAAGCCATTATAATTCTTGTTTTCTTGTGAAAAAAAAAGAATGCAGATGCCATTCTTTATCTTTCTGGCCTTGTTTCCCAATGGTTTCCTGTGATTATGATGCATTTCAAATATCATTCCCTGTTCAACAAAGAGCATGTGCAAATGGTTGTGTTTAGCCTGTATTTCTTTGAGGTCAGAGTTTGCCCGTTGAAGAAGGAAGCATTCTCTCAAACAACCTTGCATCATGTAAAGAATTTATGAGATCTTACAGAAAGCAGTACAAGATGGAAAACAGATAAAACTAACATTAAATGATATTGATTATGTTCTAAGCATTGCAAGGACTTCTTATCAGTTCCATTTTAGTTTTTCTCCATGAGCAGGGTATTCACTGAAATTTTTCAATAACACCATCTGAGTGTACTTGTAAATGGTAAATGCTTGCATAAACCATCTTGTTCAAAATGAAGTATGCACTGCCACATGGATTAAATACAGTACGATTGAATGCATCCATGAATGCATTCAGTAGAAAGTCTTCGATTTTCTTCTTTCTCTTTTATCAAAATCAAGGTCCTGCTTCCGGAGAATTTCCTTAAGGAGCTTTTACTTGAGGTATGATTGTGTGTGTGTGTGTTTGTGGGTGAGTGTCTGTGCGTGTGCGTGTATGCTTGTGTGTGTGTGTGCGTGTGTGTGTGTCTGTGCGTGTGTGTGTGTGTGTGTGTGCTTGCGCATGAGTGTGTGTGGAGAGGGGGTGGTTGTGGTTTAACATGAGGGAATTCAAAATGGAGAGACCATGTTGAAGTGCAGAAAAAGCAGCAGCTTCCCACAACGCACTGCGTCTGCTTTCCTCAGTCAGGTAACAGGCGACATATCAGAGGGAGACTGTGGAATAAAGGGCAAGCACCCTGTGTAAAATTCTCATTTCACGCGATCATTTCCAGATTCCCTCCAGAAGCCTTAAAGCACCTGTGAGTGCTTGCACCAAGAACAGTTTCACAGAGCCATCACTGGCCCCTCTGAAGGCAGTCTTGGCAAGTTCAAATCATTTCACACAGCTGATTCAATGGGTATTCATGGTAACATCTTCCTTTAAATTATTATTTTTTAAAATCTTTTTCATTTTTATAATAATAATAATAATAACTGTTAATTTGTGCTTAACAGAGGTTTCAAGGTCTCAAGTGTGAATACTCTTGTGAAAAAATAGTACTCTGTATACTTGATATAAAGTTTAATTATACTTCAAGTATTCTTATACTAAGTATAAAATAATATACTTCAGGTTTACTACTATACTAATTTTTCACAGGGGTGACTGGGGAACTGAACTCTGAAAACCAAGAGGAAGACAACCCCTCCATAAGAGTGTCTTTTGACAGTAGTAACATGGAGTCCTAAACTCTGTCTCACAATTAAATGTATGTTTTACTTTTGTGTTAAAAACACAGTTAGTTGATTTTGTTAGCGTGTTGATTTTGGTGAGAATGAGATAAATAAATGTATTTCAGTCAAATCAAGCAAAAACGATCCAGACTGGGACCTGTTCTTGAGTCATTTCACATAACGGCTTTGTGACTTATACAGAGATGCAGGTACGGTACGCTTTCCCGCACTGTCAGATGACAAATGTTAGTTTATCTGCGGAATACAATCTGCCATCTGTCTTTTTTTCCTCCGCGAGTGAAAGCGTTCATTTACTTTACATTTTGCTCTCTTCCCTCCCGTCCCATTAAATCCATGCCTGGTGAGAGAAAAGCACAGTGAAATGGCCAATTCGCTGTCGTTTCACAGAAGAACAGGCTATTCTGTCAGCGAATGCTTGTAAGCGTCTCCGCTCACATTCAAATGTCAGCAGATTGTTGGTAATGCAGTATTTATTCACGTGCACACAGCTGGGATTTGAAACTCTCCTCTTAACCTCCCCCTCCAGTCTTCGCAGACAACTTTACCTGAACTGTAGTTCTGGTGGTGACAAGATGAACAAAACACATTATACATGAGGTTCCCCGCTGTGACCAACTTAGCTCCAGTGAACCGAGAACTCTGTATTCTACTGTATGCGGTTTAAAGTATACAAATCCCTATAGTGTTAATTAACCGTTTTGCAGAGGGAAAGCTGGTATATACGCTGTTATATAAGCTTTAGATTCCAATCTTACTTACTGTATCAGTATTAGATCTGGCCCATTCCCACTTAGCAGTTTGTCTCGGATATTGAAAAACATGCTCAAGGGTGGGTCTAAAAGGGAAATGATTACACGTCTCCGTGAGTATGCTTGAAAAACAGATCCGTTTTTAGAATGTTCACACCATATGACTTCTCAACCATTTTGCTATTATTTTTCCAGTTTTAATTTCATTGGACACACACACACACACACACACACACACACGTACTGTACATAGGTACTTCTTTAATGCACTCCCTTGCTTATAGCTGTAATGATTGGTATTCTTGCAGCTTTTCTATACATGCGGTACACACGTAAGCCGAATAATAAATGCGTTGCCTACTCCCTACTTAACCATATTTGATTCTTCAATGTGCGTATTGACAAACGCTCTCACAATGGCCAGGGAAAAGCAGCGGCTATTAGTATGGAGATTCATGCATAAATCATTAGTTCCGGCTTATCATAAACTGCATATAAATTCTACAGCGATGTGTAGCCTCATTGGGTCTTTGTGGGCATTATAGATTTATTTAGAAATATCCTTTGTTTTCAGGATTTCATTACTCCGTCCTTTCCCTCCGTGGCGCGAACTCCGTCGGGGCCTAATTACCATACACGAGTCTTCATGTTAATTGTTTTGATCTCAAACGAGTGCGTTGCGTTTCTCAATACAATCTTTCCAGTTGACGTGTTTACTCGTAGAGAATGGAATCGACGGCCTTATCTGGCAGATAAGCCTGCGGCACTGGGGCTGAGTATCAGAGAGGCTTATTTATCTACATGATCAGAGACAGCGCTAATATCCCAGGGCTTCACGCTCGGTCAAAAGTGCGAGAAACAATCTTTTTAAAATGGCGCACTCTTTAATTATGCACCGTTTCAAAAAAAAAAAACATGGTTGCAGGGGCTATTTCTCAGCCATTCTCTCGGCCTTAATCAACCACGATGGGACTTGTATCGCCATGCCAACCACGGAACACAGCAGCACCGAGGGACCTGGCAAATGAGTAATTTTGTGGAGCAATGGCTTTGGTTTAAGCCTATTGAACTGCTTGTTGTTGTTTTTTTTTTTTGTTTTTTTTTAGATGTGCTTTTTTTCTATTTTTCTGATTGGTAGAGCTGCAGGCCTGTTCCATGGCCCCCGCCCTCCTGATGACGCTTCCCTCCACAGTCCACTCGCTGGCCGGCTGCAGCTGCCATAGTGGAGGACTGCACGGCTTGCACAGATACACTGCAAATGCCCCATCCAGGGTGGGGGGGGGGCAACTTCATAGTCAGAGTCACTGCTTTTCATTTTCACCAATGAGCAACCGGTTTGGACCCAATCCAGCCGGTAATACTCACAGTGCCTACTAGCTGGCGGGCTGACTGCTGTGCCACTAGTGGGCAGTGTTGATATCAGCTCTGCGGCGGTCCCCTAGTGGATAGTTGAGGCGAGGCAGTTAAGATAAGGAGGCACTGTTAAGAAAACACAAAATGGCCGGTGAATTGTCCTGCCAATAGCGGACCACTACAGTACCCATGTGTGAAATGCTGGCAGGCTGACAGCTGGCAGCAATGATGGCCTGTTAGGTGTTTGCTTAGCGGGAAGAAACTCAGGTGAGGTGATTTAACTGTGTGATTGGCTACTGGTGGTGGTTGAGAAGAGGTTCCTTCTTAAACACTGTAAAGCACTTTTAGGGTAAGAAATGTGCCATGTAAATGCACATTATTATTGATAGAGAGATACTATTGGCTGATAAAGTAGGGCATGCCCTCCCTTTCTTCTCTGGCCAGCTTGCAGTCCCACATCTTCAGGGCAGCCATTCAAATAAGGTTTTGATGAAAAAAAAATGGAACACTGGCCCTTCCTTCCTTTTTCTTGTGGCATGCATGGATCTTGACAGCTGCACTTTGGTTAAAATTGCCTGCCAAACGCCTGGATTGTAGATAGTAAATGGGATATTGTTCTGATGGAAAGGCTCTCCCTGCCGATGCCGCAGGCGATAATGCTTCGCTCCGATGGGACAGCGGGCTGCCATTGATGCTAGTGGGGGCCAGATCTGATCCAGGGCTCGGGGTCATTGTCTCATCAGTAATAAAGGCCATTTGGTAGCCCAAGGCAATTTTTTAAATGATTGAAACTTTTTATTTTCCTTTGAAGGCTTCTGTTACAAAGAATCATGACCCAACAACACCCCCCCCCCCCCCCACCCCCAAACCCCCCACCCCCCTCCATCAATACATTTCTAAAGCGTCAATATCCAGAGTCATGGCAACTTTACTGGCAGTTTATTATTTCAGATTTTTCAAATTGATTTTTTTCAGATGGATCTCCCTGTAACCGTAATTCATGAATTCAGGACCTAAACCGAAAGACCTTCGCATCGTAAGGCTGAACAGCTTGCTTTTTAAAAAAGAAAAAGAAAGACCTTTGTTGGGTTTTGCGTACGCCTGTCAACAGGCACCATCTGTTGCTATTGCATGCTCGTCATGCTGAATGCTGTGGTGGATTTTTTCTTGGATTTTTTCTGATGAAGCTGGGAATGCAGTGAGGGGCTCAGGAATGGTCGTGGTGATGAAGTGGCCCTCGCGGCCTTACCGCAACCTTTTGGACCGTGTTTTAAATGTCATGACCATGGATGAGGCAGCAGCAAGACTGTGCAGGGCTCTGACCCCGCTTCACGAGATGCGTTGGTCGAGGTTGGTGAGCGCATGGGATAAATTACGGAAACTGTGAAAAGAAACTCTAGCTTTACTTCTCCATAATAAATTTGCCGGTTTTTCATAATTAAAAAAAAAAAAAATGACAGAAATCCTATTTGGCCTGATGCTCGAGGCATATATTCTTGAGTGCTAATAGTGTAGCGGCATAACTGCGCGCAGACGCAGACACATGCAAACGCACACGCGGAGACACAGCATGCATACACGCAAACTCACAAAGGTTACTTTCCGCTTACCTAGGCCCTACCACAACTGAATCAGGCACTGAGATGGGATTATCTGGATGTGTGTGCTGGCGCTGAATGGAATTCTCAGGCTGTTTTTAATGGTGAAAGAAAATTTGAGAGGCGAACCATTCATACGCATTCTAATTGAATTTCACACCGATGCAGGGAACACATTTATGACCGCGTTTCCGTGTGAGGGAAGTCATGCACACGCAGTATGTTAAACAGCTTTTATTGTTAGCACAGATACACACACATATACCCTGACCACAAAACAGTGTGATCTCTAATCCATTGCTGTGATACACAATCTGTCACTGAATATATGCATTATGAAGCATGACAATGATTATCACATTCATATCTGCGCTTTTACATATGCCTCATGTCATTTATTGTATATGTAACTCAGCAGTACGTCCAACAATATATATTCCTACATAATGTGTTGATTTTAAAAAAGATCTAAAAGAGAATGGTAGAATTTGAAAAAGTGAAAATTTCTTATATTTCTGACTCAATGGATAACATTTCTGAATTTTTTTTTAGGGTTGGTCAGCATCATTATGTGGCCTGGTGGTAAAATGTGGTTGTCGTACTCTTGTTAGCAATTCAACCCCCACACTCTGTTTCACAGAATCGGGCAATAGATGTGGAAATGTCGTGACTTGGGGCTACATCCAACACATCTTGATATGGCTCATAACACCATTAAGCTTTAGCATCAATCTTCACTTTGCTATAGCAGTAGATCACAGTAATAGACTATGGGATTTATATGGATTTTTTTTCTTTTTTTTTTTTTTTTTTTTACTTGATGTGGTCTGAAGCTTCGGGGCAGGTTGTGCAGTTAGCTCAGGCGATCAGAACGGTGTTACCTTGCTTTGTATTTTTCCTTCTGTGTGAATAGATCTGTAGCCAAAATGCCACTGTTGTAGAGGCTGAAAATTGTCATGAGTGAATAAGAGCTCTTTGTGCAGTTTTTTTTATTATTTATATTTTGTATGTGCTTCATATCTTCAGTGGTAAAGATGGGAACTTGAGACTGAACATTCAGATCTAACATTTTTAGCACCATCATCGCTTCACTAGACAGCTTGATGATACGGCAATTTAGTGTAATTCCATAATAATAACAATGACTGAGGCTTGATATTCTGGAGACTTCATCAGCACTGGGGACTTCTAGTGTGGAATTATGGCTTAATAGCGATTTGTGTTTGGTGGGTCTGTCACTTCACCATCCATTAGCTAATCAGCCAAAAGGAAAGAGACATCACAGTTTAGAAATTCTATTATTTTATTAGCAGGGGTACAGTAGCCAATGGAGGTAAATGAGAACTGGAAGAGTTGGTTGGAGTTGGTTGTTACATAAAGATATAACACACCATTCCAGGAGTGTCTCCCAGGGGAGCCAGGAAATTGATTTCCTGTTTTTTTTTTACCAGTTGGTATTCTCTGTGTTTTCTGTTTCCTCTGAAAAATATACTATATCCTGAAAATTGTGACAGGGTAGCTGTAAGGATCTGTTACAGCTCAATTTGATTGAAAGTATTTCACTCACAGTCAGGGCAACTTCAACATGAATGAATAGAGCGGATGATTCTTAGAAATGGTACTTTGTAATCTATTATGTTGAACCTTTGAATAAAAATTGATTGGATACTGTATTTTCATTTTATTTTAAGAAGACCGAGTTGAATAGGAATTATTTTGAACTACATTTCTAAAAAATTATAATGAAACATTTGTGACGTGGTCTTCATTGCTTTATTTTGGCTTTGTTATACGCTGTTGCTACCATGCCCCTTTCATTAGCTCAAACACTGCCATACATTAGTCTGCAGCCCAGCCTGGATGATGCTTGATTAGGACGGGGTCGAATGAGACAGAGCGAGATAGATTATTATTTTGCTCATGTACCCCTTTGTCTTTCATAAAATTAAAATAGATTTTTTTCTTTTATGTGACTATTATATGTAAACAAAACATGAATATTACATGCACAACAAGAAATATAAATAAGTAGATAAATAAATAAATATTTCCAGACTTCATTCATCATTCCCAACGAAAACAGGCCTCTAACTGGCATATCAGAGGAGAGTCCCGTTGCTGCACTGGTTTATATTAGAGTACCAGGTTCTTCCATCTTTCCCTTTGTGTAAACCTTGCTTTCTCGTACGGGATGGATGGGGGCACAACCGTGCCTACTCAAACCACCATGCCAGACAGCCCCAGACATCCCGTATGCCAACGTTCCAGGACGTGGGGGGGGTGGGGGGTGGGGGGAAAGAGGCTCGATCCCTGGATTGTGATGAAAGGGGTCTTTGTTCGAAGAGCTTCTGCACTTGCTTGCCTTCTTCTGCTGGAGGTCCTTTGATGTGGAGGCCTCCGTTCCGACAGCAACAAGTGCTGTGGGTGTGATGTGTCTGGCCTGCTACTTCAGCCTGGATTAGGGTGACTTAAACAGAGTGCAAGAGGGGCTGGTAGTGTCTTTTTAAACTCAAAATCTGAGAGATAATTCACCCTACTGGAAGCACAGAAGGTTGAAAGAATTGGAGGCTTTTAATTTATTTATTTTTATTTTTATTATTTATTTATTTATTTATTTTTTACCACAGAGGAAGAATCCACAGAGAGAAGAGCGCAATCTGTCACTAAATTTTTTATTATTTTAATACAGAAGTAGCTTTATCCTCCTAAGGCACTTAAATTCCACATTGATATACAGTGAAGAATCAAATTGCCCATATGTCCTTTCTTAATTCATTAGTTAAACTACATGCCACAAATCTTAGTGCCCATGACTGTCGTTACCAGCTCATGACAAGCATTATTTTCACTGTCATAATGTATGCACTGGATTTTACATTGCAGATTTCAAATTACAGTAACTGCTACAAAGGAAATGTTATGTCAGTATAATGGCATCCATTGTAGGCTGTGATATGATGTCATAACTGGTTATGACAGTTGTTATGTCACTCTTGTGACATTTACGTTTCATTACATTCCAACATTTGTCAGACACTCTTATCCAGAACTTACTGTCACCTTATTAAAAATCATTCAATTTACAGCTTGATATTTTAAATGAAGCAATTTGGGGTTCAGTACCTTGCTCAATGGTACACCAGCAGCAACCCAGCTGGGAAACAACCCCACAATGTTTGAGTTATAAGCTCAGTCCCATAACCATTCCCTAACAGCAGCCTGTCCAGTACAGAATGCCTGCTTTAAGACGTACAGCCACAAGCGGTCAGCGTTTTGTACATGCGTTCAATCCAAATGCGTGAGCTACACTATATAATATCGCTTATGAATGACTCAGAAATGAATGCTTTTTACTCTTCATCATGAACTTGGTGACATTGCATGTACTTGTCTCAGTTATAAAGGAATTAATCAGATAAATAAATGGATGTTCAGCGGAAAACTCACCCTCATTAATTTCTGTTGAATTCCACTGGGATAAAAAGCTGTCCCCAGCAGGAGAAAACAGTGAGTCAATGTTTCTGTAGACACAGGGTCAGAAGCTAATGGAGAGCGAGCCATTCATTACTGCCTGTTTTTCCAACACAAAATTCATATAGTGTGCATCACACAAGACGCTGTGGATTATTGTGTTAAAGCCGGCATCAAACTGACATCAGCTCTTTTAAATACCTCACATCATCATTTTTCTCTATTTGTGGAATTATTAGTATGAATATATACTTGAACTAAGTCATTTATTTCCTTTGGTTTTAAAACGTGTGTAAAGCACTTTTGGTCACCCAAAAAAAAAAAAAAAAACACAGCGATGGTGATAATAATAATAATAATAATAATAATAATAATAATAATAATAATAATAATAATAATAATAATGTGTATTTTCTTTTTTTTAAACAGAATGCCAGAACCATTTATTTAGTCCATGTTGGCATACACATATCCCACATTAAATGACCCAGTGAGGAAGGAGTAGAACCTGAGGAGAGAGATCGGTCTGATGGCGGAGACATAAATCAAAGAGTCATACGCAAAATTTAAGGAAGATTTATCACTCCAGTCCTGGGTGCAGAGGGAAAAACATATCAGAGGAGCAGTGTTTAAGTGCTGTGTAAATAGATTTACTTTGATTTGACCTTTTCACGTCCCTCCACATTTAATCTATTTGACTTTGTGCATGTGTGTGTGTGTGTAAGTATAAATGTGCATGTGCGTGCGTGTGTCTCTGCATGCATGCGTGTGTGTGTGTGTGTGTGTGTGTGTTTGCTTCACTTTGGGCTTGGTCTGTGTGTTTTTTTATTTGACCTGACCTGAGTCATACAGCATTTAAACAGCAGAGTATTTGACACTGTAGATTCTTGTAAATATTGGAAACACTCCTGTGGGTCCCTGAGAATTTTGTTTACTTATAAAATGCACTCATATGAAAGCAGAAATGTGTCAAATGAAAATATTATTTATTTTAAAGTTTTCATCCATCTACAGGAATGTTAATGGAGTCTAAAGCTGTAGTACTTCTAATAAAGTCTTTGACCCAGTTCTGCTGTTCACAGTTTGGCTTTTCTTAAGTGTTGAGTATTTATTTTATGGTGGAAAGGACTGATGTGAGATGCAATGCAGTGGTGTGCAGGACTCTATGCGGCACATGGGCTAAGAGGAGGGATTGCTATGGATGTGTTTGTGGAGATAAGAAAAATGGCAACAACAAAAAAAAACAATGACTGACAGCGGCTATGGTTCCAGTCTTTAGCATTTGCAGGTTTAGCTGTTTTTTGCATGTCCCAGTGCCAAAGATTACCCAGCAGCACTGGTGACTGTTAAATCCCTGTGAGCCTCACAGAAATGATCTTCACTTTCTCGCATATTCCGTAAATTTGAATTTGTTTTAAATCTGCCGCATACGAAACTCTGTTTTCCCTCCTCGTCGACTATCATAGAACATCACTCAAGCCAAACCTGACGCACTGTATTGGACGTTGCCACTTTTATTGATAAACTGACTCATCCCGGGAATTTATAAATCCATTTATTATTGGAAAAGCGTGCTAACAAGGTAGCTTGTAGCTTTAACTCTGAGTAAAAAGATCAAAAGGCTTTTTCCTCAGCTGGATCCAGTCATAACTTCAGATCATGAGCCAGGGTTTTTAACTAACAGTGACGTGCAGTAGTTTTCTGATGGCCTTTATTGTTTTCCAGCCAACCTTTCACTCCGCCATTTTTGCGTTTGCGGTTTTAGCATTCTTCCATTACCTTCAAAGGCCTGCCTGCTGATTCACCTCCTTGTTAACCTTGTTCAGCAAGGCCGTGAGGCAAGGATACATGCAGGGAAATTTTTTTAGCACATATGAAAGTGTTTAGTTCATGAACACCAGGCTTCCAGGCATCCGTTTATCAGGAGAGAACATCACTGTGAACAGGTCATGTGACCATATGATGACATTGATACAGTCTTATCGTTAATGGGAATAACCAAGATGGGAGACAAGCCAAGTGAACATATTGAGGTTTTAAACCAAATTTTGTGCAAGGTATACCACTTATTTATCAGTCTGACATTTTATGATAATTTCTGACTGGGTTAGCAACACTTATTTATCGTGTTCAGCTATTCATAAGGTTGTATTTGCACAGCAAGATCCAAATTGACAGAGGTATTTTCTGTCTTGTAAGCAGTGAGCTCCTAATGCATTTTTATGTTTATTCGCAAACTGCTAAACTGTTAAAAGATATATTAAATATACCATAGCACTTTTCAAATGACGTATGGTGTTTTAACCCCACTGTTCTGGTCCAACTCTAGTGAAGCTATGGCATCCATGTCTTCCCCTGATCAGCTACGCAACCCCTTGTATTTTCTTCCTACTTTGATTCCACAGGATATCAATCCAAAAGAAAGTTCAGCTATCAGTTGACCTGTCATGGCTGACTAGGGTAATATCATTTTCAAATAAATAAATGGGAGTAAAAAAAAATTACTATAAAGCTAAATTACTCATAAAACAGGTGGGGTCTCCAGGTAACCTACCCTCCCGCTTTTAAAGCAGTGACTTTGAGTGGAGGGTTGCGGAGCCAGAAGGCAGGTTCCCAGGTGAGCGAAGCAGCCCCTTCTTCATTATTGATTTGTTTACTCAGAATGCTTTATGCATCTGGCGGCAGACAGGCAGATGCCACGGGAAGACCAGCGCCGCAATCGAATTTCGGGCCACGCGGAGAATCTGATTTTCTCGACGGCGTTCGCCTCGGAGACGAGCTCAAAGTAAAAAAACCACCTGCTGAGGGTATCCGCAGAGTAGCCGGTCCCAGCGAAATGCTGACATTCTGTTTTATTAATGGATTTTTTCTATTTATTTTACAAAAAAAAAGCGCATTGCGCTGCCCTGATAACGGCGTGGCAATGAATTTGAGGAGATAATAGAGGGAGCGCAAACGATATGAATTTGACTAATTCCCACAAAGCACTTTGGGAGAACCAGCTTGTGTTTTCGGCTTTTAATCAAGCACTTTCAAATTACCGGCTAATTGCCTTGTATTTCATGTCAGGAAGTTCACTTTTGAAGCCTGGTTTCCATCTGCGATGTTAAGGCTCAGTACTGAAGCAGAAGCCCGAAAGCATGAATTATTTAGACGATAAGAAGTACGGTCTGCAATCAAAGGCTGGACTCCTTCTGAGGAGGGGAGTTTCTGCTCTTAAAAGAGTCCCGTTTGCTATCTCCTCACGGTCAACTTCTGATAACATACATCAGTTACTGAGTGGCCTGTGTGGTCTAATCACAATGTACCTCACCCACAAAGCAAGGTAAAAATACTTTGAAGTTAAATACTTTTTAAATCGTGTTTATAAAATTTTTTGGAAAACATCACAAGCTTGTGTTAATGGCAAGTTAATGAAAATCTGATATATACAGTAGTGGAGGGGTTTTTTCTTCAGAGACAGATTGATCAGTTAACATTTTTTTACTGCTAATCTTCGTGAAGAAAACGATCATGGAGTCAAACTTGACAAATGTTTACTGAATCTGAACCGATGTCTTTGCTTGGTAACATATTAGTCCATCATTAGGAGAGGTAACCAGGCAAATGATGAATGTAACTCATAGGCTTTTACTGAAGGGCAATGTTTAACATATCACTCCAGTATAACTCCACTTCCCTTGTACTGGCTGTATTGCCACTGAACTGTTCATATAGCTTGGAAAATTCTGTACAAGCAGCCACAGGTTAGCACATGCCTATCGCCACAGTCCATACTGCCACTTGGTCTTCAAGGGGTTACTCGTCCTCTGAATTACCTTCAACTTAATTGTTTTCTTTATTTTTAATTTTTTTTTTAATTTAAGTTTGAAAAGCCTAAGGCTGCACCAAAGCATTGGAGCAGCCTGAGGATACTAACAAATCTATAGAAGTTGCTGGACTGTGGCTCTCCAACACCACTGATTTCAAGTATTGATTAACTGTCATTTGTCTTTGACAGTTTAAGGAAAAAGAGCTGCTTGTAGCCCAATAAAGAACATTTTTCATGGCCCCAGCTCCAGAGAAACGCGTGCGGTAAGACGTGAGTTTCGCTCTCACAATTCTGTACGGCCCATTAGCCATTGTGTTCCTTGCAAAAAGACAATGTTCAGTAGGACTGGAACACTTGAGCTTGTATCAGAAGCCATCAAGTTGAAACAACAGGTGCTTTGCCGTTAAACTCTCAGCAGAGGGGAATGCTAAGAAAGCAAGCAAGCTAATTACACCGTGAACATGCGTATGAACACGGCAGTGGTGTGTCTTGCATTAGTACAGTACATGGGATATCTGTAAATGGTAAATGGTAAATGGACTGCATTTATATAGCGCTTTTATCCAAAGCGCTTTACAATTGATGCCTCTCAATCACCAGAGCAGTTAGGGGTTAGGTGTCTTGCTCAGGGACACTTCGACACGCCCAGGGCAGGGGATCGAACCGGCAACCTTCCGACTGCCAGACAACCGCTCTTACCACCTGTGCTGGCCCCAAATCCTGACTCATCCCCCCTTCTACCCTAAGGCTACTTCTACACGCACACTAATAATTAGATTTTATCCAGATTACCCCGACTATGGACGATGTCATGTAAAAGCCTTTTTCATTATTTTAATAGGGATAAGGTAAAAATCTGAGTAAACATAACTCAATTAAGACACCTATATTTTTTTTCCAATGTTTCAAGTTATTAATGTGTGTAAATGTCACAGTAGAAATCCTTTCAGCTTTTTAAAACTGCCATGAGAAAGGTCACCATACACAGATGATGTTTGCACAGTTCAAACTCAAACCAACATTGCAAACAGCAACAGGAGGACTGACCGTGTACTTATAAATAAAAGTAGTCATTTTTGGACAGATGAAGAAACCCTCTTCATGCTTAATCAAAACAGATTATTAATTTCTGCAGACCTGACGCTTCTTATTGACAGAGTCCGTGTAACGATTGGCTCAAATCACCCCATGTGACCCTGAACAAGAGTAAGTGGTTTAGAAAACGGGCAGACAGAATAATAATAACTTACTGACTGACAGAAAATGAAGACTAAAACAATTATGTACAAGTCCAACATGTTCCGTGAGCCAAAAACACACATAAAGCAAACAATACACATTCAAATCCCAGTATCATGTTCTCTTTCATTCGGAGTAACTCATTTAATCAATTAAAAATCAAAATGCCTTCAAAGTTAATTATGGTTACACTGGATATCACCTTGGGTTGATACTTTGTGCATAAAGCAATTCGCTGAAACAGAGGATCATACAGTTCAGAGTTAAGCACCATGACTGATATATCATATACAGAACAGTGATTAAATCCATCAAGTTTAACAGTTGAGTGCAATATTACTTTTGCAAATCAAAGTATGTAAATGTAACATTTTTATGTGACACATCCACTTATAATGATAAGTTATTTCAAAATGGTGCCTGTTAAGTGCAAATGCCATCGTGCTCAGAAAGTGTCGACTGAAATGATCATATTCTTCCATCATTCATAATTCATGAACTGAAATACTCAGTAGAGCTGCTGAAGTCTGTCATGCTTTAAGTAATTGGAAAACACTGGAGCCTTCCCCGCAGTTCGGTAAGGACTTGATGAAATGACTGAGAAGATTAAACCATTAGTCTTGTCTTGTGGAACTGTTTGTGATGGAATGTCATTAGAGTGGTCTATAACAAGAATTACACATTTCTAACTTGCTATTTGGTTGATGGCTTCGACTTAAATTGATTTTCTCTCTTACAGTATCAGCATATTCATATTGCAATAACTATACTCAAAACGCACATTACTTAACCTTCTCCAACACACAGGGAAAATATTATCAGAGAAAGTTAATTTTATAATGAGAAAATATGAATAGTTTACAGGCAGTGAACAAAAAAATATTACTGGAAACACAACTGTTCCAAAAGTGAAGGGTTCTTGTGGCTCTTTAATGGTGTGAGTCGCATTTTCCTTGCATGTCTACTTAGACTCGAACCTTTAAAAGACAGGGTCGATGTCAATACTTACTTAATTTCACTGGCTGATCATGTTGACCGCAGGTTGAAGCATTTCTTCCTTCAAAGAGTGGTGTCGGTCAAGATAACAATTAGATGCCATCCTCTTTTAATGGGCTTCAAAGTCAGCAGCTCTGAACATAATTGAGCATCTATGGTACATTCCATATGCCTGAGATAACGTTGTCTTTGTCATTGAAGAGTAGTGTCATATTCCTTCTCCAGAATTTCAGACTCTAGTAGATCCAACCCATGCCACCTCACATACAGGCCATACTGTTCACATATTGTTTACAAGGACCACGCTGCCATGCAAACTTTACATTAGCATTCCACGCACACACACGTGTGCACACACACATGTACACACACGCATATGCACACATATATACACACACACACACGCGTGCACATGCACACGTGCACACACACACACTCACGTGCACACACAGACTCACACACATGCACACGCACACGTACACACACACACACACACGCTTGGGTTTATGCTATATGATAATACATAACTCGGGTCCATGTGTCAGCAGTGGTCCTGTGTGGACCATTTCTGCACAGTTTCATTGCTCTCCAGAAGCACGGGGCACCTCATTTTAACTCTAATGACATGTTTTCTTAATTACATATTTGCCTCTGCATATTGTCCTTCCAGTCACAATGACTCTCGAGACCCATTCTGTTCTGGTAGAGTACATTAAAGTAGGGTTGATGCTATAAGAAGCACTCTCAGATGGCCTGTACTACTTTAAAAGACGATAAAGTTTTCTTTTTTTCTTCTTTTTTTTGTACTGGCCATAAAAACTAAACTTTAGAAGTCAATTAAAACACACTCTTTCCCCTCTGAGATTCATCAGCTTTTGTACTCGGATGATCTTGTGTTTTCTTCCATTCAGCGTATAACTACTACAACTGACATTTTACAACTGACTATTACAAGCATTGTCATGTGCGAGCTCTGTGCATAGGTAATTCAGCTGGAATGAACCAATTGTAGCCCTAATTACATACTTGGACAGAACGGAATGCGTTTTTAAAATTAAGTGCTGAAGGTACCTGTGTTGTCTCAAGATAAAATTCAAAAGCTTGACGCTAGCCTATCGGGCAGCTAAAGGGACTGCTCTATTAAATGATCTTAAAAAGGTAATCAGACCCTGCATACCAGCCAGTCCCCTCAGTTCTATGTCTCCCCTCTCCCCGGTGCACTGTGCCTGCACGTCCTGGTCCTGTCTGTTCGGGCCCCCCGGTGGTGGAATCAGCTTCCCGCTGGGGCCACAAGAGCAGAACCCATAACCATCTTCTGTCGTATAGACTTATGACCCACCTCTTCAGATTGCACCCTGGCTCCCCTGACCCTCTTTTAGCTATCCTCTCTCTTTCTTTTTGGATTTCCTTTTGGGGCAATTTTATAAGAATGTATTTGCAAAGACAGGTTATCTGTATAATGGCATTTGCTTTTGTTTACAATACTAATTGTTGGCTTGACATGTTAACTCTACACCAGTGGTCCCCAACCCTGTTTCCGGAGATCTACCCTGCAGTATGTTTTCGCTCCAAACCTAACAAAGCACACCTCATTCAACAGCTAGAGATCTCATTCAGCTGCTAATTAGTAGAATCAGGTGTGCCAAAATTAGGGTTAAAATGGAAACACGCAGAACATGTAGATCTCTGGGAACAGAATTGGGAACCTCTGCTTCACACTTGCTTCTTCGCCCCTGTAAGCCACACTGGATATAGAGGTAAGTGATTGTGACGCAATATCATATAGCATCTTTATTTTACATTGGTTTAGTGCAGCATGCCAGTGATTTTAACCTCACAAGTCAGGCTCATAAAATTACAATACTTTCTGCCTGGCCAGGTTGACACTTTGATGTGAGTTAAGTTCCCCCATATTCCAGGGTTGTGCTTTTCTCATAAACCAATGGTCATTTACTTCTTCTGATGATTTATGAGCTCTTGAATCACATTAAGGGTGACTCAACCCAACTGAACCACTGCCCTATAACTAACTGGTGGCTGAAATGCTTGTTCGAGGACAATTTTGAGTGGAAACGCAGAAACTATAACTGCCTTTTCTTGATGCTCCCTGTTTCCATGTGCTCATTACACAAGCTCATATTTGTAAAACAATCTTTTCCTCTCTATCATTTTAAAGTGTTTCACAAAGAAATCACATTTCTGTTCCGTGAATGCACTTTGCTACGTGCGTGCAAGGAGCTCGCGAGAGAAATAGCCATTTCAGCCATCATCGTCTTTCCCTTACCTTGCTTTGTTTCCATGGCAATGAGTGGGCACATATTGACTACGGTAACACTGAAGTCATCCTGTTAATAGACAATAGGTCCCAGTAGGTGAACATAGCCTATTTAATGCTGCGAACAAAACGATATAATGTTGCAATTGCAAAAAAAGCAGCGTCCATACAAATTTCAAAGGGAACACCATCATGATTTATTTGGCATAATCTGGTTAAACATAACAATTAAAATGAATAAAAGGATATACGTCAGGGCAGATACTAAAGGAAACTGTTAATCATAAAGCTGCAGCAATTGCATTAACAGAAACACAATAGTTAGTGTTAGAGGATCGTTTGCTGACTTCTCCTTGATAAAACAGTCCACAGCACAGGCCCCTTGTGGATATCCTGTAAACGAATACTGGGAAAACAAACTTCATGCCCCAACACTTCAGATTCCTGCTCAACTTGCTCTCTGAGTGCTGTGTAAGTCAATATTTTCATTGAATTACTTTGAGCGCTCATTGTTATTAATGGCTTTTCAACTTGACAGGTGGCCAGATTTGGGTGTCTCCTGAACAAAAAAAGAAAGGTGTTGTTTGCCTTGCCCTGAGGGCACAATTGGACACAAACACTGCAAATCCACTTACACACGCATATACTGCTAAGCTTTCAGTATGACGTCTTAACCCAAACTAAACCCAGAATTTTACTCCCATGAATACCAAGATATGAGCTGTCCATACCACTGAAATGGTGAGCCAGTGGGGGTATAGGAATCCCAAAATTAGGGGAGCCGTCCAGCCTTAGTGTTCATAATGTTGGTTTATGGTAAATGGACTGCATTTATATAGCGCTTTTATCCAAAGCGCTTTACAATTGATGCCTCTCATTCACCAGAGCAGTTAGGGGTTAGGTGTCTTGCTCAGGGACACTTCGACACGCCCAGGGCGGGGATCGAACCGGCAACCCTCCGACTGCCAGACAACCGCTCTTACCTCCTGAGCTATGTTTATCTTCAGGAAGTAATGGCACTTGATTGCATCCTGCAAGTCAGTCATTGAATGCATTACAATACAATACAGGCATTTAGCAGAGGCTCTTGCCCAGAGCGACGTACATTGTACCCAGTTATACAGCTGGATATATACTGGAGCCATGCAGGTTTAGTACCTTGCTCAAGGGTACAACGGCAGTTTCCTGCCAGGGAATTGAACCTGCAACCTTTAGGTTACAAGACCAACTCCTTAGAATGCACACGGTAGTTCCACCAGTTACAGGGTTTATGATGCAGCATTCTCCTTCCATTGTCTGATCTAAACTTAGAACCTAAATTCTGAAAATTGTAAACAGTGGTCTATCAACACACTTGTGTTGCCCACAGGTCCAACCTGCGATTGGTTAGGCCGTGTTTATATCTTTTTATTTCACAATATTTTACATATTTGACACAGATTTGTGCTATGTACTTGTACTTTGTGCTAGTGTCCACAGATTACAGTACTGTGGTTTATATAATGAGTACTGTAGTCTATAAATACATTCTGAACAACAATAAAAACTCATTTTCTCATTTTTTTGTGCCATTTGTGTTAGTAAATGGGCCATGGTGTCTTAATAACACAGGGTCAGTTTTTCCTAATTTTTAAATAAATGTTTGGATGGTTTTGTTTGTCCAAGGGTATCTCAGTTCAGAAATTAAACAGAAAACTTTGGTTAGCTTCTTTCTCTCCATAAATGTTTTTGTCTGAAGGTAGTAAAACGATAAGGCCAAGCAAAATGCATTAAATTAACAGAACACACCACTTTCTAACAGCGTTAATATTTCAGGAATAGGGTTTGTTTTAACTGAAATTTAATCAGCAACCTTTCAGAGAATATCTATTTTGATGGTGTGGGATTTTCTGTTAAGAAGTAATCTTTCACATAAAGAAACTTGGTTTGTTTCAGATATGACAGATTTTTCCTGAAAAATATGAAATTGTATGTATATTAATCACATCATGTCTGATATATGCTTTGTGAAGAAATTCATGTTTTTTAAAAGTCCATTGGACTGGACATAATTTTAAACATTTATTTATATTCTCAGTAAAACCAATGCGTTACACACCCCCAGGAATCAAACCGGTAAGCATATATCTAGGTTTTCATATACATTTATTCTCTCCTCAGGTTACATTTTATATGTAAATACATATTGTATTTTATATTTGTTATCACTGGGGTGCACATATATATATCCATAAATTCATGAATGTTGTTGTAACTTTAAATTGTCTATGATAAATGGGTTCTTAAATATTCAGTATCTAATGAAATATAGGAAATGTTTGTTGAAAACTCAGAGACAATTCTCAGTTTTGAATATGTCCTCATCTAAAAAATATTGATGATACTTACTGTATATTAAAATTTCTTGATGGAGTGGACATACTTTCAGAGTTCTTTGTATGTAAAACCAAAATCTTCTACCTTTTAGGATTCCTAAGACAGGGTTCTTAAGATTTCCTAAGATTTTTTTTTTCTTTAAATATTGGGGGTTTTCAGTGGGAAACATCAGTGTAAACATGAATGGGGTAAATGATAGATGGATATTTTAAAAGAAGCCTTAGGGTAATAATAGTGAAAACGTTTATGGGAATCATTTGAAGACAAGGCATTTTAGGAGTGTGAAATATCACAGCGTCAGGGAACACAGTCTTCATTTTAGATGCCCAGGCACAGGTGAGCAGTCTGTCTCTCTGTTGAATTAACAGATGGGCCACAGCACGTTTGCAATGTGGTATCCAGAGGGACACACTTCTTACACTTGCATTAAATCTCTGTGACCGGGCTAATTATTTTCAAGTGATCTTCTGTATTGCAAGTGATAAAGGTTCAAATTATTAACATGGATAAGCAGTAGGAACAGTAAGTACAGAAATAGCTAGATGGCTATAAAAGGTTCTGGCTCATCCACAAGGCTCATTGTTTTCAAAAATTACATAAATGTATCTGTTTTATTTTGAATATTAAAAAAAAAACTGGTGAAAATTGGTTAAGAAAATTGGTTTGCTGAATGCAAAAATCTGGGTAAAAATCAGATTACAAAAATAACAATGCAGTTCAGGGTTATTGTTAGACTTTAATTCCAAACATTGATATCTCTCTCTCTCTCTCTCTCTCTCTCTCTCTCTCTCTCTCTCTCTCTCTCTCTCTCCCCCCCACCCCCCACCCCTCCAATGCTTGTTTACAGCCCACACAGCGACAGATTGAATGTTTTATATCTGACACCTAAATCACACACCCCTGCCCCCCCCCCCCACCTCACTCCCCACAGTGACATAAATGAACTGCATTTATTTACATAGGTGTGCTACAGATTTAACCTGTACTTCACTGTATTGCCCCCATTGTGTAATTAGTATTCTGAGAGTTAGCCAATGGGTAGAAGCATACTGGGGAAATTGTTGGTTCACCAGTAAACAGATGACTGAGCGGTACAATAATGCTTACTGGCTCACTGACTAACATTTTTCTAACACCCTACATACTGCCATTTCATAAACACTGCATACATATTCATACATTCTTATGTCAATAACAACCAGGCATATGATGTGTGTCGCTTGGAATATCACTTGCTGCATCAATGGTGACATAAAACAGTATTTGTACCACCAGGGTAGAATACATTTATGTAAAATTAATTTTTCAAAAAAGGAGTAAAAAAGAATATATTACTGAAAATATTGAATACCGAAAAAAGCTGCCTAGCTGACCTTCATTGAGACAATGCAACATTACTAAATGTATCAAAGAGTTATCATCATTTTTATCAGTTGCTCATTTCTGTTTGACATTTTCACCAATAAATATGTAATCATTAGCTAACAGGTGTGAGACAGCGATAAACCATATTTACATAAACTCAATGAAAGATGTCAATGGTTAATCTGGTGTTCAGAGGGGGCATAAAACATTTCCAAACCTGGTGTTGCATTAAACATTATACGCCTAAAAGAAAATGTGCATTGAATCAATTTAATTTGATAGTGTGTGTGTGTGTGTGTGTGTGTGTGTGTGTGTCCGTGCATGTATCGGTGTGTGGGGTGCGTGTGTGTGTGCACGTGTGTGTTTTCGTATGTGTGTGTGTGTGTGTGTGTGTGTGTGCGTGTGCGTGAAAGAGAAAGACAGATAGGGAGAACTCCAAGACATGCTAAAAACATGATTTCGAATCGATATCCTATCTGCACAATGCAAAGTCGCTCCGCTGCGAAACCGTTGTGCGGCGTGTGACAGGGAAGCCGAACAGTGATCCTTTTCACACTCGCAGCCTTATCCCTGAATACTAATGGAGCTTCAGCGTTCAGGAGGCCTGTGATCCAGAGCTGGAGTCAGCATTATGGACCTCAGCTTGCCGGCTCGAGACCCAGCAATGTTAACACAGACGTTCCATTTTGATGTCAAGCATGCAAAATTCAACTTGTTTCACTAAGACATCCATCCAGCTCTTTTACTTTTACGAAAGCGTTTTTTTTTAACTACTGCAAAAAATAAGTAAACATACATCATGCACCCCAGATAAATGATATGTTACTATTTAGGTATACTGTACACGTCCATGCCATGTAGCTATCGAATATTTTCTATTCAAAGTTAACAAAATCATACCTTATCAATGCTGTACATGTCTTGGTGATACTCTTAACCGGCTTCCATCTTCATTGTTGGCTCTTTTCTCGTATTCAACAGCTGTTCTGACAACAGCTCCTGGCATTGTCATGTGTGAATGCTACCAGCTTGTCAAAAGAAATAATTGTTTTTGGTTGTGTGAATAAGAGAAGCCTGTGCTGTTGGTGGATAATTAAACATGACAGCTTTACAGTACGTGTTCCATGTGTGGACGTGGCTAAATCAGTCTTTTAAACTCACAAGTGTGAGTTTAAAAGATTGCGTCACAAGTGTCAGTTGTGCTATATAGGAAACAATAACACAAAAAGAGGTAACCGAAATGTTTAACTGATCAAATTAAAGACTGAGTTGAATCAATCTGCTCCTAATTAGGAGGCGTGTCTTTAAGTCCTTTCATCATTTTCTTTAAACTTAGTAACACCATGTACGTTTGGCTTATAGTCATTTGTTTTTCTGTGAATTCTTTGAATTCATTATCTGCTAAATGTTTAGTTTTAATGGCCACGTGTCAACAGTTTCTCAGCCTTTTTTTTTTGATCAGTTAATTTTTTTAAAACTTCTTTGTATGCGATTACTTGCAATATACCCCTAAACATCAAAAGCAGTGAATTAAGAAAAATGAACAGTTAAAATTCTGGGATTGCAGCTGTGGGTGGAATGGAAACCAGCATACACAGTGGTCCCCCAGGCCCGAGTTTTGGAACCTCTGCTCTAGTAGAAGCCCAGTGAATTATTATATTGCAAACCCCTGCATTCATTTTTTATTTGGTTATTTTGCTATGCTTTGTCCTTCTTGTTGGCTTTTCAGAAAATACAATTAAGGCAAATAGATCAATGCTTTCTTTGTCAGCTTTGCTACGCTGTGCCATCAAACTGTCCTTATCCTACATTTCATACTGCAGTTTAACACTTTGGATGGTTATAGCTCCCATGGCCCAATTAGGCATCTGTTTCCTCATCTGTCTTTTACTTACAAATGAATGAAGGAGCCTGTCAGATAACAGAATAAATAGAATCTTCACGCTGTGATCTACATTCTCCTTCCCAGAATTCCATTTCCTTTGTTTATGCCCTTTGATTCCGTATTCCTTTTATTTTATTGTGTTGTGAATAGATATGAGGGTTGAAAATGGTCTTACATGTTCACAGAAAGATTTGCAGCCTCATATGAATTTGGATCTGTTTCAGCAGTCGTCCTTTTCAAAGGGGTACAATGGTTTGTCCTTCCACTTTTCTGCGAGAAGTGTGTTGTATTTTTATTTTATTTTCCCTGACTTTCATCCTTTGAAATAACACATTTATTTAAAAATCCAGTGAATGTGATATTGTGATTGTGAATATGTGGAAAATATGAACCAAGGTCATTTTGGCATGGGTCAAATAATTATTTAATATATTTTAACCTTCAATAAAATGTTGAAATTCCTGAAGATTACCAAAGAATTCTAAAGCAAACACGTTTTTCACTAGCCTGAGCCTGATATGCTAATGGTTTCATATACAGCAGCTCCTCACACTGGGTTTCTATGGGGGTTGTGTTCCCGGTGTCTCCTTGGCACCAGACAATGACAGGGCAAGGTTTCTTATTGGGAGAAGAGTGTTGTGGCTTGCGGGTACAGGCACAGCCAACAGCGTATTCCTTGACCCATGCATCACACTTTGTGAGTATAGCGTACAGATGGGGAGACAAGAGCTTTCATTAGTTGGGGCATTGTGGAGGAGTCTCTGTTACAGTCCGAGCTCAGCTCCATTAGTCTTGATTTTACAGCATGGCCTGACGCCAGTGCGTACTCCGTCTTTCCAGATTGTTCTTCACATCCTTTGATTCAGACTTCCTCCTGACTTAACTCTGAACTGTTCCTTTTTTCTTGTCACCAAAACGTTGTCACTAACGGAAAAAAAAACGTGGGGTTGTGTGTGTGAGGGTGTGTGTGTGTGTGTGTGTCTGTGTGTGTGTGCATGTGTGTCTGTGTGTCACAGCAAGAGACAGAAAAAGAGAGAAGGAGAAATAAGGACAACAGAAGGAGAATGAAGCTTTGCCAATGTAGAATTATTTTCGGTTGGCTTTCCTTCTAGAATGTGCAACAACAACAACAACAAAAACAACAGCAGCAAAACATTCTAAAACCCAGCCGAAGCTGTAAAAACGCTAACTTCGTGCAGCCGCTAACACCTCCTCGTGTCTTCATGCCGGTTGGATAAACACGGTGCTGACGGTGGCCTGTATCTGTGCCACGCTATCACATTTCCGTCCTGCATTTTTTTGTGCTGAGCAAGGCCCCCCCAGAGCTCTGTATTTCTATAATAAGAGTTCCCTGACTGTAACAAAGGAGGCGTGTGCCTGAGACCCTGAGACGCATCGGGGGGCTCTCCGCTGATGGATCGCTCTCCCGCTCCTCCGTCTCCCCCGGGCGACCAATCGGGGTCCCCCGCTCCGTCCGCCGCTCGAGCCTCCCGCACAACCTTTCGCCTCGATGTTCCCCGTCTCGCACAAAGCAAAAATAAATAGCTGAAAAGAAAATAAACATTCCAGAAGGGAATCGCTGCCATATTTAAAGGACGAGACGTTCTGTTCTCTGGGAACGGTAAAAAAATAAATAAATAAATAAATAAAATAAAATAAATAAAAATCGTTCCGTCGCCGGACAAATCGAATCTGATTCTCTGACAAATGTTGCCGTGGACAGCTGCCGACAGCGCGCCAAAAAATGATTGAGGGAAGAAAACAACAACAAAAAACTCGATCGACTGGGCTGGGAGATAGATAACCGAAGTTCAGAGAATCTACGCTAGCCAGAGCACCGCGTAGCAAATGCTAGCAGTTAGGAATGTGGCGAGATAAGACTCTGACTATGCCTGGCCTGGGAAGCTTTACAAAAGCACCAGGGCTGTTTTTATTCAAATTGAATTTGGGGGAAAAAAAAAAATCTCTGTGGCCGTCATGTCAGGCAATAGCAAGTAATAATAACTAATATATTGGCTCGACACTTTCTGGAGGACATGTAATTGAAGCGTTAGGATCCGGTAGAGTGCACCTTACCACATGTGTTGGTTTAGCAGAGTATTTTGAAGATTTCATTTTTGGGAAGTGGGATTTGAAACAGGAGAATTCATATTAATGGAGGGTGTTTTTACTCTTGAGCCGTTATCTGCGGACACAGTTGTTGTTTCTGCAGAAATCTGACAGGGAGTCGAATACCCTAACCTTTAATCTAAAAGGTCCGGGGACGACTTGTAACAGATGTGTTAAACGGTGGCTGGGGTGTTCTTATCAAACGAACAGCTGCTTAGATAAAGTCAGCTTCCACATAACAAGGCTGCAGGCTTCCCAGCATGCAAAGTTTTTTTTTTTTTTTTTTTTTTCCCCGGGAATATGATGCTGACATACAGTAATTTGACAGTGCTGAATATGGTGACCTTTGACCCGATCCTGCGGGGATTTGATCAGTTCTCTGCAGACCCTTCCCAGACGATGCCTGACCCATTTTCTGTCGATGTGGAAACAACACCATGTAATCCATACAGATGCAGCTCATTGATTAACAGCACAACACTCGTTACAAGAACAAATTGGAGCGCAAGAACACCCCCATAATACCCAGCGCTCTGCAGAAAGATTTATTGTTCGGTTCTATCTCCCAACACACACAGTGTATGTGTGACAATCCAATTTTACGTGATTTTCTTTAAAGAATGCACTCTTTTTCAGGAGGGAGGGCTGGAAATTGTTGAGGGAAAAAAAAAATCTGAAATGTTTCTGAATCATGAAGCACGCACATTAAAACCTTACTTATTATGAATAGAAATGTGGTCCTGCAAAGTCCTGAAAGGCTTATCGAAGGCATATATCAGGTCCTTCATTCAGAACAAAATTTCATTAAGAACAGGCTCATTTGGGTCACTCTGCTCCGATGGAGACACTTATATGAGGGTATTTCAATAAGAAAGAACAGTCATTTGGTTTATCGACAGAATCCTTGGCTGCATGCAAATGCAGTTACCGTCTAAACATTAAAACCATAAGAATATAACAAAAAAGAAAACTAATTGGCAGCAAGCTTTGTCCAGCCCTTCAAAAAAAATTAAAATAAAATAACAAATAGGGAAAAACTAATAATGCAATTAAAATCAGACTCAATTCAATTTAATTGAATTTTTTTTGTATGTGTGTGTTTTGTTTACACTCTCCACATGGTTCTCCAATTATGTCACTTGATTTCAAAATGATTAACGGCCATGAAAAAGAAACAGAGCCAATTGGCCACATGACTAAAGAATGATGCTGGAGCAAGTTCTGCTTCTACAATGCAACGCTCGTCTCTGACCGTTAGTGCAGTGAGCACGTGAGCGTTTCCAAAATTAGCAGCATCCCTCGTCCTCTTTGATCTATGACGGTCCGCTCTGTCGGCATTAAATTGGCTCCACCGGTTACTTAAAAAGCCACTTTGCGCCTCAACTTGGGTGGTTAAAAATAAGCCTTAATGTTCCGCGGGAGGGACCTGGGAAGTGATTTGTGTCAGAGCAGATGAGCGTATCTCCCTGTATTAGTTTGGGGCTCCTGGAAATGGCCCAGAGCCGTTGGCCTGCATACAGCGGGCCTGCCTGTGTGCTTGCGCTAGGCCCCTCTCCTAATTGAAGATGATTACAGTTAATGACGCTAATGATGGTGGCTTTCACTCCAGTGGGATGGTGTAATTAGGATCAAGACTAGTCCCCCCCAAACCCCCCCCCGCCCTCCCCCACAGGTCACTCTTAAGTCCTTCGCCCTGTCCCACGCTGCCACTAAGTGCTGGATCAGTCAGTTAAAATCCTAAAGCCCTCCTCAAATCTGTGTGTGTGCCTGTACGTGTGTATGTGTGTGTGTGTGTCTCACAATGAGGGCATGTTTTCTCTGTAGTGTGCAAGAAGGCAGAGTCTCTGGTGCTCCTCTGATGTTCATATCAGTTATGCACACTGTGAACCTGCAGAAAAATGCCACATTAAAATAATCCCTCTCGTTGCAAAAAGCCCCTCTTATTTTATTTACTGCAAACATTCTGGATTTATGAGCATCAGGACTGATTTAGCATGTGCCTTTTGTTTTTTTGGTTTTTTTTCTTCTCCCAGAAACCGAAATGGCTTTTGTCAGATTTGGAGTTAAACTGTCACAGAATATCTTTATCAAAATCTCAGCCGAAGTGGGGCAATCAGCCCAGTGAAGAAGCTTTTGCGTTAAAGCTAAACGTGCGGCTAAGTGGAATTCATGGCTCAGAATTGTGTTGCTGCAGGCAACGAGTGACTGTGCTTCCCTGCCAGATTAAGCCCTCATTGACAGGCAGCCCGATTCACAGTCTTCATTGTGATGACCTATGGCCAGTCAATTTAATTTTCCAGTACACTTTCACAAAAGCTGTAAATATCCTTAATCAAATAGCACTGTGAAACCACGGAATTTATGTGAGTAGGTTATTAGGTTCGCAGTGGAAGTAAAAACAAATGGCAGTGCGTGCATTTTGTGCTTGGTTCAGACACTCCCAGCGACATGGTTAAACTCGCAGGGTATGAAATGTGAAATCTTAGAGCCTCTGGTTACCATGGATACTGTCCTCAGCTCTTTAAAAACTTAGCAACGGACATAATGTTTTGGATATTGAAGGCACCAGACCTGTGCTGTGTGCATGCACATTTTGCTGTTTGAAGTGTGCCAAGCTTCTGTTATGCATGAATAAATTCCACACTCTAAAGTAATACGTCTAAATTTAAGGTATATACAATATGTGGAATCTGTTTAAAAATAAACTGTTCATAAAAATATAAAGAGCAACTGGCATATTTGAACCCACACGACACGAATGAACAAAGAACTGTAAATACACAGTTTCAGCAGTATGTATTGAACTAATTAGCCAAATTATATACATAGTTGGCTAATTTGTTCAATTAGTTGGTAGATTAAGCAAGAACTTTGGCCCTAGAACAGCTTCTAACCGTGTGTTTTCCACCATGTAATTGGCTGGCCATATTAATTGGCTATATGATGCAATCCACAGTGCAATTGTGTTGGTAACTGCTTTTATTTTTAATGCGCTCTGTGCTGTTGATCTGAAACCTTTGCACATTAAGTGTTTGCACATTAAGGGTCTCCAGTCCACCTGAGTCGGATGTGCTGTTGGAAGTTTGTCCATCACCATTTTTATCTAGCTGGCCACCAGCAGTACTGCAGCTTTGAGAGATGATTTGCTTGCAGGTGTTACTGCTCTAAACTGAACTAATCTATGTTTAAATTGCAGACAGTGTACTTTATTTTATGCAGTCATGTTTTTCTCTGCACCTTATAACCAAAATGCCCATGTGAATTTCCCTTGAGGGGCATCAAGGAACGGATAGCACCCAACAAAATGTTAGCAGATTTAACCCTGAGGTGCATCAGTACCCCTTTACTGCGTAGGTGGATCAAAATGACCTGGACTGTCAAAATTGAATTTCTTAATAGGATATGTATTCCGATAAAGTTGATCAATGTCAATGATCTCCTCTCTTTGTCATAATAAAAAAGACAAATTTGATATAAAATTAGTTGTTGGAGCATTAGATTTGAACAATATATACCCAGATTTTAGCAATATTTATCAGAATTTAAATACCTAGCTTTGAGTCGTGCATATCAAATTTCAATAGATAAATGGTCTAATTTGCAAATGGCTATATCTGAATTTGAGTAAGTAAATATCCAGGCTTAAGGAAGTACTGTATACACCCACCACTGAGCGAGCATATAGCTGAATTTGAGTTTGCAGACAATCTGTTTCAAGGAAATATAAACCCATATTTGGTATATAATGTCTACACCTATATATATATATATATATATATTATTATTATTTTTTGTTTACTTTTACATTACATTACATTACAGGCATTTAGCAGACGCTCTTATCCAGAGCGACTTACACAACCTTTTACGTTGTATCCATTTATACAGCTGGATATATACTGAAGCAATTTTTGGTTAAGTATCTTGCTCAAGGGTACAACGGCAGTGTTCTACCTGGGAATTGAACCTGCGACCTTTTGGTTACAAGTCCAGTTCCTTACCCACTGTGCTACACTCCGTCCAGCCTTTTAGACTGTATGTACCCTGTTTTGAGTCAGTTGATTCCGAGATTTGCAAATCAGGTGAGTTTTTTCTCCCTGCTTACGAGCGTCTGTGAGCCAGTAAATAACACTCTGTGGGGAAACAGATCCTGTCAGGCTCCAGGCGTTCAGCGTTCACCAGACCAGGGGGAATTTACAGTCCAAAACCGAGTGAGATTCCGCGATCTTCCGTCAAACAGTTCTGTACACCGGCTGCTTTTCCTTAACCACGGGGGAGCGTTAAGACCGGTATTTAGTGTTTCATTTTGTTTTATCTGCCCCATGTCAATGGCACAGCCCTAAGTTGAGGGGAAACGTCTGCATGGTCCTTCTCCCAGGAACTGTAGTGGTTTACCGCGTGGTTATTTAACACCTAAATCATTTTGTTTTACGGAATTGAGATGCTATGCTCGTTCTCAAGTAGGTATTTGAAAACAAACTGCAGAAAAAAGGAGACTGCTCGCTTGCAGAACTGGAAGATAGTGGGCTTCAGCAGATCACCGTCGTGTCCAAAAAACACTTTCCCTGGCTTCCTCATACTAAAACACTATGTGGAAAATACATATGGCTTTGAAACACTGCCAACAGTGACCGGGCTGTAACTACCATTGAGGTCATGTCCATATTTTTATTTTATTTTTTCATTTCTAAAGCCTGCACTTAATTTAATTCTTTAGTGAGAACATCAGTTGCAATTCATTTATGAGAGAAATTAATGGTCTTTTATATTTTCTCAAATTTCAGCATAATCTACAAGGCATATATTCAGCATTTATGCCCTAAAATCCATCCTCAATTAAATGGCTATATTAAAGGGTAAAAAGACCATAACCCCAGCTTACACCCCATCCTCACCCCACCCCACCCCAGGCCCGAATCGCTTGACCTCTGTATTTTTTATGTCCTGCTTATGCCTCTGCTGAACAATGACCAAGTAAGTCAAATTAACAACCATTCTCCCAGTATGCAGTCAGTTGCCAAATATCTGGTAGTTTCTCTTGCTACCACCCTTGCAACACCTGTAGGACTGAAACCCAGTAATAAATAAATAATATGCATGCTAATAATACTTAGAATGATCAACAATGCACCAATACAAACATCTGTTGTTGATGCTCTTAGGAATAAGCGCCTTTTTTGTCCTCATTCGGGGGAATTTGATATCTACAGCCAGATGGTAGTGGGCTCCACTCCAGTGGAACAATGGGAGGGAAGAGTTAGCTGGTGAGATTAGGGATGTACTGCTCAGACACGGAGGGGATGCTATCCTGCTGGACACCTGATATCTTGCTGACCACTTAAATTATTCAGCTGAACTTGTTCTCATTTTGTACAAAAAGCGTACTGTTCCCGCATTTTATGTAAATGGTCAGCACACTCTGTACGAACCTCTCATTTAAAAAAAAATAACAGCATTGTTTTAAGTTTCTTAATTTGTACAAAAAAATAAAGATGCTGTTGCGCCTGCATGTACGATGCATTGGCGCTATCCTTCCAGGACAGCTTTCTGTCAGTGATGGCACCCAGCTATTTGTGTTCCTCGACATAAACAAAGGTGGCCAAACACGTATTTACAATTCAGGAAGACCCTTTCAGGAGATTCATCCCCCTCCCTTCTCCAGCGTTTAGACGTGGAGAAGGCTGTTGAGAAAGTCGACAGCGCGGACTCCTGTCTGCACGAGCGGAAACCTCCCTCCTCTTCTTCTTCTCCCACTCTGAAATGTGGTAGCGGACCCAAGGCTAGCCGGCTGATTTATTAAGACAGAACAGGGAGGGCGGCTGTTCCTGGAACCGAGTCCCGGTATCACCACTGAATTAAAGCCCGCGTTGGTCTCGTAAGCGCTGGGGCGGACGTCGTCAACAAATATTAAACCGTGGCCCGAGGGGGCTGGTGGGTGGCTCACATCCTGCCAGGTGGCAGCGTAGCATAATGGGGAGCAGGGCTTGTAACCTGGAGGTCATAGGTTCGATTCCCAGGAGGGGGCATGGCGCTGCACCCTTGAGCCAGGCACAGAACCCAGATTACTCCGGTAAATATTCAGAAGTCGTAGGTTCAGTTCTGAGGTGCAGCACTGTACCCTTGAGGAAGGTACGCGTCCTGAATTTCTTTAGTAAATATCTAACCGTCTGCATGAATTGTATGCAAAACAATGTTCCTCCGTGTCTAACGTTGACTCGTTGTTTCAGTTCCTTCCTCCCATCACCGATGACTGTGTCCTGACCCAGCAGTTTACAAACCGCTGGCCTGCAGGACCGATATATGAATAATTTATATATTTATTTCATTGTAGGAGAACAAAGGGAATTTTTTCAGGAGTGTCTGCCTGATAAAAAACCTGTCACAGCCTGCCGGTTTTTTCCGACGAACTCTGCCTCTCGGTTTACAACTTCCTGTTTCAGTGGATCGGTTGATGTGTCTGCCGCGGTTCATGTCCCACCCGGCAAATGACATCCCTGGAGGCCGCGGTCGACAGCGAGAGTGTACATGCACCAGACGGCTGAGCGTAGCGCAGTTCACCGTGTCACAGGAAACGCGGCCCGTGTGTCTCAATGATAAATGTCCCCAGGGCACCTTGTTCGACTTCCTCCCCAACTTCCCCTGTACCCGTCATATGGAGCGGGATTTAAAAAAAAAAAAAAATTAAAATCCTGACTTTCTGAATAATTAATCTGAATAACGGTCTGTGCCGCATGTTAGTATTCAACGAGCAACTTGTTGGGGTTTTTGGTGAGGTTAAGAACTGAATGAAAATAAAGTGGCTCAAATTTGAACTCTGAGGCCCAACAACCTTATTAAAATGTGCACATGCCTATGCCAGCTTTAATGAACTCGAAACTCAAACTCTCCTCAAACTGATGGGGGCTGAGGTAGTGTCTACGTCACATACAAAAATAAATAAACAAGTACACAATTAACAACTATTTTTAACTGGAGGATGTTGATGTTCTTTCTTACAGTTTAATTTACTCAAATCAGTACAGTCTCCACAATGCTTAGCATGCCATTAACTTTCTCCAGTGCCTATTCTCCACTTGTTTCCATGGAGACCCTGTTATATCTAACAACTGGACGGGCAAAGAACACAGAACAATGGCATTACATTATCTCCCAGGTAGAATTCTCCCCCCGGAGAGAGTGAAACATAGTTTCTTAGCATTAAATTGTATCCTGGTGTTCTACCTCGCTTTACGTGTGCGCAATGTCGAGCTTGGGTGACTAACAGGGTCTCTGTACATTCGTTCAGAAGCACGAAGGTCAAAGCTCAAGAGATGTAAAATCATGAAGTTTCCATTGAGTTAATTGGAAGACTCGCCTTTATCAGTTAAGAGCTTTCATTTAAGTTTCAATTAAGTTCCATTAATGTATGCCGGCTGGTCATATTAACATGTTTATGAATATACGTTTTATATAAGTCATTGCCAAAAGCTTACATTTCAGGCTCATTTTTATTCATGTAATACAGTACAACTGAGGGCAGAAAGATGGCAAAGTCGGTTTACATTGGCCACAAGTCCCACTCAAATTCACATGTGCTTCATGGGCATGTTGTACATATACACATATTGCCAAAGCATATAAGCAGAAATCAACTATGTGTGTGTGTATGTGTGTGTGTGTGTGTACCTTGTGTGTACCTTGTACCTTATTGAACCTGTGTTTTGTAGTTGTCCAATGACCATGATATGTACTTTTGTACGTCGTTTTGGATAAAAGCGTCTGCAAAAGAAATGTAATGTAATGTGTGTGTTTGCGTGTGAGTGTGAGTGTGTGTGTGTGCATGTGCGTGCATGTCTGGCGTTTGTGTTAGCTTGTACATGAGTTCATTTATGCATTCCTGTTTTTATATGTATGTGCTGCATCCTGTGTGAATTCCCAGTCACAGTACAAATTTATGTAAAAAAGAAATATTTGAAAAAAAAAACAACGATCCATCAGATGGCTCTCCTTTTATAGCACACTTACCTTTTAACTTTTTCAATTTGAATGTCAGTGACCACAGAGAGAGTCTGTGTCGCAGTTTCATCAAGGGGCTGTTGTGGGATAAATGGCCTGAAACATCACTGAAGGCATATTTATGATAGTTATCTCATTGGCCCTCGTGGTTCATGGCCATGGGACTGATTGAGGGTAAAGCCTCATGCATAGTCATTTTGATCTCATGCATATGCAATCAAAGCCTTATTATGTGTTTCCAAATTAAATAGATATATAATAAATTGGGAAAAGCTCATGTAAATTTTGATACAATTTATCAGATTAACACATTTTTACTATGTGTGTGTGTGTGTGCGTGCGTGCATGCATGTGTGTGCGTGTGTGTGTGTGTCATCATGTGAATATCTTCAGAGGTTTAAAACAATGTTCTTTGTAATTGCATTGCAGGTCCATCAGACTGCTGTGACCTGCTCTCAATAGGTCAGACAATGTTCTTATTCTTTGACAGATCAAACATCTGACCTCTGTGAAGAAGGATGGATGCATTTCCTGCAATGTACTAGCCTGTGACCTCTGTTTATAGAGGAGCTGCACACAGAGGAATAGCCCATAGAGATATTCATTCAGCACAGAGAGGAACGGTCTCTACCTCTTACATTCTATACTCACTCCGCATAGGGGGGAACAGCCTGTACCAACAGGAGAAGCACCATACTCACTCAGCATAGAGAGGAACAGCATGTACCTTCAGGAGATGCTCCATACTCAGCACAGAAAGGAACAGCCTGTACCTTCAGGAGATGCACCATACTCAGCACAGAAAGGAGCAGCCTGTACCTTCAGGAGATGTATTATACTCAGCACTGAGAGGAACAGCCTGTACATTTAGGAGATCTACTGTACTCCATCAGCATAGAAAGGAACAGCCTGTACGTTCAGGAGATCTGCTATACTCCCTCAGCATAGAAAGCAACAGTCTTTACCTACAGGAGATGCACTATACTCACTCAGAATAGAGAGGAACAGCCTGTACATTTAGGTGGTCTACCATACTCACTCAGCATAGAAAGGAACAGCCTGTACCTTCAAGAGATGCACTATACTCAGCATAGAGAGGAACAGCCTGTACCTTTAGGAGATCTACTATACTTACTCAGCATAGAAAGGAACAGAATGTACCTTCAAGAGATGCACTATACTCAGCATAGAGAGGAACAGCCTGTACCTTCAAGAGATGCACTATACTCAGCATAGAGAGGAACAGCCTGTACCTTCAAGAGATGCACTATACTCAGCACAGAGAGGAACAGCCTGTACCTTCAAGAGATGCACTATACTAAACTCAGCATAGAGAGGCACAGTATGTAATGTTATTACAGTTTCCACTTCCACTCACACCTTCAGTAATGGTCTGCATCGGGATAAGGAAAGTCAGTCACCCTTCATTTGGAACATCCACGGGATGGAGTGTAATTCATTTTCTATTTGATTTGTTTCATTTTCCTCTGCTTGCTATTTTAACTGACGCATAGAACAATTTTGTACATATGACTTTTAATTGTACGCAATTGGCTGGTGGTGACCTTGATGCGGCTGGTGGTAACCTTGATGGCAAGGCCTGGAGTAGGACTGAAATGAGTCTTTAACAAATTACCTTTGCTCAAAATGTCACAGGTTATTTATTTATTTATTTATGTATTTACTGTTCAAAGCAATAGCATCGGGACAATGACACAATATCTGTTGTTTGGCTCTGTATTCAGGACATTGGATTTTAAATAAAACAATGAATATGAGGTTAAAGAGTAGACCGTCAGCTTTAATTTGAGGGTATCAGATACAATAATGCATAACATGAATGGATTTTTAACTGCATAATCATTTAGTTGTGATAATACAAAGATCAATACATTCATGTAGTTTCCGGGGAAATGTTTGTCGGAACATACAGAAGGCACCTAGTCTGCCAGTTATCCCAAGCTCATGCATAATTGATTACTTATTTAAATTAATAGCATAAATCTTTAAAGCTCTGCATTACAATTTTTTGTTCATCAGGCAGCTTGATCATCAAGCACTAAATGAATGCTGAAGTGAAAATTTAATAAGCATATTCATCACTTACAATATCACCACAGAACGGCACTGAATGCATTAGCTCGAAGCATATTAACACTTTGTCCACATTCTGTTTTGTCATTCAAGCTTTTAAAAAAATGTATTTAAGTGATTTATTCTGATTAGCTATTGCTCAAAAATTTTAAGAAGTTCTGACGGTCTCTGGGACTGAATTTGAGTTTGAAATCTCTGCATCTTTGTTAGATTAGATTAAATTAGATTAGATTAAATTCGATTATACTTTATATTATACTGTATTTTATATACTCTGAAATTTGCCTTGCGTCACAAGCCATACTCCTTCTCACATACAAAGGAACAGACACACATTGATACAGTAAAATAATACCGACAATGTGCGACAACTGTTAGTATTGTTTGTCTTATTTTACCGTATCAATGTATGTCTGTTCCTCTCTATGTGAGAAGGAGAACGGCTAAGAATTTTTCTGACACTGTAATTTGACAACAGAGTATTATCATCAACTGAAGCCCTGCACGGTGAAATGAAAGGGGTATATGTTAACACCCTGGAGATTTTCAGCTTTCCTCTCTTTCTCTTGCTTCCTTATTTTAACATTCATAAATCATAATTCTAGCGTAGGAGTTCTGATAAAATATGGAATATAAAATCATATTTTGGTGCAAAGCCAGAAGCAGTGGCAGAACGTAAAGTGGGAACAGGATCGTTCCCTTTCCCCTGATGCGTAGCCATAGCCATCCGCCACATTTCATTTAATGAGCGATTGTTAAGCGCTTGTGAATTATGCATGCCTCTAGGCTCTACACCAGCGGATAACTTACATTGTGCTTGGCTAATTCCTTCTCCGAAAATACAATTCCAGAAGATTTGCTCGCGGATCTAACAATTATTAAAATAAAAAAGCAAAAATAACTGCCTATGACAACTAATTGCCCATTATTAAAGATAAAATAAGTTGTGAACATTTTTTATTAAGATGTGAAAACAGATTGAAGGCCTAACTGTCCGAAGTCATTACAAAACCCCACGGCTCTTATAAAATCTGAAGAATAGTGATTTCTCCAGCCAATTAGTTCTCTGAATCCAGAGACAAAATTATGCCTTTACAGCTCATTGGCATGGACAAGAAATAATTTCCCACAGCTGATTGGATGCAAAGTGGAGTCACATGATAATTCTTTACAGCTGATTGTATACACAATGTGGCAAAAGTTGAACAAGCTGATTTGGAGTCACTTGAGTTGCATTTTCTTGCTTTAGATCACAAACCCTTGCATGCCCCCAAATTGTGCCAGCCATTGTAAAGTAAGAAGGTTGTCATAAACGTTATGCAAAATCTATATTAAACTGTATCTAAAATAATTATTATTACACACATGCACTAAAATTAAAATAATAAAAATAACTCTGAAAGTAAATTATCCATTTATAGGGGTATATGTGATAAATGCATGTCTCTCCATGGGTACTTGAGTATCCTGTGGTAGGATAACTGTTCCCTATTGGTCATGAAGGCAAAATTACTGGCTTCTGAAAACTGACCTCTTCAGACTACGGCTCAATCGATGTTTTATTTTTAAAAAGAAAACACTCACTTCCCTCAACTATTTTGCAGGCCTGCTGCCACGCACCTCTATGATGGCACCGTTTTGATTTCTTTGCTTAATTACAGCTCCTCTGGTGGCGGTTTTTCTATCTACTTTAAAGGCAATTTCTGTGCGCCGCTCGGGATAAAAGCGTCTGCTAAATGCTCAAATTGCACATTGTTCGGCCGTTTTTTTGTCACGGATCCCCCCGAGCGATTCCGCCGCGCCTGGCGTGTGCGCGGGAACATTAGAATAGCGCAGGGAGCAGTTTGGCCCCAGAAACACCTTTAAAAAGGCATGGAAGCCCTGGGGACTCTCCACTCCAGTTCCGAACAGGAGCACCTTGGCAGAGACGCGGCGTTGGCTTTGTTATGAGGCCGCGCGCTCCAAACGCTCCTTTTCATGAGCTCACTGCTTTCGCGCGCGGTTTGGAGAGAGAGAGCGAGCGAGCGTGCGCGAGGGCCAGGATGTTCGAACGTGCAGTTTTATGTGTGAATTCACAGCAGTGAAGACGAGAACCGACGCCAGACAAAAATTTTTTAAATATTTGTAATTTTAAGAAAAAATAAGATTATTGGCACAGAATGTTCTTTGGAAGAAAAAAAAAAGTGTTCATACTGTTTATACAAGAAAAAAAAATTTAGATTATTTAAAGTGCATTTTCAGCAATTGAAACGATTTGCAAATGATTTTATGAAAGCATAAATAATCTCAAAAGGCTTAATATGGTGTAATTATTAATTTTTACGGTACTGTGGGGAAAGTGTTCCTTTATAAGTAAAGCAAGGTTACAGTCCACAATCCTGGATTCAGTTACGTTGTACCAACATAAAAGCAAATTAGGCTTTGTCTTGACAATAATGACATCAAAGAATCCACCTGTAGACCTATTTCTCATTGTCCCTGAGAGCATTCAGCAAAAACCTGAACCCTGAGTTCCCTCGTAAATATCTTCTCTGCATGTTTACATCTGCTAATTCCCAGTAATGGACACCTGTGCACAATAGAAAACAGACTTCACACAGCTTTGATAGCCTTCCATTCTGCCCTCTATGCTTTGCACATTGAAAGGTTCAGTCTTCATTTAACTCTAAGAGAGTTTATATGAGTCCGCCTAGAATCTACGGTGATGTCGTAAAAAAAAGAGCACCATCTCCTCTATCAGAGTTCATGACACTGGACATTTTGCTGAGTATATGTTTTAAGTTGTCTACGTACCTTAAAACATAAACCATCATCACTGTTGTACGTAGACTCTTACGTACAACAATGGTGGTACGTAGGAGTCTAAGTACCATCACTGTTGTATTTGTTCCAATTCGTAATTTCTTTCCAGCTATAAAATCCAAAGGAATTATTACAAATGCTTGGAGTGTAGCAGGTCTGTAGAGAGGTTCAAGGGCAGTCTTCACACAAAATATGGAACCAGTTATAGCGATAATAATCCTTATTTATGATGCTCAATGCTGCTCCCAAACAAAATAAAGAAGAAAAAGGGAACAGAGAAGAACAGAGAATCAGGACATAAATAATACGAACTGAAATAAAGGTGCTGTAAAATAAGTTAGATCAAAAATCAGGGCCACAAAAAAAAAACATCTTTTTAAAAGAAACTTAAAATGGTAAAAGACATTGCATTTCTGATACTTTCAGGCAACCCGGATAGCAAGAAATTGCGGGCCGGATCGACACGGATTCCGGGCCTTGAAGTCAGCACAGCCAGGTCGGGATCGCCGGCTGTCTGGGAAGGCATTCCACGGCTTAAGAGTCTGCAGTCTAAGCCGCGTACTGCCTCAGACGTGATCAGTGAAATCTTAATCTATTCTGAATTCCACTGGCGGCCGGTGCGAGGGCCGAGGCCGGGGGGGTGATGTCTTACCTCTTGTTTGTTTTAGCGAGCTGTCCGGCGGTGGAATTTCTTTTAAACCGCGGGAGCTGAGATAAAACCTGACTTATAAAGCGAAACGCCAAGCGCGGCAATAATCCAATCCGGAGAAAATCAAAAGAAAGGCGGCCCTTTCTGTGTCCTTAAAGAATTGAAACGATTTGATTGTAGATATACCCCTTATCTGGAAATAACATGTCTGGAATGTGTTTACAAAATCCCAAATCAAAAGTTTTTTTTTTTTTTAAATTTTTTTTTTTTATTGGTATTCTTATTTACATTCAGCATTTAAGGTCACCAGATTAAAGTGGAGTGGCTCAGACTCATTATCAGAACACAGGATCAAGACTTCAGTCTTATCAGATTTCATATGGAGGAATGTCCTCCACTGACTACCATTCAGACAAATACATTACATTTCCAAAAGTATGTGGACACCCCTTCTAATTACTGGTTTCGGCTATTTCAGCCATACCTGTTGCTAAAAGGCTCATAAAATCAAGCATACAGCCATGCAATCTGCATTGACAAACATTGGCAGTAGAATGGGTCATACTGAAGAGCTCAGTGACTTTCAATGTGGCACAGTCATAGGATACCACCTTTCCAACAAGTCAGCTTGTCAAATTTCTGTCCAGCTAGAGCTGCCCCAGTCAACCGCAAGTGCTACTATTGTGAAGTGGAAATGTATAGGAGCAACAACAGCTCAGCTGTGAACCAGCCACACAAGCTGACAGAAATGGACCACCAAGGGCTGAATCATCTGTCCTCAGTTACAACGCTCACAATAAAACTACTTTTCAAAACTACTTTTAGAAACAACGTTCAGTGACCAACCAAACGGGTTTCCATGGCCAAGCAGCCGTACACAAGCCTAAGATCGCCATGCGCAACGCCAAGCGTTGGCTGGAGTGGTGTAAAGCACACCGCCATTGGACACTGTTGCAGCGGAAACGCATTCTCTGGAGTGATGAATCACGCTTCACTATCTGGCAGTCTGACGGACTAATCTCTGCACAGAGCCCTGACCTCTACCCCATCAAACACCTTTGGGATGAATTGGAATGCTGACTGCGAACCAGGCCTTATGCCCAACATCAGGGCCCAACCTCACTAATCCTCTTGTGGCTGAATGGATGCGAATCCCAGCAGCCATGTTCCAAAATCTACTGGAAAGCCTCCCCAGAAGAGTAGAGGCTGTTAGAGTAGCAAAGGGGGGTCCAATTCCATATTAATGCCCATGGTTTTGGAATGAGATGTTCAGCAAGTACATATGGGTGTGATGCTCAGGTGTCCACATACTTTTGGAAATGTAGTGTATGAAAGTTTGATTTCTGTCTGCGCACACACACACACACACACACGCACACACCTATACACACACACACAGCATTAATAGAACAATTAAAAAACAATGCATTAATACAAGTACAAGTATAAATACCAGTAACTTAGAAAAATACTATTTTTCTGTTATATTCTTTGTCACGAAGTGACATCCTCCCATTTCTTCAGGAGCTGTAAGAAAAGGAAATTATTTTATTTTCTATTTTATTCACTTTTAAAGGCGGGTATCCAGAAAACCCCAATACAGTTGCAATTGTCATACAATTTAAAATAAAACAAACAAATATTCACAATGGGCACATAAGATGCTGTTCAAAATCGCAGAACAATCATGCTGTTTCAAGTAATGCCCTGCAAAGAAATATTAAAATTCATCACAAATAACCAACGATGTGTTACACAATCTAAACATTCGAAGGAGAAAGCAAGCTTATTGCCAGTGATAAGCATGCGATTCCAAACACTAGTCACTTTGCATATCTACCGCAGAGTGAGAATTCGCTGAGCATGCTGGGACTGTCTGCTTAGAAAGATGAGGGCCATGACTGTATTTACCAGCTCATTAAACATTTATGTATAGTACATTTACCTCACATGTTTAATCTCCCACTTCCCCAGTGTTAAGGAATTAGAAACATGCTGAGGATCAGAAGAACCATTTCACTCTATTATACGCTGTAATGGTGTACAGGCATTGTTCGCCTAATAAGGAGGCGACGCGGGTTAATTTATGACTTTTTTTTAATGCTGATATTCAACAGGATGGACATTCAACAGAGTGATCTACTCCATCACCTGTAGATATGCCCCCACAAAGGCACGTTGTGCATGCTACACAGCCATGCAAGAAGTTAGTCACAGCCAGGCTTGCCTTTTCAATTAATCATTCAATAACAGTGAGACCAATTAATGAGATGAACTTAATATTCAACTCCACTGCGGTCTCAGAATAAATCGCAGTTTCGAATGCCTTTTAAATGATAATCCACTGATGGGTAATCAACGTGTCCTGCTCAGTCTCAGATGTTTTTATTTTTATATCATCCAGCATACATTATGAGGCACCGATTTTCTATATCATAAATATTTGTGAAGTAGCCACTCTTACACACATGCCGGCCTATTAGATAAAACGTATGCATGTGCACACACTTACATACATGTGAGCCCACTCTGAGGTTATTTTTACATCTGATTATTAAATAAATCATCTTCTCTTGCTCGACTTTCCTGTAAATATTGGCTCTCTGATCTTGTCACGGAGGACCTCAACATCTGGGTGGTGTGGATAAACTCAAAGAAATGATGTACTGATATGCTAAATAAGTATTAAGATTATATCCCCACAAGAGCAGATTTATCAGCAGTAATTTTGATTAAATTGCATTCTGGGTAATATGTCTATTCATTCTAGGAGTGATATTATTTTCAAGTACTAAATTGGATGCTTTTAAATGTGCATCTCAAAACACATTGTAGGTGTACAGGTCTTAGAATTTCATTATCATATTAAAAGTATCAGAATGATTTCTAATAATCTGTTCTCAGGTGAAAGCAGTGTCAATGAAATATATAGTTTTAAAATAATTTGCATACATACTGAACAATATAGGCTTGGATTTGTTAAATTGTTGTCCATAACTCATGATAAAATGTAAATGTTAGTTTTATTTATTTTTTATTTTTTTCCCTCACAAACTCAGCTTGGGGCAGCACTTCATACCAGGCCATAGTGAGTAAAGTACTGCATCACACAATAAGAGGGAGGGAACTTCACAGTCAAACCCTAGACTTCCTTTCCTGCAGGCTACACACATTACTTCTGAATGGTGTAAGTGTACAACCACTGAATTATTATTATTATTGCTCTTGTTGTTGTTGTTATGACCACTGTGTAGCCACTGATATTTTTTTCAGGTGCCCAGCTCTTTTCAAACACCCCAAGAATAGAACTTGGCTTCGGTTAAAGATTATTTTAAAAAGTAAAAAAAAAAAAAAAAAAATGTTTTTGCATTTGTTCCTGAGACACCTAATTGTTCTTTTTTTCTTCTTTGTCTGTGCTTCTTTGACAGCTCTGCGACTGTTGTGTGCCTGGGAAATTATGGGATGGAAAAACAGTGGGTGTTCCTTAGTTACCATTTCTTTCTGCCAAGCAGAGAGAAGCACTGCTGGAAGAATGCGCTGTTTTCCGGCGTGAGACACTTCGCGCATCTCCTGCAGAATGTTCATTTGCCGAGCATGCTGGGAACGTCTCTGTAGAAAGATGACTTCATGTGCCAGCTCATTAAACGTTTTTGTATAGTACATTTACCTCAGATGTTTAACAACCTAAGGTTACTTACTCAGGAACGGGGGTTGGCTGCTGGCAAACAAAGCAGGAATTTGTATATAAAATGGTTAGCATTGTGTGATAAGCCAGTACAATGGCAAATGACGTTGTGTTTGATCCAATCTTAGTGCAGTTCAGATCACCAACTGGTATTGCATTCTTTAGAAAATCAGAAATATAAAATCGTAAGTGTGCCCAATATATTAAAACGTAGTTATTGGGAGGGTGTGGTATGGTGTTTTATGAAATCACAGAAAATAATAACACATTCATTACCACACACACACACATGCGCACACACACACACACGCACACAAACACACACACACACACACACACACACACAAACGCACACACTCTCGCATGCACACTCACCACATTTTTGCTGGGGAAACAATGGAATTATACAATTGTGTACAATCCATCAACCCTCAAAGTAAACACATGCTTTCCTTATTATACAGCTTCTGATCTCAAAAAGAAAAGAATTACACATTAGCAGAATAACACTGTTAGCCCCAGCCTAAAAACAACCCTGAAGCAGTCACAGGTCCTTTGTGGTGGTCTTCTGCATAGGCCGTGGGGTCCTGGGCTTTTAGTAACAGTTTGTCCTAGAGGGAAACAAATACAGTACGTAATATGAACTAAGTTGGTGTTCCTTTCTTTTTTTTCTTTTTTTTGGCGTGTGACTTATACCCCCCTCAGTTACAAGAACATAATGTAAGACGAAACTTAGCGGGATCCTTGGTGGTGACATTTGTTTTTATTTAAAAATGCAGACACACGCACGCACGCACGCACACACACACATATACAGAGAAAGAGAGCAAGAGAGAGACAATGAAAAAAGACACTCAGATGACTCATTACTGAATGGCCTGGCTCTCATTTACTGTACCATGCCACGCATGGCCTGAGCCGTTCTGGGGATTTTTCGCCGGTGGTTAAAACAGCGAGGGATCTGCTGACCCCTGTGTTTGCGGTGACTCCCCTCGCCCCGGCCACCTCATCTCCCGAAATCCGCTCGGCATACCAGAGCGATGCGCAATGGGCCGGGGCCGCTTCTCGCCCACGGTACCAGGCCAAATATGGTCAGGGTGAGCCCGAGCGTGCTCTCTCTCTCTCTCTCCGAGGGCCCGCTTCCCAGACAGCTGAGCACACACGGCGTCCGCTCCGCCGCTTCCGTGGAAACGGCTCCCCCACGACGCCCCGGCGCTCCCCTCGCGGCTCGGCGCTTACTCTGCGTTCACAGCGTCGGCCGTCGTCACCGACCGCGACAAAGGGGCTCATTTTCCCGAAAAAAGACTGTTTTTAATCAGGCGGAGCTTGAATGGACCCTTACGTGCTTTATGTGGCTCAGCGGTTTGCTAACATTTGTACCAATATGAAGGCAAGTTAAACACACTCTTACAGAGTACATATGGTCCTGATTGGAATCATGTGTACTCTGTTAGAGATGAATTAACACTGAACATTTTACTGTGAACTATGACTTTATCCTTATTAATGGCTATTTTACATTCTCCCTCTCCTCTGCCTCTCCTCTCATATGCTCCCTCTTTTTTCCATGTAACGCTTAAGACACCAGTAACAATTATTTAATGATTCGTATTCCTTATTTTAAGGTTGTACTTTACATCTTGCTTAGATTTCATCCACATTTGACTAAGTGAGATTGCTGCCTCCAGTTAGTGTGCTAACGTTAACGTGCTCCCCGGAATGAGCAAGTATTTGAGTTCCTATTTCACATTTAAAAAATGCCATTTTTGATACCTTTTCACGATGGCATTTCTGTAGCTCTATTAATTCAATGTGCTTGCGTTCTGTAATTGTTCCTCCACATGCTATTTTTCACTGGTGGCATCGGGGTGCGACAATCCCGCCAAGTATTCAAATGTGATGACACACGCGCAGGAACACGCACGCCGTATGAGAGAAAGATTAAGCGCCTGAAATCCAAAAGGCCGTCTTTTAAATTCGATTTGATATGTTGCTCAATATTATCATGTCAGACAACATTGATGGTTGCCTCTGGGCAGTGTTCTTTTTCCAAAATATGCTGCCGCTGGATTATCTTCTAAGAAAAATAAGCACCCGACGTGCTCCTAGTCGTAGCTTGGTTTCGAATGTGACCACCAGTCACCAGTTGCCAAATCCACCAGAATTAATGAATAATTAAGGACAGACCCTTTAATGGATGACATACTGCAGAGGCTTGTATCTGTGTGTGAGTGCACTGCCTCGGTATCCTCAGGAGCACTCACGTGACACTCACACGTTCGCGGTTATGCCTCTATTTATATATGTGTGATTTCCCAGCATGCATCAGGGAATGTGGGAGTGAGCATACCGCCGTTATCCTTGTGCTGCTCTTTCTTATTCTGAATCTCAGTGACTTTTTGGCCCACTAGCCCCAATACGTGGCAAAATAAGAGAATGACAGCGTGTTGAAATGTTACTGGCATCGTAAAGAGTTCAAGTATTTCAATTGGGTTTGAGACGCAGGTCTGGTCTGGACAGTATCAGCAGTGAATATGTGCTACATGACCTCAGTCACTGTTGAAGAGGGAAGTCACACAGCTCCTCACCACTGCAAAGTAATGGGCCAGTGTGAAGGGAGGGAATAAAAGAGGTTAAACTCTATTAGGAAGCCATTATTGTCTTCAGCGCCTGCTATGTATTCAAATCTGTATAATTCGGAAAAACAAATAGTCGATTACCCGTTCGCTCGCGTCTCGTTCCCGCGCGCCTGCCCTGTCAGGTCCTGTTACGGGGTGCGTTTAACATGGCGGCGCCAGTCTGCTGTCCCGGCAACCGTGCCTCCGCGCCTTACTGCGGAACACGCCTTCGTTCAGAAGCAACTCCTCCACGTTGATTTAAGGCATATTGCTGCTAATTATTGCTGCCTTCGCCGAAGGTGTGAAATGTTTGTCACCAAACGCAAATTTACTTTTCCTGCCAAAGCCTCCTTCTATTGCTTTGATTAAAACTGACAAACGCACCTGTTAGATCACTTCCTCGCTGAAAATAGCCAGGCAGTCAGTTATTTCTTACAGTGGTCCTTGGTGTGTGTGTGTGTGTGTGTGTGCGTGTGAGAGAGAGAGAGAGAGAGAGAGAGAGAGAGAGAGAGAAAAAGAGCATACGTTACGATTATTCATGTATGTGTGTTTATCTAAAGGCCGAAAGTGAGCAAATTGCAACCAGACTGCACATAAACTTATCTCTGTTTATCGAAACAAAAGGTCACACACTATAAATAGTTCCATGTTTCAGAGATGAGAGCAAATTTATGGCTAATCTGTGTACATTTTGCAATTCCATGCATAATTAGGTATTTGATTTTCAAGCCCGAAGGGTCATTTAAATTAATCTGATTGAAGTGATTTCTCAGAAATGAAGTGTACTCTAGATATTTTCATATTCAGACATCATAGTTTCCCAATCCAGTTTATCTAATATTATGTGCTCGTAGACTTCTATGCAAGCAAGCTGAGGGTGCATCATGTTACAGTAGTAGTGTGGCTTGCCATTCAGAGATGTAAACATGCAACCAGAAGACCATTTGAAATAGCATAGGGTGACTTTGCTGTAGAGTGAACCCAAAAATGGCTGACATTTTTGCTTCTGATTCATGGCAAACCTGATTATGCCTTATGCCAGTCCATCTACCTTTTTGTGTAGTTTTTTTTTTTTTTGACATTAGATGTAAGAATAACTCAGGATTAAATGTAACTTTTTTTTCTTCACAAACAGTTTGGTTTAGTGAGTTCTGCCAAAATCTATTGTGAAAATGAACCCACCAACCAATAAAGTAAAAATCAGTAGCATTTAGATTGCAAAACCTGAATATTTGAATCCAGGCCTGTGTTACACGGGCTTGGATTGTGGCATGACTTAGGGAATATAGTGTGTTTGTGTTATACTTTTTTCTTAAGTTTTGCGCATATACGTTAAACAATTTGTTATGGTTTTTGGGTGTCCGTTGTCAATTTTTGGTGTGGTTTTGGAGTATCACTGTTAAACAGCTTGTTTGAGGTTATCTCTATTACTGTTTTGGGGTGTCTATAATGCAATCTACAGTACCAGTTATTTATGGTATTGAAACATGTGTATTTACAGACTGTATCATGGTTTTTGGTTGGTATAGTTCACTCTCACTAATGATTTCAGTGATATCGTAGTTACACACTGGTCTATGCCTGTTGTTAGCCAGGTACTGGTCCTGTTGTTCACATATCAATGGCTTAATTTATGCTGTTTTAGGTCAGGGGAGCTTCTGCAAAATAAATGTCATGTACTGTAATGTAATATCTCTGTTACACATTTTGTTTTGGGGGGGGTCAGGGGAGTTTCCTGTTTCCGCAAGCCGGCACCGCTCAAAACTCCCTGCCAGAAGCCAGTAAACCAGCGCGAGGGTAATCAACCTGCCTCAGAGTCATCGGTGACCAGGGCGTGCTAGCCACAGGTGCCCAAACAGCGGCTATCGTCCTTCCGCCGCAGAGCGAAAGCAAACATGGCGAACACGCCCTGCTCCAGGCTGAAGAACAGACAGATCGTTTTTCTGTCTGCCCTGGTTCCTGTTTGAAGATTTCCTGGAAAGGGCGTACTGTAAATATACACTTTTTGAAATGTGATCTTTTTGATAAAAACCGACTGAAGATGTTCACCCCATCACTGCTTTACTATTTGAAAGTGTATCAGGCAGAAGAAGAAGAAAAAAAACTTATATGAGAATTTTTGTGGCAACAGTCAAAGCATTTCAGAAAACCTTGGCAGTGTTTTGTTGGAGAGAAATGAAAATTTAATTTGAAATCTTCACTCTTCACACAAATCTTCACGCAATAAAATCTTCAATTATAATTCAGCTGTCACAGAGTTTATGTCCAGTCCAGTGCTGGATATGAAAGCCACTCTATCAGTGTCAAATATATCCTTGTACTTTTGTCAAGTTGTCTGTGAAGCCCAAAAAAAAACACTTGGAGGCAGGCGTTTGTTCCTAGGGTTTTCTTCTTCAGTAATCGCATGACCCAGGTGTATGAAATCCATATCTGCACACTGGCGAACGCTCAGACTGTTACAGTGAGTCACCTGCGCTCCCCGCTCAACGATGCAGACGCTAGGCACGCCGCTGCCTCGGGGCCCAGACAGGAGGGGCTGCCGGATGAGGTCCCGGTTCCCGCACGGCTGTAATGTCTCATCATAGCCCCTAGCGGTTCCTGCTGCGTGAATCGATGATACGCAAAGGAAACATTTTTGGTTGGGTCGCCCTTTGAAACATAAAATTAATCTATGTGATTTTTCTGGTAGAATACATAAATAAATAAATAAATAAATAAATAAATAAATAAATAAAACTGCAAGGCAATGTGAGTTTGAGGCATCATAATTGCCATCATCATCATCAGCAGCAGCAGCAGCAGCAGCATCATCATCAAAATCCCAGTAACATCATGAATGGATAAGTTATCCTCTCGTGTGAGTTATGCTATACAAGGTAATAATAATAGTAATCGTTCTCACCTTCGTCATACAGTATATATAAAGCACCAGCAGATTGATGGCAGGTGGATGTAATCCCAGTTATTATGACCTGGGATGTTTCGTTGCTTCTTCTTCTGGTCTCGGTTTCATCCTTGAAAAGGGGGGTACACCACACACCATGCATTCCGGTTATGACACGACCCCGGGGTTCCAAACAGGACGCGCTAATGTCAGTGACAAAGGGATCGCTGGTGCGCCACAAGCTCGCGGGACAGGGTTCTACATGGATGAGGGCAGCAGGGGTGTCGCTACACTGGAGTGGGAAACATATTTTAATAATTAATAAATTATCAGGGGAACGACTGCACAGATGGCCTCTCAGGGGGATCCCTGTTTGGAGCAGCTGTCACATGTTAAAGACATATTACACTAAGTATTGTATTCCTTTTTTGTTTCTTTTTTTTTTTTTTAGGCATTTAAGTTTAATCCCCGATCCCTCACCGCGGATTAGCGCTAAATATCACTCGTCCTTATCTTCCCGCGATTGCGCATTTGAGATAATTTGCATGCCGCCGCTGCTGCTGGCGGCTATAGATTTTTAAATTACCGTCAGGCTACAGAGCTCTTAAAGTGCCTCAGCTGATCCGCGCGTTTATTAGGCTTTGGGCCGAAATCCCGAAATCCCAGACGCGCCGGGCGGCTCCACGCGGCCTGTTCTCACGGTCCGACACCGGCGGCCGCGGCGGGCGCGCTCTGAGGATACCGTTAGAACCGCGCGGGGGAGAAATCACCGTTAAAACCTGAGCGGGGGAGAAATCACCGTTAAAACTGAGCGGGGGAGAAATCACCATTAAAACCTGAGCGGGGGAGAAATCACCGTTAAAACCTGAGCGGGGGAGAAATCACCGTTAAAACCTGAGCGGGGGAGAAATCACCGTTAAAACCTGAGCGGGGGAGAAATCACCGTTAAAACCTGAGCGGGGGAGAAATCCCGTCTCAGTTCCAGCCTCGCATCCAGGGCACAAAACCTCCTATTTCCTGCTCTGCTTGTCCGTGATATTTCTGAAATGTTACACCGCTCTTGACAAATGTCACCGACTACTAAGTTCAGTGGAGACTAATTTCCCAACACACACACACACGCACACACACACACACACACGCGCGGGTGTGAGCCCACGCTTACTGCCTCGGTTCAATTAACATTCATACTTAACTTTGATTTAAAAGCCGATGCAACTTCATTTTTTTATTCTTGGGTTTTGTGAGTTCGGTTAATGTCGGTGATCACTGAACATGCCAAGCTGCGCTTATTCAGAAATAAATGACTTTGGAGTCAAAGTTAAGGAGGAATATTGATGGAATGCAAAGCACCAGGGCACCAGGGCTTCTGTGGACCTCTTTAGCCATCCTTCTTCCTTTTGCAATAACAATGCCATAGATATAGTCCTGCAAAGATAGGCCTATAGCTTTATAGTGGCATTTACTTTTGCTTATACAATACAAATTGGCTTTTTGTTTGGCTGATCTTACACTTACTGATTATAGATGGACCTTCTACGCCTTCTCTGTGATACTGCGCTGTTTTATTCCTGCGACGAGCACTGGCGTTCTCCGCTTCTCCGCTTCTCCGCGTCCCTCTCAATAAGAGCGTCTACTAAGTGATTGTAATCTAATGTATCCCCGGTTCCCAGGCAGGGGGGCGTTCAGCCAGACGCCAAACGACGCGCTCCCCGGCTGCGAAGACTAAACTCGCTCTCGGCAAATCGCCCCGAGGAGACTTTCTCAATCAGCGCCAAATCTCCGCGCGCCGATTTCCGCCGTCCCACAAAGCTCCTAAAAACTCCTGAGCGTTTGTGCGCAAGCTGCTTACCAAGCAGCTTTCCGACGCAGTCAGTGTCTGGGAGGCCATTACCGCGAACACCGTCTCTCCAACCGCCTCGTCCTCCGTAGCTCAGGTGGGGGGCAGCCCAGGTGGGGGCGTTGTGCGAGGCACTTAGCCCGAATTACTTTGGTAAATCTCCAGGAGCACACATGGACTGTGTGCAGAAAAAGAGCACGCTGTGCTAGTTGCTCTGGATAAGGGTATCCGCTTAGCAAAGAAACAATGAAATGCTAGCGCTGGCTTCCACTTTTAATAACGCGGGAGTAGGTCTTGTTGTTGCTGTTGCTGTTGCTGTAATAGGCATTTAATATATCTTAACAAGGTGGCCCTGTGAAGACACTCTTGAGAGTTACAGCTGAAACGAGAATTAAAAATAAATATGAATGAAATATGAATGACAGAGCCACAGTGATTCATCAGCCGCGGTTCAGGCAGGCGCAATACAGCATTTATGAATTCCAGTGCTGTATTAATATTCTCTGTAATCAAAGAAAAACATGGCTTAAAGTCTCAATGCTGACGCATTGTTTATCTGGTGTTCCTGGAGGTATGCACTGGGTGATTGTATGAACCCTACTTCCCCAAACCCCCCCCCCCCCCCCAAGGCCCACCTACCTGTGCTCTGTTTCTCAGTGGGAGAGAAATTGTATTTTTAAACTTCCAAAGCCTAATCCAAACCTGGGTATTTCTTCATGTAGAGACTCTCTCCAGGCAGTGAATCATTCATATCCTTTCGTAGAAGATGAAAAGAAAGAGCTAGCGTCCATTCAAACGGAGACAAGGCGCATAGATTTCAGAAGACATGTAGCGAAATAAACAGAATAAATAGCAGTGGCGGAAGAGATAAGGAAAAATGAGGCAAACATAGTCCTGCTACACAACTAATCAAACAGGTTCTCTGAAATGTAACAAACCTTTTATTTCAGCAGAGGGGAGAGCACCTGAAATTAATGGGGCGGGGGGGGGGTGATTGGGTGGCAGGGGCTCACTGTGAAAATTCACTGTGATTTATTGTGCTTTGTGGTAAATCCTTCAGGTGTTCATTTCACGGGGCGTGGCTCGACACAGAGCTAATTTCACAGGACAGCCGTGCTGTTCCACCCCATAGACAAAAATCAGCTCCAACATTTAGTTTGTTTTTTTTGTTGTTCTCCTTTTATTGGGGTGTCCGCTAACCACACGCCTGGGTCACTCTCATGTCAAAAATACAAGACGATGAACATCCACCGCTTTGTGTCCATTGCATTCACCTCTGTGTGAGATATGTGGCCTCACTTTGGTTTTAAAATTCTTAAAGGTACATTATTTTTATTTACACTTTTGTACAACAAAAAAAAAATGTTTTTAATCACAACAAAAACCTTTTATACAGACTAGCCTAGAATCATTTTCCCCTCATTTTGTATTCATGTGGTTGCCATGTAGGTTCTGTACCTGTTTTCATGGAACAACAAAGACTGTGAATGAGAAGAATCGCCTTTGGTGCCTGGTTGTCAAATGCAGTGAAATTCATCTGGATACAATGTGTGTTCAGTGTTCTGTACATAGCATACGAAACTACCTGCTCCATCCGTGTGAGTGTGCTTGAAAGGGCATTTGTTCTGCCCAGTCAAATACACCCACTCAGTTCAAAATCATTTTTGAGAGCCTTGCAATGATTTCCAAGATTTATATTTGTTCGTATAAATCAGGTGAACCACTCCTCCGGCGATTTGTTTGATTTGAACTGATACTGCTTATTTTCCACTCCACAGTGCACCAGCACACACTCTTTATTTCTTTTTTTAAAAAAAAAAGGAAAAAAAAACTTTCAGTAAATGATTGCTGTCTTTGATAACGGCTATGGCCTGCTTGAATAGCCATGCTCTTCATCCAAAACATAAAATCACTCTTCAGTTATTTTGTCAGGAAGTCAATATTATTTAGATGTTTTTTCCCTATTCCATTTTCCTTCTTGTATCTTTGGAAAGGTAGATAATTACACCTCTAAAAGGCTGAATGGCTGTCCACCATCCCAGGTGGGCTGTTTTGGTATGGATTATTCAGAACACCGTGTAAAGAATATGGGTCTAGCCTTTGTGTGTGTGTGTGCGTGTGTGTGTGTGTATGCGTATGTGTGTGTGTGTGTGTATGCACGTGTGTTTGCGTGCGTCTGTGGTGTGTGTGTGTGTGTGTTTCGGTCTGTGTGTGTGTAAGTGCTAGTTTGAACATAATGGGATGTTTGAAAGGACGTGGCCTGTTCTGTTCCTTTCACTCTGCAATTTGCCTGCGACTGTTATTCATCTCATTCAGAACAATACCAGCCGAGCTGGGAAACAGGAGAGGCCAAATCAATGCCTGCCGTCCTTTCAGAAGAGTAATGTTCATCCCATTCAGACTAACCTTGTGGAGAAATCCACATTTATTATTTGAAGTGAGATACCTGAACATTTTCTATGATGGAAGTTCAATGCTGCTGTTTGAAACACCTCAGGTTACACGGAAGACATATTTCCAGCATTCACTGTGAAGAAAAGATCTGTTTTCTCGCTGCGGCTTTCAACACAAACGCAGTCAATGTATTTCATTTCATTTTCATCTGTTTCTCTTTGCTGAGAGGGCACAGTTCACATTGTGGGTATCACAAAAAAAAATGTAAAAACGTGTCTCCAAAGTATGTAATGCTCAGGAACAACAAAACGGTGTTTCTTTTTCATTGCTAAGCAACACAACATTATGGTCTAATCGCTTTGAACCAAATTTATTGGTTTTATTCACAAACCATTTACAACAGATAGATCTGAGGGAGTACTTTCAAAATGTGAAAGATCACAGGCAAAATGTGGGGTAATGGACATGGACAATGGACAATATTTTTGAAAGATTTGTGATGCTGGGGCAGGTGGGCATGTGTTGGGGAATTTCGGGTTAAATACTCAAGTATACAATGGCAAGGTCTCAACACAAACGCAGAACAGCACGTCTAAAAAGAGCTACAGGCCTTTAAAAGGAATGGAGCTGAATGCTGCATTTCTGGTTAATCTTTTTCTCCCAGACACCAAATACTAAAATGTCTCTTTTTTCATTCTTACTTTTAAGAAGGTTGCAGGTAAATGCCCCACTCAGAAATCCAGGGGGGATGGCAGGGGATGATTCAGCCAACAATAATTATTATTTGTAATTCTTTAATGCTTTAGACACCAGTAAAATCTCTGCAGAGACAATATAACGAGAAACATCCATTTTCACCCATATCCGGCACAATATTGGTGAAAATACAATAAAAGCATCACTTTGAAATTGATGCAGTGTTACTTTATGTCTTGCAGAGTTTATACGATTCCAAGAGGGCACTTATGAGCTATATCACTGTGCAATGTAATTTCTGAGCGTAACACAGAACATTGTACTGTGTTCTTTCAAATGGTCGTACATTTTAGTGGGTTACAAGTTCTGTTGCAAATTCTCAGTGATCTGTTTCAATGTTTTCCCATGATCCAAAGTATTTCAAATAAATATTTGATCAAGCTCTGATTTCCATTGTTCTGGTCATGCAGTCCTTGAAGTAGTGACACCAGAGGGACACATTACAGGGGGTGAAGTGGTGAGTGTCTGAAGGTGTTGAGACACACGGGTCTGGTGTGGGACCGTGTCCAGTACAGACGGACGCTGGGAGGGAATGGTGAAAGGATTGCACTTCGATGCTTCGACGGATGCTGGCAATCTGTCCTGGGTATTTTGTTGCTTCTTGCCCAATGCAGGCTGGGTAGGTTCCAGCCTCCGTGACCCTGGTTTAGATAATGGATGGATGGAGGGATGGATCAATGAATGGATGGATGTACTGCAAATGTCAGGGTATGCAGGAATTGCAAAAAATATATAATAAAAGCTCTTCTGGCCTCTTCTTACAAACCCCCCCCCCCCCACACACCAAGGACAAACTAGCCTTCATATCTTTCAATCAGCTGCCAACGGGGGGAGGCCCCTAGAAAAAGCAGGAACTGGTGAGTGCGTGAGTGTGTGCATGCATGTGTGTATGCTGTCATATCAGTGTTGTGTGTGCGCCTGAGCGTAAGTCAGTTTTTATTTGTGTTTGTGCGTGTTTGTTCGTGTGTGTATGCAAGTATGCATACGTACGCATCTGCGTGCATGTATGTAGGTGTGCGTATGTATGTACTCGTGTGTGTCATTTGTGTGTGTGTTTGTTTGTGTGTGTGTATGTAAGTATGCATACGTGTGTATCTGTATGCATGTATTTTGGTGTGTACATGTATGTACTCCCGTATGTTGATAGTGTGCTTGTGTGCGTGTGCGTGTGTGTGTGTGTGTGTGTGTGTGTGTGTGTGTGTGTGTTGTCCGTCTGTGTGTGTGTGGTGTGTGATGTGTGTGGTGTGGTGTGTGGTGTGCGTGTGTGTGTGTGTGTGTGTGTGTGTGTGTGTATCCGTGTGTGGTGTGTGCTGTGTGTGTGTGTGTGTGTGTGTGTGTGGTATGTATCCCTGTGTTGTGTGTGTGTGGTGTGTGCGTGTTGTGTGTGTGTTTTTGTGTGTGTGTGTTGTGGTGTGTGTGTGTGTGTGTGTGACCCTGTTGGTGGGTGTGGTTAGTTGTGTGTTGTGTTGTGTGTGTGGTGTGTGTGTGTGTGTGTGTGTGTGTGTGTGTGTATGTATCCCTGTGTGCGCGTGTTTGCTATGGAGGGATGTACCCGTTCTGGTGTTTAATATTGCCCTGTTTTCTTTTTGTTCCAGAAAGCCCTGCCTTTATTGCTTTCTGCTCTCCTTTGAGTGTAAGCACTTAAAAAATAAACCCCTGGAAGAGAAGGCATTTTCGGCGGAGATGAAAGGGAGCCCCGGGAACATCTGGTGGGCAGACGCCGGCAGGTTAAGGTAAACACAAAGCTCCCCCCCCCTCTCTCTCTCTCTCTCTCTCCCTCTCTCTTTCCTCTCTCCCTCTCCCTCTCTCTCTCTCTCTCTCTCTCTCTCTCTCTCTCTCTCTCTCTGTCACTCTCCCCCTCTTGCTCTCTCTCTCTCTCTCTCTCAGGAGAGCGCCTCTCACCCTTCGCGGCTTCAGAGCCGGGTGAGACGGAACGCTTTCAAAGGGCTTCAGGGTCGCCACATCTTGTTCGAGTTTAGCCCCGCGACTGCGCCGCACGCTAGCCCTCGGACGCTTCTTCTGGCGGAGCGCGATTTATCGCCGGGGGGGTGGGTGGGTGGGGGGGGGGCGAGCCGGCGCTTCTTGCACACCTACGGCGCATTCCGCCGCTGACCTTCCAAGGAGAGACACCGGGGAGGATTAATTGGTTTGTGGAAGGGCTCGGGCCGGCGGACGGGCCGGGCGGCGGAGATATACGGCGCTGTCCTCGCGGCATGGCGGAGCACAAAAGAAATGTTTTCTCCCTTAAATTCTTTTTATTAGGTTATATTGAAATAAAAATGCCTGTGTGTGCGCGTGTGTCTCTGTGTGTGTGCGTGTGTGCGTGCGTGCGCGTGTGTGTATGTGTGTGCGTCTGTGTGCGTTTTAATTTCAGCCTGTTGACAGTTTGTGTACAACCACAAGCACCCATACCAATTCTTAAAATCTAGATATTCAACAAAAATATTTTTGTTCAATTGTATTTCTACTGTAAAATATTAGGTCATAGTCAAATTGTAATAAGAATGAAAAGAAGAAACAGAAACCAATAAAGAGATATAAAGATGATGTGATGATGGGGCCCAAGGTCAGTGGTAACCAACCCCGTTCCTGGAGATCTACCGTCCTGCAGGTTTTCACTCCTACCCCAATAAATCACACCTCATTCAACAGCTATAGATCTCGTGCTGCAAGTAGAGAGTTAAGCGTGCCAAATTAGGGTTGAATTCTACAGGATGGAGATCGAACCTGCAGCCCTTCGGTTATGAGTAGGGCCACAAGTTTGTCTTCCCTTGTTTTCTCGCATTGCACTTCAATCGTCCCTCAGCCAGAGCTTGCGATAGCGTCCCTGTCAAGCCCCTTCTCAAATAATTATCCCATCTGCACCACCTCAACAATCTAAGTTGATAAAGTAATTGCCACTAATTAAGCACAGGCGATGGTTGACAGCGATTTTTACAAGCGACAAACTGTTAAATTCAGTTCGATTACTTACTATGGTGGACATGCTGCAGTAATTTTAATTGTCGCACAGGGGCATGATAGGTTTTGTTGGAAGCAGTGGGAAATGGCCATATTAAAAAAATAAGAGCAGTTATATTTAACTTGCACAAAAAAGTTAAATGAAAAAATAAATTAATGATTCAACTAATTACCGAATCATGGTCTTCAATCAAGATTAGTAGTAGAATCAGGTGTCTTAGTGCTGGGCTAAAACAAAAAACCTGCACCCACACCAGCCCTTTTCACGAAAAGATTGGACCCCCCCCACTCATTCCTGGTCCTGGAGAGGCACAGAGCCTGCTGGTTTTTGATTCGTCCTCAAGATCAGCGATTCGGACCCAGTGAACCAGATGACCCGAGTTAACTGTGCAATCAACTGCTTCAGTGGATCGATTCCTGTGCTACTCAAGTGCTACTCACTCTCCCCATATTAGATCAACTAATTGTTTTTATAAATGCCGCAATTAGAAACTAAATTGCACGATTAGTCCCTTGACTGTGCTGCTGGGGTTCAAGTTTAACATCCCTGCCGGTCACATGGTGGAGACAAACCGGTGGCCATAGTTATAAGCATAGACCATTACCCAGTACATTTTCTTAAATTCACAGACAGCTGTTTGCACTCTCCAAAATTCACAGATGGCTCAGGAGAGATGAGATGGGTCCACAAATACAAGTGAGCGTTCCAATTATGGGGGAATGGAAAAAAAAAAAAAAGTGGTAATTGGTTTTGTGAAAGTATTCATCTCCCACTTCAATCTTGAAACAAAACTATAATATTCATTTTCTCAAGTGTTCTCTTGTCACAAGACATCTCTTCCACAGAGACGCCTATTCTTCTGTAAAAGAAGGATTCCTTTTTTTCTCCAAGTCCATCATCTTCACAAATGAGTCTTGGCAATTTCTTTGAACAATATTCAAATTGTTTTAAAGCTAATTCACTTCACATCAAATTATAGATTTTGGTGGGGCTTTCTTTGAAGTATTTATTTGCTTTCATTACATCAATTAAAAAATAAAAAATGTTAACTGTTCACTTCTCCATAGAGAATAAATAGATATAAAAATAATAAAATGACATCTTTAATGTGTATTAAAAATGCTTATCAATAATTATCAACTGATAGTCAGGACAACATAGCTCAGGAGGTAAGGGCAATTGTCTGGCAGTCAGAGGGTTGCCAGTTCGATCCCTCGCCCAGGGCATGTCGAGGTGTCCCTGAGCAAGACACCTAACTCTTTCTATATTTAATTATCTTATGGTTCATGCATTTATATTTATTATTATTATCAGTTACTCATAACAAACATAAAAATAATGCAAAAATAAATTATATCCCAATGAAAACATGTTTTCAACATGCAGAAAGCTTTGCAGGTGCCACTGAGCCAGACAGCCTTTGAGATGCATGATGCAATTTCTTCACAGAACTCAAATTCCCAGGATGCAAATTATTTGTGTGTGGCCTACAATCTTGTAATCCTCTCCAGTTAATTTGATGAAGAAAAAAATATTGCCAGATTCCTCAACTAAACGATGCTTTGTGTGCATGCTCATTCTTGTGTGTGTGTGTGTGTGTGTGTGTGTGTGTGTGCCAGTGCTTTTCTGATGGATAAAAAGCTGCAGTAAATCCAGTAAGTGCAGGGAATAGAGACTTTCTCTTGTACTGTAGGTGCCTTGAGAGGCTGCAAGTCAGAAAGGCAGAAAAGAGCAACTGAATGTTTCTGAAAAAATTAAAACTTTCTTTTGCCCTAATCTCTCAATCTCAAGTAATTTCTACTTTAAATATTTTTCTGTGAACAGCCCTCCCGCATTAAGCCCATGTTAAAACAAACCTGTCACACACACTGAGCGTACTGTGGCTCTCTCGTCCACTGGAAGGTATTCAAAAACCCTGTACAAGGTGTGTGGCTTACATTTGTCTGAGTGGTTTTCTCTCTCCATTAACACATACATTAAATGTATACAATTCAGTGTATGTTGAAGATATGGAGTGTAGGACATGGTCGGGGTTTCACTGTCGAACGAACACGGATTACACTGAAGGGAACATGGGAGGCCAGCTCGTTAGGAGGGAGGGGCAAGGGTAGAGGATTGTTATATATGATTTTTTTTCCCACCAGTTCCCAAGTAATCCAATTAATCCAGGGCTCAATCTTCATTCCTCTTTAATTTGTGGCAGATGTGATACCATGGATACAGTAAGTGGTAAACCTGTGTTTTCATCCAAAGATAATAAAGCTTTAAATCCACAGGAATTTCACTCACTGTTCTACAAGTACATGAGCACAAGCAATCGCGCGCACACACACACGCACACACACACATGCAAACATACACATACACACACCAGTCTGTACACAGACACACACTTGGGGGAACTAGCATGTTTCTATTGATTTCATAAGGTTTTTTCAGTGGTGTTAAATGGTAAGCTGCGTTCATTTTAGGCCACAGTCTTTAAGAAGAATTCAAGTTTTGATGTTAGTTTTTTTCATAATGTTACAAATTGACAGTCGCAAGAACTAAGAAATATATGTTATTATGACACCAAAATAGACTTCACATTTGTTTAGTTCAAATACAGTGCTTATTATTCTACCTGATTCTATCAGATGCTATCACACATGAGAACAGGAGTTCAGCTGTCTGCTTCACAAATTAGTAATATTATAGGGACTTGGAAACTGGCAAATCTAAGCCACTTATCTACTGACTCACTGGGGGAAGCAACCAGTGGAGTGAAGAAAAATATTTCCAGAACTCATTTTAAAACTTCTAATGTCATTATCTCTCCCTCCATGTCTCTCTCTATGGGTGTGTGTCTCTCTCTCTCTCTCTCTCTCAGCGGTGGGGGATTGGCAGGAGGAACAGCGGAATCTTCTAACTTTTAGAACACGCTTGGTGGGGGATTTTAAGCCCAAGAGCCAAGAGAGGGCCTTGTACACTGTCTGTGTAAAGGTTTGGCACCTTCTTTCCCTGGGAGGGGTGAGGGCCGGGGGGTTGGCAGGGTTTGGGACCCAATTTTATACCGTCTCTGAAGAACTGGAGAATGTTGTACAAGTCACCAGTGCCAAAACGGTCAGGAGACCTCCAGTGGAGGCTTATCTGTGGAGCCATAGCCACGAATAGGCACATGTAAACCATGCTCAGGGGGAGGGCTGCCCTTTGGGGAGGGGAAATTGGTGCATCATCTGTTTTTGCAATGCAATCGGTTGTCATCAATATTATTGTTTAAATATCTGTGTGGGAGGCTTGGGGTGGCTTCTGAAATGGGGGTTTTCATCATGGATCCAGGGTACTGGGCTAAACATAAGCTCTCCTTGGTCAGTTTTTTACTTGGATAAGCAAAGCTTGCAATTTGGATCACTAGGAGGAACAAGATACAACAGGGGGAGGTAATGGATCCATTGCTGGTTTTTAGGGGGATGGTTTTAGAACATTTACAAATAGAACAAGCATATTTTAGTTGTACTAAATAAGGTAAGCATTTTCCAGAATAGTTTGGATGTTAAAAAGACTATTTGTGTTGTGGATGATGGAGGGGGCTACTGGGCATGTTTTTAAATACAATGTAAGACATGGGTGAACTGGGTTTTATTCTGTTTTGGTTTATTGTGCTTTTACTTATTTATTTTATTTATTGGTTTTATCATGGTCTTATTGAAGGTAGTTTTTCCTGATGGTTTTATTGTGGTTATTTGTTTCTATTTAAATCCTTCTTTGGCCATTCGTCCCTTTTAATTTATTTTAGGAATACTAAGTTATATAAGTTATAGATTGAACATTATTAAGTATCTGTTTCGGTAAAAGTTTTTTGCAATGTTCAAATAAAAGGGACATCAAAATAAAATAAAAAAATATCTCTCCCTTCCTCTCTCTCTTTCCTGTAGCAAAGGAAGCAACGATACAATATTGTTATATGCTGCCTGATTTCACTATTTATTATTCCAAGACAATAAAATAACCATAATAAAAGGAGTTGCAATAAAAATCCATGTTGAAAAAGCTCTTACACACGGCACATTTCGTAAAAACAAAAGGTTTTCTCTAATGCCTAATACAATACTTTAGCTTTCATGGACAAACATATCAGCTGAATGTACACATATTCCAGATAGAAAATACTGTAAGCATGTCACAGACACCAAAAATAGTAAATAATACTTTGGGGTTAAAATCTCAAATATATTCATTTGGATCTAAAAAAATTAATTGAATAAAAATCTCAAGCGTTTTACAAGCGATGCACTGTATTACTCAAAGACTGTACTTAACTAACACCTCATTGCCCAGCTGCTGGTTAATTTTTAAAGCTAAAGCGGTGTTCATGTAATCTGTGGAATTTAAGGGGTTATTGTACAGCCAATCATGAATTTGAATTTGAATTTTGAATTTGAATTTGAAAACCTTTAAATTTAAGGTTTTTTGGGGACAGAAGTAAGAGAAGCACACGCATACACTAAGCATTCCACACACGTGTGACAGTCTGAGTAACACATTCAGAGCACAGTCACATAAGTGTAGCATATTGCGCATGCTGACTGTGAGTGGAGGATGTCCTCATTAGTAAGCTGGAATTGGCTTTCAGAAACCACTCCTCCACTTGCTGGCAAAGGGCAGATTTGGCATTTGTCTCGCGCTGGACGAGAGTTTCCAGTTCCATCACACTTCCCGTCCCCCCCCCCCCCTCGTAGGATGGCAGAGATTTCATTTCCTCCAGAAAGCCTCCGCACCTGCCAGTAAGCAGGCTTCTCCATTTCATTCAGAGCACTTTCGAGGCCTCCCATTGGCTACAGTGGAACACTGTGACGTATACTTTGTGCTGGAGGCTTTATGAACCTAAAGGTGGAGGCTACATGTGTAATCAGGGGGGTCTTGGTTTTTCTGTAGGGAAAAAAAGGACATCTTATGGACTGGCTGTCACCAATGATAGCTTTACCCATTATAGGCTTCTCCTCACTATCACTACCATTCATTTCTTTCTGTCTGTGGTGACAGTCAATTAAATATTCTCTTCTAAAAGGGTGACTGGGCTGATAATGGTGATAATTAAGGAAATGAAGTGCACGTAAAGGATACTGAGACTGAACAAGAAAAAAGGGCAGGCACAATCTGTTTTTTTTTGGGGGGGGGAGGTTTTCAGCTTTATTAGACAGGATAGTCTAGAGAGACAGGAAGAACTAGGAGAAGAGAGAGGGAGAGGGAGAAACATACTACAGAGGTCGGCAGTCGGACTCGAACCGCGGATGTCACAGCTTGCAATGAGCACGTGGAAAGCACTCTATGGGCTACACCACTGGAGGCCCCTTTTTTATTTTTTTTAAGCAATTGGGATCTGCTGTCTAAATCAATGGAAAACAGCCCCGACCTATCAGTGGGCAGAAAATTTGATATCAGAATGGAGCCCTTTTCTGCACAGCCGGGGTGGGGGTGGGGAGTTGGGGGGCGGGGGGGCGGCTGAGCGAGCAGATGGCGCATCTCCTAACTAGCGGAGACCGGTCCATCCGTCACAGCGGAACCTCATACTGTCCGCCCCTCACACGTCCCGCCTCGCCGGTCCACGGAGCCCGTCCCCAGAACGCCATCTGGAGCGCCAGGCCGTTTTGGGGTCGAGCGATGGCTCCCGCCTCGCCGGAGAGCAGGAAGAGGGCGAGCCTGGCTTCCGTCGCCAGGGGGTCGCAGCGTGGCGCTCGGGGGGACGGCGAACAGCGAGAGGGATGCCCGTCGCATTAGGCCGTTACTGCCGGGAGATGCAGATGCATCACTTCCACCAGAAAAACAAAAAAATGCTTCTATTTAATCTGACTGCAATTAATTTCTCGGCCATTTATACCGGCTTTGTTTTTGCTTCTTTCTTCGGTTGCTACGGAATGGAAACTTCGCTGACCACACAAATGTGGAAATGAACCTTTGGCTTCACCCAGAACTTTATGCAAGTTTTCCGCTGGTAAATTTAACTACTGAAAATTGCATGAAGCTCTGTAACAACTGCTTATTTGGTACTAAATGTTAATGACAAGTAAATTGCATTACTCTGGTGGAATCAGGAAAATATTTATTAGCTGCACAAATAAGCACAGTCATAAAATGCAGAGGTGTAAATTCCAGGGTTCAGAAAGCAAAAGCCCTTCCATTTGTTTTTTCCACCCATGAACGCGGCCAGCAGATTTCACCAATTAGTTCTACCTCCTGGCTAAGGTATTTCGCTAATGGGCAACTCCAGGAGATGGGAACACAATTCTGAGGAGTAAATTTTACTTTCTGAAATGGAACCATTGTGTAGCTCAGTTGGTGAAATGCAGGGTGAAAAGGTGCAGAGCTGGTCCCTTATGAAAAAAGAGAGGAAAAAAAAAACATTTTCAAAAGCCAAAATGCGAAGAGTACACATGTCAACTATGAAAATAATCACACAGAAAAAGGTAACCTATGCTATTTCCAGTCACACGTTTTGTTCTCAGGTGTGAAACTACATGTAAAATGTGAACTACATTTCTACATGTGAAAATGCATAGGACTCAATGGGCCTCATTCACAAAACATGCGTACAATCACATTTGATCGTAAACCTTGTGTACAGTAAGAACATTTCCAAGAACATTTCAGCATTCATCTTTTTTTTTTTCTTCAGCCAACAGTTCATGGCTGTTTCCTTATGCTAATCACATGAACAGGATCGCACGTTAAATTTATAGAGTCAGCATTCCCCATCTCATACGCCAGGGATATGCACAAAAACAAAGGTCTGCACATGCGTCATGAATCCCATATTGGTCTTTCATCTGAATATTTTTAAGAACAAAAATAAGAATAATTTAAGAAAGGTTTTGTGAAAGAGGCCCAATGTGACCAATTTTATTTTTGAATGTGATAAAAGCCAATCAGTTCACATGTGAATTAAAATTTTTCACATGGGAATATTTTAATACACATGTGAAAATGCTAATTTTTTCATATTTTGTGTAAGGGCTGCAAGTCTCCCAGTTCAAATACTGTAATGCAGTATCAGTTATGTAGTAATTTGTCACAGGCTCACAGACCGAGGCAAGTAAAATAATAAGTCTTTACTGAAGATTCTTCAAACGAGAACAAAGCAAGGCAGCACAAGGCAATATGCCAGAAAGCCTGAACACTGGGACCGAGCGGCTAGGACAACCACGCTTGAAAACACAAAGACCGAACACTGAACTGAACAAAACCAGGAAATAAAATACACACTTGCGACAGGTGCAGACAGTCACAGGAAATCAGCAGACATGTGCACAATGTGAGAAACCAATAAATCCAATTAGAACCAACCAAAGGGACATGAAACACAGGGTGAAAATAAAACAGGTCATTAACAGTCCAGAGCCGGAGAACTGACAGTAAGCATTATACAACTGTATGTACATTGCTACCGTTAATGCTGCCAAAATGTTAAAAGTGTAGTTAAATACGTAGATTTTTACATCCAAATTTTTATTCACTTTTATAAAAAGCACACTGCCCCTTCTGAAGGATTTCCCAAGAATTATAATGCTCCATATCCACCAAATGATAGACTTTGGTGTTTACCATAAATCACTGGCAATATCTTGCCTAGTGTTGTGCAACCTTGGGCCGATATGTCAAAAGCGATGATGTGTTCTTTTCATTTACTTCTGGAACCACATATCCCGCATTAGAGGTTTAGAAAACTGAACACAAAGTTTCCATGCCCACCAGTTAGTCGGTTGTCTTATTTACATTAACATAAATTAGGTGAACAATATTTAGCAACAACCAAGTGTGACTTTCCACAGTGAAATTAAAATAAGATGAAAATGGTTTAATCTAATTTGATCAATTCGTTATTTGCTTTATTGTTGACTTCCACAACATCCATACACAGTAAATCTACATAAAATATCCATAAGTTCAAAATTCATTAAAAGAATGGACTTCCATCGCCAGATCTAGAATCCAAAGTCTTAATTTACAGCTATGGGCAAGGCATATTTTCTTACTCTCTTTCAACACTGAAATAGTAATGCTATAAATTACATTTTTTTAACCTTAAAATTTAATAGAACTTCCTGGACATTTCCCCCCATAAAGAGTTCTTAACTTAAAGCCTCAATCAATCAGTTTGAATGCACTGCCTACTCAACACATATTCAAAATACAAACTCTCACCATGCTGTCATTTATCTCTGAGATTAAAAAACAAAGCCGGACCATTTAATTAACTCTCTAATCCATTTACATCAGCGGTGGCTAACCCTGGTCCTGTGGAGCCGCAGGGTCTGCTGGTTTTTGTTTTCACCTAAAATGCAAGAACCACGTAGACCACAGAAACCAGGTGAGGTGAGTTAATTGTGTAATTGACAGCTTTAATTGACCAATTAAGTGCCGAGTAAAAACCAACACCAGCCGACCCAGCGGCTCTCCAGGACCTGGGTTGGCCGCCTCTCTGGTAGGACCGTGACTATGATGTGCTCTTGATTTTGAAGAATGCATTTATATTTGTGCTATTTCTATGATGCTGCTTTCTTGCCCAGTTTTCTTTTTTTTTAATCTCTGGGGTCAATTGCAGGGTGCTTAGCTGGAGCATAAACCTCAGGATTAAGCCCATAGACCACAGAACTGCATTACAGCTGGAACAACTAATGCCTATTTCACAGATTTGGATAGCTGTTCCTGTAATACTGCACGCTCGAGTTTAAACCTATAGACATTAAACTCCCAAAACACAACTTCACTGCTGGTGAAACCACTGGGCATTAGCACCCAGCTGAGGGAAGGTCTGTCCCACACCTACCTCCAGGAAACGGTACACAATCTCTGAGTACTGTAGGTGCTGTAAGGATCTACATTTCACACTATTCAGGAGGCTGAAATAATGTTATCAGACCTGTGTCTCCAGTACATAATGTGATGCAACTGTTTAGACGCCAGTAAAAACTGAGAATTCTGAGAATCCCCAGGAACAGCGAATGTGTGACACAAACCTGTAATCATGTGAAAGAGGACTTGTGTTCTGAATATCAGTGAATATGCATCTTGCTTTTGAAATTGGCAGAAGTCTGCACAATTTGCTGGGGTTTATTGAAAATGATTGAATTAAGTTAAATTAAGGTGTTTCCTTGGATGATCGTATTGGCTATTTTCAACTTCTTTGGTTGGCTACAGTTTGGGAAACTTTCAAGCAATGTTTACCATACCATTTATAAATTCATCCTTTCAACCCTAAATACATTGTTCATCCTAATTTTCTGCTAATAATGTAATAAAGCTATAGAATGATAATTTTAAAAAGTAAGAAAGTCCTTTTAAACGTTGGTCATTTTGCCTTTCATCAAACAGCAATATAGCATACTTTCATATGCATTGTGGTTTATCCATATAGCTTTAATTATTTTCTCACATAATATTCCCTTTAACTGCAAGCTGCTTTTCTCACACTTTGAAGAAAAATAGACTGACATAACCTAAACTATTTCTTATGTCTTTGTGTGCATTGATATATATATATATATATACATTGATACGTGTACAGCTGATATACATTTTATTTAAATGACTGTGCAGCACGTGAGTAAGAAAATCGTAGCTCTTGACTGAAAATTATAATGCTCCGAAATCAAAACTGGTCATTGAAAACAACCGAGTTGAGAATTTTGAAGGACAAAAAAAAGCATTCTAAAAAACATACACTGCAAAAGGGTTAATTCAGTAAAATTGAGCACTTAAGTGTAACTGCTGGTGTTAGGTGGAGTTAAGGATTATGTTGACCGAATTCTTCGCATTACCAGCTTTATCATTTAAAGCCAGTGATTTCATCCCGGAGCACACACAGACTCACTGACTCACATTTAGCTTTTTGATGCTTAATGGAAATGTAATAGTACATTACAAAAAAAAAAAAAGAAGTTCACCTTGGCATTGCCTATTCAGCGATGGCCCTGGAACCATATTAATCAAGAAAATAATGTTAATCTTTTGAGGTACGTGTAGCAATTACAATGTCAGCATGAGATCTCTGCTTGATGTCAAATGTGATGATCACCTAATGAAATAAAAACAGGTTCTGCAACCAAGGCAAGGCCTGCTGTGTCCTTGCCATTTTGACATGTGCACTTTGCATTTTTAATAGCTTGCCTCCGATTAATAATATATTTTTTTTAAAAGCAAATGGTAATATTTCAATGTCAATGTGCAGTCAAGAAGACGTGGCAGAGGTGGCATTTGAGGTAACGGGGCATTGGATATCAAGGAGCTTCTGAATGACGGCAGCGTGCACAAAAGTGAGTGTGGCAGACTGAGGTAAAGAGAGCACTTCACTGGAGAGGACTCAAAGCTTACCTATCTGTGTATCTCTCTCCGTCCAGTGCGACGCACCCACTTGCACCTACATGATCAAGCTGCCCTGCTCCAACCTCACACACACACACACACACACGTACAAATGCATACACACTGTATGTAACTTCTTTTAACTTCCTGTAACTCCTTTTTGCAATATTTGTTCTTTGTTGACAATGCAATGCTAATTTCAAGACCAATAAGGACAAACAATAGCAGTCATTTCTCAGTCTATAAAGTGAGGAACCCCACATGTCATTCAGCAGCAACTTTACCGTGCTTTCTTGGGAACGCACATTGGACAGGTGGTTGCCAATAGGTTGAGATAAACCAACCCAACAAATTTAACAAAGAGGCTTTGATGCCACCTGCCAGAGCTAGTGCGAGTTTTAAGTTTCCCAGAGTTCCTAGGTTACCAGCAGACCTGGGTCAAATACGTATTTGTTTTGGATTCAAATACTTTTCTACGATTTACTGATCTAGTCTTGGTGTATTGGAACCAATGAAATACTCTCAAAAAGTGCAAACCCCGCCTTTTGGTCATATTGGCAGGCTCTATTACGCCAGGCAAGATCAACAGAACACAGAAAAGTATTTGAATCCAAAACAAATACGTATTTGACCCAGGTCACTGGTTACCAGTGCATTAATTCCTTCCAGGCTCCTATAGGCTACTAGCTTCGATCCGTGTGAGATCCACCTCTCCTCCAGGCAGCGCTAATCTCTCCTGTGGCGCTATATTGCGGATAGCATCAGTGCCCCGTTTCCCACAGAACCGCAAGGCCGGTACGGTGTAGAGATAGTCCCTGATATTGCAGGCAGATGGATCAGAGGAGGAAACGCCAGGCGCAAAGTGAGGCGCGCCTGGCACAGCGACGATCCAGAGGAACGATTACGGCTCCACAGAAAGGAACATTAAGGCTAATTAGATCAGATCCCATTTGGCGCCATCCAAGACTACGGAACCCAGCTCAGCGGACAGCCGAGAAGGGTCCAGTGCTCACCTTTCCTGAGAAGTGTCTTTCCACATACCCTGGCTGTTAGCCGGCCACTCAACGAGAATAATGTCCCTCTCTATGGTGTGGAGACCACACATCCGTTAACACTGAGCAAATATTGAGAAACAAAAAAATGGGTAATTCAGTGACAGAATTGGTGATTTCATTATGAGCTTTATTACAAATGACATTTTCCAACGCTCCACAGTGCCAGCAATTAGATGCTAAAAATGAACCAGCCCCGGTTTTTTCTCTCTCTCTTTTTCTCTCTCTGGTTTTTCTGTGGTTGGCATGCAGTACAAAGCCTTGTTTCTATCTTCCCAAATACTTTTTCACGAATTCGGCTGTGAACTTCTGTGACAGAGTCTAATAATTAGATGTCAACAGTGGCAGTTAGTGCTTTATGTTTCAAGCTGTTTTGTTTTGGTAAACAACCTTCAGCGGAGGAGGGCTTTGACCTTGAAATGCCTGTGGGACTGGTCGCTTCTCACGAGCTCCGCTTTACATTAAGAGAGAATTATTCACCGTTAAGCCGTTAAAAAGGAAACTGTCAAAAAATATGCGCAATGAAGCACACCGGGGAGAGAAAAAAAAAAACCGCGCTTGACAATGGGCCTAAACGCGGCTGCTTTTAATGAGAGCTCTTACCCACCAAACAGATGTCTGGAAATCAGAAAGCATCTGCAGAAAATGGGCCAGTGTAGTCATTAAGGGAAACACATCGAACCCTCTCTCTCTCTTTGTGGAGCCACGATTATGGTGGCGTACGCCAACGGTTTCACCAAAACCGAGGTTGTTCTGGTGCCGAGCCATATTCGCCGCAGGTCTTCATTGTGGATTTAAATGAGGGTTTACAGAAAATAAGTTCCTTGTACTGCCGGCACCCCGCGTGTTCGCACATGGATTTTGAAAGGTTTGGATTTCGTAGAAGGGTTTTTTTTTTCTTTTTCTTTTTCTTTTTTTTTACAGGTTCTTTTTCGATTTATTGAACTACGCGCTGAAAAGAAGCAGAAATGTCTCCTGCCGGTTGATGATTCATCACTGAACCTTTCAGAAATCACGCGCTTTAATTTTCATTCAAAATTAACAAAGAAAAATATTGGGGGGAGGGGTTGGGGGCTGGGGTACATCTCTGATGCATTTAAATGGATTTCAAATTGCTTTTCAGACAAGCAACGTGCATGCATGCTGAGAATTATATGTGAAAGAGATGTCAGTTGTGTTTAGCAGAAGCCAAGAAAAAGTTATCTCATTATTATTATTTTTATTTTCTTTCTGTGTACAGCTGGTTTCTCGACTGGAAGTTGGTCATGAGCACTATGCAATCAAACTGAACATTTATCATTGATCATGTCACAATGTAAAGCCATCTGAGGGAAACCATTAAGAGAAAATTGGCAAAATCAGGACTACATGTAGGTAATTAATTACTGAGCATGTGTACGTCTGAAAATAGTTTCCCTAAAATGGAAACAGTGACAATGTTACATTAGTTCCTTACAGCTGCAGTCAACCATGTTGCATGCAGTCACTCGATTGGATAGGGGAAAGTGGGGGCCAAATGTAACATGGGGCAAAATGTAACACAGACATTTTAAGCAGATGCATCAAGCTTGAACATTTCAGGTTGAATGTGCAGAATTATCTTTTCTTTGTCTACAACTAACGGTAGGAAATTTCTATAAATATTTAGAGAGATATTGCCAAAAGGGTTTTTGGCCATAGGACAGTGAATTTTGTTTTTCAGGTACTGTACTGTATTGTCTGTGTATGCCAACAAATCCAAATGCATGTAATCGTAATCATCTTTTATTGACTAGCAGATCACATACTGAACAACAGTCCCTGAAGAAAACACCACCTCTGGAAAGCGAATAAACTTTGTGTGATACAAAGAAAAGATTGTATGACTGCGATATCCCCTCTTATGTACATACAGAATTGTGGACTTTCTATAGCTTCCTCTATTGCGTATTGCGTGCATTTACCAAATAGACACATGTGGAATGTATTAGATGTGCCTTATATATGTTGTGTGCCACCTTTAGCTTTTACGATTCTGCAGAAGACCTGGCATCAATACATATTGGTCTGTTTCGTTGCCTCGTTCTGGCCGATTTAATGAAGGCGTTTTATCCATTTTTTGCACTTGGAGTGTCTTTTAGGGCCTTTCCCCTTGGTACAACACTTTGTTTTAAGGTTTATTCACTTTCCAGAGGCGGTGTCTTTTTCAATGTGCCGTCGTTCAGTGTTTGTCTACCTGCCTCACCAATGAGCCACCTGTCCTTCCTAGACCCAAGCAGCACTTCTTTTTCAGATGCTTGAATAACGGATCGCACAGTTTTGATGTCGGCTTGCTGGGATTGCAAGCCAGGCAAAAGTGCAGACACCTCCCTGCGAGGTCAAACCAAACGAGGGGCTTCATTTATGCCACAACCGGCCAAACGTTCTAGAATATGCAACTAGGGGAGACCATGGAAGACCATGCTTAACTAATAAATATTAACAAAACTAAAAAAAAAAAAAAACCTATAAAATATTAAAGAGCAAAGTGTGATTAGAGTTGGAGAGAGCCAGCAGAATAATCACATAGTTTCATCAAATACTACGTGAATATGAATGAAATACTGTCAGAGCTTCAGATTTTAGCTGCACCCAAGTCACCTTAGTATGCCACCATTTAATATGTGAACTGGATGGTTAAAAATAGAGTGTAAATCCTACCCAAACATTCACATGATTGGTTAGGCTGTTAGTTGTGCTTTCTGCTGAGAAATGTCCACGCCTAGATGCAAAGTAATAGATTCACTTAATCATTGAATTTCCAGACCCAGTTATTCAGGCTCCGGCAAAGATATAAATAGTTGTGTGGCATTTGTTAGCTTTTAATTCTGCATTCAGTGAAGGAATTTCAATTTTCCTCCAAGTCTTCATAATTGTAAAAATATAAAATATGGTGTTGAAAAGCTGGCTGCAAGAGTTGTAACTTGCAATGTGTCTAGCCCAAGTTAGAATTTTCATACCATCCACCTCCCAGACTCTTTAGTATTCTCCAAAACATTTCTATGTGCTGGGCAGAGCAACACACACGTATGTACATGCACACGCACATAAACACCACACACACACACACGCACGTACACACACACACAAGCCCGCATGCACACCAACGCACACACACGCACACACCAATGTACACACACACACACGCACACACACACACACGCATGCACACCAACACACACACGCACGCACACACACAGAACATTCACGTGACCCATGCATGCATGTAGTTTGAACAGGGCCTTTTAATCAGATTTTAGTTGCTCTGTCAGGATGGGGTAGATTAGCACAGCAGTGTGTTGAAGTCGCATTAGGAGTGTGTGTTTGCCATATGCTGATTGCTGGGGCAGCGGGACTACCACTGTGACTGTAATGATGTGCTCTGCCTTGCACCCGTGTGTGTGTGTGTGTGTGTGTGTGTGTGGACACGTATTACTATCTTTGTGAGAACCAAATGTCCCCACAATGATAGAAAGATGAGGAAAATTATGCAAGGTGGGGACCGTTTGCTGGTCCCCACAAGTTCAAGAGGCTGTTTTAGGATTAGGACTTCGGGTTAGGGTTAGGGTTAGAATTAAGTTAAGGTTAGGGTCAAGGTTAGGCATGTAGTGGTTGGGGTTAGGGTTAGGGTTAGAGGTTATGGAATGAATGTAGTCAATAGTAAGTCCTTACAAGTATAGCAATACATTATTGTGTGTGTGTGTGTGTGTGCGTGTGTGTGTACTCGGCTCGGAGATTCACTGAAGGTCGTGAGGTCAAATCGGTAGTTACATTACAGGCATTTAGCAGACGCTCTTATCCAGAGCGACTTACACAACTTTTTTACATAGTATTTTACATTGTATCCATTTATACAGCTGGATATATACTGAAGCAATGCAGGTTAAGTACCTTGCTCAAGGGTACAACGGCAGTGTCCTACCCGGGAATCGAACCTGCGACCTTTCGGTTACAAGTCCAGTTCCTTACCCACTGTGCTACACTCCGTCCTAGTGGAGCAAGGTTGCTTTTCCCATGAGTAGTGTGTGATTATGCAGGAACACCTGTAACATACGTGACGTAGTGGTCCCAAACACACTTACACAGAGCAGCTACGTTCCACAGCTCCCTTTGCATTTACATTCCAGTCATAGCACACAGCTTACTTTCCTCTTATGTGAAGATGGATATTTACTGAAGCAAGTGCCTCGCTCACGGTTCCAACAGCACTGCCCCGCCTGTGAATTGAACCTACAGCACTGCGGTTACAAATCCAGTTCTCCGTCCGGTTATGCATGCCGCATTTTTATGCCCTGTTGTGTGTGCGTGCGTGTGCGCGATTGCACTAATGCAATGAGTACAAATTTCATTTTTGAAATAACTGCTTAGTTTTCAATGGATTCATAATTAATCCATTGATGGAAATGTCAGCAAAAGGTTTGGCCTCAGAAATAGATTACCTACACAATGTAAGACAGAAGGCCGAAGCTAAATGCTCTAGCTAGGTCATATTCAGCATTGCATGAGGATTTGCGCAATCAACTTGGAACAAGTCTCATCGTCTTTGGAAACCACTAACCACAAGTGCTGTCATGGACACGACATGGTCATGTGACCTATGCTCAGTGCTCTCTTACAGTACATGCTGTCTCACAACCACATCTAATTCATTTTTAAAAATGACAGGTTTTCTGTCTTATAGAAATTATAGCAACTAAATAGCTGACCTGCTATCACCATATATAGTTATGGTAGCTTTACAACTTTGGCAATCATTCCAATGGCAATCAACATTTAATAGCTGAATTGGAAAGAGAAAGTCAGCGCATGGTAAAAAAAAAAATGGATTTCTTCGCTGCTTAACCACAAAGACATCTAGCGGACGCACAGCAGTGTACACGATTTTACCCTCCGTCCGCTGGGCTCCGTGGTTTCCATCCAAAGTGCCCGGAACTTTTAGTCCCAGGAACTACTTTTCAAGGAACTAAAAGGTTCCTACAGCCCATTGTTGTCTGCGTTTCCACCGCGGTCTAAAGACCTGCGAAGATTAGGCAAATTAGTCCGCTGACGTATGAAAAAGCAACGTTGTCGTCGGTCCATCTGTCGTATGATTTCTTCTGTAACTCCATACTACCACCGAAGTACGTTATTTTCTAATAATGGGACAGCCCGGAGGGGTTTTTTCCACTTACACAACGGGTTACTAACAATGACTGTATATGGTTACTTTAGTATTTTATTGATTTTTATCCACGGCTGTTTGGGCATATTATTTTACCGTTGTCAAGCAAAACTCTCGTTGGACTTGAACCGGTGGAAACGCACTGAGTTCCTCAAAAGGTTCCTAGTTCCTGGGGAAAGTTCCTGCGGTGGAAACGCGGGGCTCATGTTCGCAAGGCGAGGTCCCGTTGGTGGAGATGGTGGAATGGCAGCAGCCTCTCTCTCGTCTGACATTGCTCTCAATAACTGAGGTTCGGATTTTCCACAACTAAACGTGCTTTCCACTGAAAAGCGTACGTCCGCTGAACAGTACAGTAGATCCCGGATCAGGGTGCCAGTCAAGCTCTATCTGCGTCTAGTGAACAACAACAACAACAACATCTGTGACCAGTTCCTGATTGACAGATAGTAGTGGTTGACTGACAGATCGTGCACATCAAGAAAAGCAAAAGTAAAAATGGAATTATAAATAGAGATAGAAGAATAAATATGAAAATGAATTAAAAAATGAATGAAAATAAATGCATAAATAAAATAATAAATGCATCTTTGCCATACTTTTGTACACATTTCTGTATTGAAATCTCGATTCCTTTATTTATTTCCATGTATTTATATTTGCATTCATTTATTATTGTGGCACTCTCGGCCCTTAATAATACCCTTCAATTCAATTCAATTTCAAAACTCCACTGTATAATAAATTTGTATTTGCATGGTACATAATAATTTCACACACACACACACACACACACACACATACATATATATATACTGTAGGTGTGTGTGTACACTATATATTCTGTTATTTATGAATATGGAGCAGCTCACCGACCTTCAAAATGCATAATTTGTGTATTCAAGGCTATATTTTATTATAACACATTTGCTCTCCTTCAGTCTTTCCAATACCCCTTTCAAATGTTCTCAAGTCTTTAAGACTTATGGTGCCCCAACACCTTCAGAGGTGGCTAAAGGGAAAAGATGATAAAGATCATAATCATTTTTATTTATTTCAATTTTTCTCTCAGTTAAAGCTAACCCGAACCCTAACTCTTACACTTGAATGCATTCATTCACACAGATACATCTGTAAGAATTAAATCCATGCAGTCCGTATGAGAAGAAAATCACCTTAACCACTGCCGGCATCTAGTACCCACCTGGGTGATGCATGGCAGCCATTTTGCACCAGAACGCTCAATACACGTTAACTGAAGTGAGGAGGGAGATAATTATTTTTAGCCAATTGAATTGCCGGATGATTAGATGGCAGTTTGAGAATTTAGCCAGGACACTGGGGAAACTACTCTTTATGAGGAGTGCCATGGGATCTTTCATGGCCACAGTGAGCCAGGTCCTCGGTTTAGCATCTTATTCAGAAGAAGCAGTCTCCTACAGCATAGTGTCTCTATCACTACACTGGGGTTTATTTTACCAGAGATAAGACTGCCCCCTACTGGCCCACCAGTACTAATTACAGCACCAACATAGCATTCCATCCAAGCACTAAGTAAGTCCACACTTCCTTAGCTTCAGCCTTTCAGCAGAAGCAGGGCATATGTTGACACACCTGCTAACTTATTGATAAGGCTGCTGACATTATTTTATTATGAAATATGCATTTGATCCATCTTTGATTCATACAAACTCCAGTTTATTTGGTGTTAAATTGAGACTAAACATTTTACTGCGACTATTCATCATGAAAAAGTTTCAAAATGCAAAATCAACACTTTTTCTTACAAGTGACATACTTTGCAAAAAAATTTTAATTGTGGCAATTACTGAACTTTTAAATAAATAAATACTTTTATTTAATCATGTCAAAGTTGATGATAAATATTTATTAAATCCAGGCAAACGTGATCTAATACTTCTGGACAGTTCTGTTGAAATAAATATGCATTAATGCACTCCTCTTTCTACTAACCAACTCCACATCTGGCTCAGAATGTGCTTTTAAGTATGTTACAGCTGTTTGAACTTATTAGTCACAGCAGCATAGTTACACTTTGAACAAATGGACAGACATATTTGTTTATGCAGCGGAGATCTACTGCATGAGAGAAGTGGGGGCCTGCACATTCCATAGGTGACGCATCAGGTCGTAAGGTCAAAGGTCAGGGGGAGAGATAATGAGACGATAGCTTCCGATAAATCAGGCTCTGTGGCTGTGTGTCAGCTTCAATGTTGAGCCGCCTCTAACTGCCAAAAACAAATTGATTCCGAAAGAATGCCTTTGTTTTCTCTGTGGTATTTTAAAGCCTTATCTGGAGTGCACAACCTTGTTTTGGAATTAATGGGAATAAATAATCTATACATATGTTTGAACTCCCTCATCAAAAAGGCTTCTGAGCTAGTTATTTCAATGGTCTCCAGGCACGTTGCAGGAAAAGAACTCGGTTCTTGGTTCTTTTTTCAGTCTGAGCCATTTAAAAAAGTTGTGTGTCTGTGATAGGCTGTTGTTTGGTTGATTAACTGTTTGAAATAGCTTTTTTGTTGCTGAAGCGGTGACGAATAGACTCAATAAAATCGCACCGGTGGAATTTTATTGAGTGATTATTCATCATAAATCCATTGAGAGCATTTAATACCTGTGCTATTGATTGTACAGTGATATTGAGACCATAGTTTTGCAATCAACAGCTGCATGGTGCAGACCATAATTATCTGTTATTGTTTGTGCTGTTAAACTGTTTTGAACCAGAAATGGAAATCAATGAATCAACCAGATAGAGAAAGCAATTTCCAGACGCAGCAATGAGACTCCGGCTTTAAAAAAAATTGATGATTAATGGTGAATTGAAACAGTTTATTTGGAACATAATCTTGTTTTTGTGTTCCCCTTGCACAAAGGACACAGGAGTATGTAATAACTTATCTTTATTGTTTCATATTGTTCACTTAGTGAACTAAACAACAGCCCCTTTGACAAAGACGGCTCGTAATGGCTACTGTTGAAGAGAAGACTGCAGGCGGGGGATGCTATCAGCACGCCATTTAAATCATTGACCAAACTGCTGAATTCACACTTTCTGACTCTGAGGCATGTAAAAGAGCCTGAAGGGAGATGTTTTTTTTTTCTTAGCACACGTGTATTAATAAATACACACGTGTTAGCATTTATGTTCAAAAATAAGACACTTGTTGGCGTGTTTAATTCATGCAGTTATATCTGGCCTCAGATAATTGTTCATGCTTGGCTCTGCGTATCTGCATAAGAACGTTTCTTACAGTGAATTTATCATGATTTGCACTGTGTGCATTTGTACAGTGGGAATTCATCTTGAATGTGCCAGACTTCAAAATAATTACAACAGCAAAAACAAACAAACAAACACATTTACTTCTTCCAATTATGTTAGGTGCACATACTGTTCAGGCTATAATGCTGTGCGGTATGTGTAATACATGTGTGATGTGGCAACACTCTATAGCACTAGCCAGCAGCAGCTTCTTTCCTACAGATTTTTTTTTCTTTGGGGGGGGGTGGGGGTGGTGGTGGATGCCTGCTTTGCTTCTGTGCAGAACCTGCCCCCTCCCTTCTTCACCCCCTTTACTTCCATGATTTACATTTCATTCATATTGCAAAGCATTTTCCTGGGTTCAATCAAAATTTGTCCTTCACACTGCATTGCAGAAAAAAAAGCTTGCTTTTTTTCTTCTTTACACAGCTTGTGGAGTTACATCTTTGTAAATGTGTCTTTCTCTGTGATAAAGGGTTTTATTAGAAGCATACATTCTGATGGGTGACTTCAATTATATCAATTATGTCATGTTAAGTACTAATTATTGACCTCATAAATCATATTAATTACGTTCTACCAAGGACTTAGCCTAGGGATTCTGAGAAAAAGCAGGAACTGTATCTGTTGCTGAATTCCTGAGAAAGAAGTCTTTTTTCTCTCTCTCACACATACACGTCCAAAGTCACAGATCTCCAGCTTTCTTGTTTATGTATGCCCTGCTCACTTCACCCAATCAATCTCCCTCTCGGGCGTGATTTCAAAGACCACACTGCAGGAATCTCTGATGGACTCAAATCATTTCCACGGTGACCTTTTAACAACCTTTTTAATGCAGGAAAATCTGGCTTCTGACTTGGAATAGAAAATGCGAATGACCGCCCCCCCCCCCCCGGTAACACCCCTCCGCCCTGGTCTGATGATGTTCCCTTTAGATACATATATTAGCTAACACTCACAGCCACATCCCTGTGGCAGCCACAATCGCTCGGCATTGGCTGCCAGCAGTGGACTGTTAAACTAATTGACAAGGAGACAGACACTTACCTGGTGATTGATAACTGTGAGGCGGGAGGGGAAGGGGGAAGCATGGGGGGTGTGGGGGGGGGGGCATAAAAAGCCCATCCCCCTCCCACGAGAGTGGGAAAGAAGACAAGACCTGACTCACAAATAGGACAGAATTTATCTTCTCATTGGTGCAAAATTCAGTAGGGGGAGGCTGCAGGGCAGATGACTTGAAGAGGCCTCCTTTTATTGAAGGCACAGGAACTCTCTGGTAGAGCCAGACCTGTACTAAACAAATAACGTTTTAAATTATTTATTTATTTTATTTACGCCATGTACTGCAAGTTCTAAAAGCACACCCAAATTAAGCTAAAGGATTATTATGCTTATTATGTAGCAGACATTAAATCCTTCAAAAGTTATCTTAAAGACTTAATAAAGGAAATGGTGTAGGCCTGAGGGCAATCGGCAGGGGACTACGCTAATTGGAGTAGACCAGGGTCATCTGCATCATCTGACACAACAATAACCTTTGACCTCTGCAGGGCTTGACATTAACACCCGCCACCTGCCAAATACTTGCAATGTGCAGATTTTGAAAGTTAAACGATCTTGAAATGCATGTTTTGATAAAGATAGCTTTTATTGTACGTTGTGGTTTTGTTAAGTGTAAGCTAGTGATTAAAACTGATCTCTCTCGCTCTCTCTCTCTCTCTCTCTCTCTCACACACACACACACACACACACACAGTTTACTCAGTTTGGATAGCTATAATAGTTTCTGTTCAAATAAAATGTTATGACTTTGGAAAATCACAAGCCAGGTTGGCTGGTGAGCCAAAAATTTAATGTCAAGCCCCCGGACCCCCTGGCTTGAGGAAATCCGAGGAGAGGAGCACAATCCGCCGTGTTGTCTCTTTCCACGTCAACGAGACTGCAAGCCCCTAATGAACCAGATGTGAACTGTGCCAAAGCGTAATGCAAGCTGGCATAGCAGGCCAGCCAGTGTAGCACTGGGGACTCCACGCTGGGTCCATTACACTGATATGAGCAGTATGGCAAAACATGTGAATCTTTTGTGATTGGACAGACAGTGGTAGGGGGAAAAAAATCGAAAGCACAACACTGTTCCAAAAGTTAAGGGTTCTTGTGGCTCCGTAATGGGGCGTGGCGTGTGTTTATCTGACGCGGCTCGGCCACGATCATTACCAGACAGAGCACGGTCGATTCATAACGGCACTCAGTGATCATCTGTACCGCGTGTTCTTTCTAGCGAAGCGTTGGGCCTTTTCGAGGAGCCGCACAGTGTCGTGGGATGCGTGACACGTGCTGTATGTTATGCGTACAGTATGTCACAGCCATCTCAGTCCCCACATCTGGGGATATTTACAGGATATTCTGGATCAATGACTGAGACAGAATTATCCAGTTAACATGGTTTTTCCATTTTATTTGTCCGCTACTGGAAATTATTGAGTTTTTATGATCCGTGCACCTTTCATTTCTAACCGAACAAGCTTAAATACGAAATAAAAATTCGGAGCATCTCTGTTATGTGTATTATTGTTAATGTTCACGTATTGTTGCTGGCCAGGCACAAGTCTCTCTTGTAAAAAAAGATGTATTATCTCAAAAGACTTCCTGATTAAATGAAGGTGAAATAAAAAAATAGATATATATACATACATTTTTGGCATACTCCCCTTTGAAAAGGGTCATATAGGGGCCTCTTCATTTGTGGAAAGTAAAGAATGGAAACCCCTGGCAACTGAGGAAGGCTGGCGGGAACGTATCTGATCTGGCAGACACGCGGCTGTGGTACAGAGGCGGTAGTCAGACGCCTAAATTGACATCTCACGACGCAAATCTCCTCGCAGGACCCCAAATTGGCCGTTACCGCGCTTTCTGATCCGGCGGATGACAATCATCCTTCCCCACCCCCAACCCCCCTCCCGCCCGCCCCCCGCCCCCCGCCCCCAACCCCCTCGCCGGAGACGAGCCGGGACTTGAGTGGCGCGGGGGAGCTGGCCTCATTACCGAGTGACATTTCCGCTCACATTCAGGACGTCCCCGCGCACAGGCTGAGCAAGCACAGCAGGCACAGGCTCGCCAGCCAGGGCCCACAGCCCTGCAGCACTGTGAGCCCGGGCAGGCTGACGCTCCGGCGAGAGCTGTCCTTGCGGAAACGTTAAAATGGTGGACGTATATCGAGATAAAATACATATTGCAATGCCACAAATATATGGGCAATGATCATTACAAACATCACAATATTGGGTAGACCTGGGTCAAATACATATTTGTTTTGGATTCAAATACTTTTCTGTGCTCTGTTAATCTTGCCTGGTGTAACTGAACCTGCCAATATGCTCTTATTGAGAGTATTTCATTTGTTCCAATACACAAGACAAGATCAGTAAAGTGTAGAAAACAAATATTTGACCCAGGTCTGATATCGGGGTTGCCCTTTGCTAAAATGGTCAGTTACGTATTCTAATTCTGACCAATCATGATCTTGTGTAGGTGGGGCTCCAATTGAAGGTGAGTATCAGACCTGGGTGAAGTCATAACTGAAAATACTCTGACCTTTTAGACACCAGTAAAATTCATTAAGACTGGTGACTACTTTTAAAGGACATACTGTATATTCAAAGGTGAATGCTTCTCTTGTATGACTCTGTGTTTTGGTTGGTAACATGTTCAGTTGAAAGTTCTCAGGAATCCACTGGAGTAGGTAACAAGAGCTTGAATTGACGTATTATTATGTCATAATGTTTTATTGTTGTTATTATTATTATTATTATTATTATTAGTGAGTTTATTGAAGCTGGGACACCCTTGAAATAAACATACTAACTTCCATGGAGGTTATGAAGGAAAACAGGGTTTAAGCAGTCATTTGGTCTGCGTCTGTGTCCGAGATGTCTCTGCAAAGCTTCATTTGTAACCTCGCTCAGTGAGTCACAATTGCAAAGATAGAGTATAACAACATAGATATTTAAACACAGCAATATGTGATAGTGTAGATTTATGCACATTTTTACCTGCGACAATATGGATATATTCAAAATGTAAATATATGGTTGAGCATTCAGATTACAATGCACGCTCACATTCTTATTACTGTATCACGTACTGTACAGTATGCATTGGAATTACATGCTAACCTAGATTCATGTATTGAAATGTGCCAAAGGAAATACACACTGTCATGTTCAGTTTACTGTACGGCCACTACAGAGAAAAAAAATGCAATAAGCATGCTAAAGATAGAATATACTTCCAGCTTCCATGCTTGACAGGCATAGTCCTGAACCATCCAATCTAATAATATGTATATAATATGTATATTTTACATTAATGGTATTCTATTTGTTTTATTTTCTTGATGAAGCCTAATCTTGGGATGAACTAGAAAAAAAAAACGAATAATTATCTTATTTATTTGTCATGAATTATTCATGTGTTTTAAAGGAATTACAAAAGGTTAGACCATTTGATACGACTGCGGTGGAAGATGCCTAGAGTAAAATCCCTGAAAGATTAGCATATTTCAAAAAGCAGCTAATGATGCGTTCGCCATCCTGAATTTTAAAGAGACAATCTACTGCAGTTACTGTGCAATTATATCTCATTTACATGAAGATGAATGTACGCTCATTCCATCTGTCCACCTCCGCACACACATTCTGCATCCTTTTGATATGGTAAATTCATATTAATACTGATGTTTATATATTAAAAAACCCAAAATTAAAGTATCCTTAAATGAAGAAATAAAAACATATTTTTTTTAACAGTAAGGAAAGCAACAAACCTTGATGTTAGAGGCAGAGCATGTTTTTTGTGAAACCAACGATTTAGCATGAGAGACAACAGGCATTTTCTGTTGCAACTGAAATGTTGTTTTGAAAAACTTCAGACAGTTTATAACTCTTAAACCTGAACTGAATAATTATTCAGTGCGAGATCTGACTCATTGCCTGCCACTGCACTTGGCCTTTCTTGGAGTCTCAGAATAATTCAACAGTGCATGTCCTCTGTGTGGGCATCACAACATTTCCCCGCTACAAGTTGAAAAAGATATTGGAGGAGTTAGTCTGGAGAACACAGATAAATATATCACTCTAGCATCAAAGTGGCTCTTTTCCTGGAAGTATGCGACAAAGAAATAAGATCTCCGAAGCCTCGGAAAGGGCAGAGCCTTGAGCGTGGGTGACAAGATGGCGGCGTAGCGGGGAAGAGAGGACGCGCGGAGCAGAAATCACTTAATGCGACGCTTCTCCTCAGATTGAAAGTGCTTCATGTTGAAAGCCATTTTAATCAATCGCTCCACGACGAGAAAGAGGGATCGGGGAGCGGGGACAGGAGTCCGGAATCCGTGCCAAGCTTCTCGCTAAACCAATGAATGAAAACACGAGAGCAAGTGGGCAGAATATCGCAGCAGAGAACAAAGTCGGACAGGTATGGATCCACAGCGTGAGTACATGTTGCGTTGGAATACATTATGGCTGGGCAGGCCCCCGGCTCCAGACTTCCTGCCTGCCTAGCCGTGATCCTGAGCTAGGGGCGGGGTGTTAGGACAGTGATTGCACACCCGGGTAAAGGGGGGGGGGGTGGGTGGGGTGGGGTGGGGGTGATAGCAGTTGTGGCGGCCCTGTGGGAAAGTGGGGGTGTGGCGGTTGAAAGGGGGCAATTGGGCAGTTGGACCGGGGTGGGGGGTGGGGTGGGGGTGGGGGCAGTGCCACACTGACTATCATGGATTAATAGTCAACGCATTTATTTTGTTGTTTTTCCCCTTATGCTGTCTTTGGGGACCGTTCTTGTCATCTAGGCCTTGAACCAGTCCTGCTGTTGGTTAACAGACGCTCTTACCTAGATCAACTTCAACTACAATGCATACAAAAGTGCAAAGATCGGGGGAACAAGGGTCAGGCACCTCTAAGGATAACCTTTAAGGATTCGGTCAACGTTCATACTTTGTGTAAACAGTTTAATTATTTTATGAGGTTTTAATTCAATGTCTGTTCGGCAAGTTCACACAGTAAAATGTCCACTGTTCATTTAACTCTAACAGAGTACATATTAGTTCAACAGGGCCCATATGTACTCTCTAAGAGTTGACTGAACACTGAACACTGCAGTTGATCTACTGTGATCACCAAGCATGACTCCCTAAAATGTCTGTAATTTTTCAGGCAAATGTTTATTGGATCCAATCCAACGATTACTTTTTTTTACTACTCTTTTTCTGGTTGCTTGCTTATTGTTTACAGTAGCATGTTATTTTAGCCTTTAATGTAACTGGATATGAGAGTCTGGTCTATGCTTAATTATTCAATAATAAAGATTACATATGGGTGAGTGCTAAGAACTTCAGAGAACTTTAAACTTCAGAGAAAAACTTATTTTGGAACTCGGATATTTTCAGTTCAAATCTCCAGTGTGGAACTGCAGTGGAACACTAGGAATGCGGCAATGTTAAATAGCTTTATTCAATAGACAGATGGTCAGATGGTCATGTAAAGTCACCCTAGATTAGCCTTTGCTGCTTCGGTGCATATGAAAAGAGTCACCGCACCGTGCCGTGAATAAAAATTCATGGCGCCTTAACGTTTCACTGTTTCCCTATTCTTAACACATACTCTACTTAAAAATAGAAGTGAACTCTGGTAGTGTGTCTAAGAGGTATTGCATTTTTTAAGTCCTTATTAGGATGACACAGATGGACTCTTTGCCCACAAATGTGCCCATTGCCCTTTACATGCACACAGACTAACCTCGGCCCCATCTGATGCAGTATTTCCCCCTAATTTGCACAAACGGGGATGAAATATGCCATAGAGTTTATTGCTTTTCTGAGGGATGGTGTTATTACCATTTATTTATATGTGCTTTTTGCCTTTCCTCTTTAACAGTTCTTCGGAATGGACTTCCATGGATGATGCTCTGTTTAACAGATTTGGCCCTGTGTGTCTGCACTTACAGAAATGGAAAATGCTGAAGCTATATTTCCAGAATATAATCAAGTCGTTCCAACACTGTGCAATGCAAGGGCATGTACACAAATTAATGCCACTTTCAGGAGGTTCAATACATTTTTCATGTAGCTTCCTTTTGTACTTTTTTCTTTATTCAGAAGAGGGAAAGCAGGGAGGGTAGCAGACATGGAAGGGATCACAGTGCAGTAAATGCCACGAAGGGGAGCCAACTCCTCACCACATGGAGGGGGATTTATACTCGACTCAAAATTCAGCCACCCGAGGGACTGTGCCACGCATCATGCGATGGACAGGACCCCCTCTTAGAAACCAGAGCAGTGGGTATTCTTTAAAAACTGCTGCTCCAAGTCAAGGAGTCATTCCTGCCTGCCAACAGGATATTGGGAAAGCCTGCTCAAGCCCGGCCTATGGTGTGCAGTTTCTAATCAAAGTATTATTCAGCCGATGGTTTAAGATAGTTTTAACTAAGTGTTAATGAGGTATACGTGTAAACTTTTTATTCTGGATGGATTACATACCTAACCAGCATACCCAAATATACTGACAAAGAAAAGAAAAATACTGACATAATGACAAGAAAAGAAAAATGACTTTAAAATGTCTCACATCTATATTACTGCTTCTTCAACATGCTTCTTTTCAATCCAACCCAATGACACAAAACAGCTCTTTTGAAAGATATAATTGCATATGAGAAACAGCTTGCTCCTCAGTCTGTCTGCCTTTCAGTTATTCTGTAGCTGAGCGGTAATGTCAGGACACCTCAGAAGCTTCCGGCACAACACATTATGGCGCTACAGTTGACCCAGTAACCAACTGAGGGAGGGTATGGCTGGGCAGAACAGGTTGATGCCCTGCAAGAAATTTCTCTCACATACCCCCAGCCCCCCAACCCCCAACACCCCCCCCCCCCCCCCCCACACACACACACACACACTCCCCTCCCCCTCCCCCAACACAAACACTCACACACACACAAATGAGGAAGGTCAAGCCAAAAACTTAGAGCTGTGCTTCAATCGAGCTGAAATTATCAAAGCAAGTTAAGCCCATTTTACAACATATCTTCAAATAACATCCCTCTCATCAATAAGACACTTCTCAGAAATATGAAAAATGCAAACGTTAAAGCAGAAAAAGGGTGGGATAGTGAACTTGGGAAAATAAGAGGAGAATATGCTATTCAGCTCAACTCCAAGACCAGCCTGCAAAGGTCAAGGAGGGTAGTTCTGTAACCAATTAAAATTTTCCATACTGTTGTCCTTTCACTTGTGTGCCTAAACAGATCTTGATAAATTAGAGTGTTGCTTTTTCTTCACGGTTCAGCAACTTCATTTTGGTGTTTGCTGAACGGACCAAACTGAATCCATGATAGAAGACCTCGGCAACTGCAACCTAACAGTGAGTCAAAGCGAAGTCGATGGAAAATCTAATCCGTATTGAATTCTGGCCTTTGTGCTTTCAGCAGGAGCTCGTGAAAACGTGACTCTGTGAAGTCTGGCAGTTGGACTGGAACCCGCGCCATCGCCGCCGCGCCCTCTTTCTCTCTCTCCGCGCGTTCTCAGCGGCGTTTTGGTCCTTTGACAAACGCGTTATGTAGGTCTGCGTCTCTCGAGAGTGACAGCGGCTGAATCCGATGGACGCGCGAGTTAAGAACCAAAGAAGTATCTGGGTCAGGCTCCTGGCTTTCGCTGATGCCGAGCGTGTAAATCTACTGGGATGGACATAAATACTTTTCTAGACAGGAGTTGCGGAATTAGATTTAGATCGTCTCGCCGCAGTGCACTTTCTGCAGTGATTGTGGGCGGACAGTTAGGAGGACTGAGAAATCCATTAATCACCATTTTCCTCACAGATTAACAGCACACGACATTGATTGGTCCGCGGTGTATTGTATGTGGCTGGCGAAACAGGGTTTTTGTTCGAATGCCACGTTGCGGCCTGTATGTTTCGACGATATCAACGTATCATAACTCATTATTCTGTTTTAACATCGCCAGTGATCCAAAGGGGGGGGGGGGGGGAGGAGGAAGTTCTGCCTTGCGCCAACATTTTTTGATTTAATCGAAGTTGACACGTTTGTACCGCTTGTCACTAACATTAAATAAACGTCTCCTTACGAGTTTCACTATTAAGGTCCCATATTTGTCTCAGCGAGTGCAGTCCATCGAAAGGTGCCTTGCAGTGTGGGTGGGTAGCGAGGCCAGACAAAGCCAGCCGTCCACCTTCGACGGCTGGCTTTGTCTACACCAGCCCTTCACCTCGAGGCTTCGCCCTCCGCTTCCATCGCGGGAGATCGACCAGACTTCACGGCGCTGCATTGGCAACAGGAAGGAGAGATCGTGTTAGTGTATCAGTTAACCTTCAGGTCGTGACTAGCGGTTGTTCTGCACTTGACCGACTTCTCTCAGGTTTCGCATTGTTCTGGTTGGTTACACTTTTGACTCCTCTGGATAAGAGCGTCCAAATCCTGAATGTAATAATTAATGTAAGATATTTTACTCACTCGTTTTTCCAACGGGATGGCAGACCTCCCCCTGGAGGGAAGACACTGGCAACCAGCGGATTCAGGAGCATCTCTACGCTAATCATGTTTTTTTTTTTTTTTGCCAATATCTTGAGTGACCTTTTTTTTCCTTCTTAATAGCAAATATATGCGCCGATTAATCTCCCCTCCCGTCTCCCTCTCCGCAGACAGACCGTCAGCCCCGGCTGCTGATTGCATTAATTATGGCGGAGTCTGCGGGCTTTAATTCGGGGCAATTAAATTTGAGAAATGCGAAATGACCTGATTAGAACCTACGCATCGAGCTCAGGTGGAAAAAAAAAAAACGCGACCCGTGAAAAGAGGCGGTAACCTGCGACGAGGCGCTCAGGGACCCCCTCCTCGTAAATCAGTGCAGTGTTTGCGGATGAGGTCATTTCCTGCCACGACAAAATGAACTGAGTCAACTGAGCGGGTTTAGGGAACAAGCTATTAAAAGGTTATGGATTTCCCCTCTCCCATTATAATTATGTAATCCGCGTAAATAATGGTACATGACTGACATCTGCACTGTGGACAATTATTTTGACCCAACATTTTTATTAAATAGTAAATGAGAGCTTGATCCCATGCAAAAAAAAAAAAAGCCTCCATATTTTCAGTTTTATTAAGTCATATTCTTGAAAAAATTGCACCAGGCTAATGTAGTGATAATTAATTAAACCCATTCTATTTTATCAGGACAAGCTTATTTCTTTTGGAAGACTGTCTGAGATGACTTTAAATACAAGGATATTCTTTTAGGCATTTTTTCCTGAAACTTTTTGAAAGAATGCTCTTCCAGTCTTTCACCAGACATGCTCAAGTTCACGGCCATGTCTTTGACCACTGGCGATGACTCAACACTTCACTTTTAAAAGTATGTGAAGATAAAATAAAAAACTCTTTTTTTTTTTATTAGAGCAAACACAGACATAACATAATTTGTTATGTATCCCATGTCATCTTTCAATAGTTTGGAGAGAAAACCTTCAGATAATTACCGTTGGCTATCATTCAGTTGTTTTATTTATTTATTTATTTATTTTCAGTTATATAGCGCGGCTTCCCTTACGGGAAGCAAGTTAATTTGAATATCAATTATTCACGCCGGTTTTTCCTTCTGTCAGACAGTGTAATACACAATCCCTACCAGGCAGAGGACTAAGAAGCAACCAAATGTAGGTATAGCTATTGAGAGAGAAAGAAATCTAGTCTCCTTGTTTGCCTCTGATTACAGTGGTGGAAATAAGCCACCTTTTGTTTGCTCTCTGTCTCCGCATAGGCAATGCAGGGGAAAGAGAGGTAAATGCAGAAATTCCAAAGCCTTTGAAATTCTGTTTCAATGAAGAAGATTGGATGAAAGGCTACACTAATTTCAAGGTCGTCCAGCCTCCTTTGAAAGGGCCCTTTCACTTCTATTAAGCATTGTTCCACCAGTGGTAACGTCCCAATTAAATAACTTGTTTAAGGTCAAGCATTCATTTGTTCAAAGCAACCTGAAATGCGTTGGTGCCGGAGGGAGAAGGCCTCAAGGTAGTCTGACGGCTGTTTCTCCGAGCTCGCTCACCCCGCCCCGCGGTACGGCGCTCCGAAACGCATTAGCATAGACGCTTCTCTATCAGCCTGTGTCTTTCAAAACCGGCCTTTCGCAAATCAAAAATAACTCGAAAAAAAGAAATGCCCCGGTGTTTTCAAATGACTGGCGAAATGAACAAATCAAAAATAATTAAGACGTACAGACAGGGCTTCGGGTTTTCCATATTCTTCAATGGAACAGAAAGCGTCTTGTGTAGAGAACCTTCGGTACTTGTTTATCTCAAATAGCGAAGGTTATTTAGAAGAGGTGTTCTGGCCACCAGGGAAATGCTGGGTTATTGTAAGTACTGTTGCATTAAGACGTGCCCTTTGACAGCCTGTCTCAAGACTGCCAATCACCTGTCACCACTGTCTCAATGGCTTCCTGTTTAAAGCTTGCACAGGACTGTGTGCGCATTCTACTGTAGACCTGTTCAAGTTGCATTGCCATTTGGAAAAACATTAAAAGGAGGGGTAACTAAATATGACACACTTCAAACTAATCAAGAGCACGTTTACTTTTTAATGTTTTTCTTTTACTCCCATGCAGTTTGCTTCAGGACCAAACTGGATGTTAGTGTTTGGGGAAAGTATTTGAATCGTGCACTGTAGATAGAAATGTAAAACTGCCTGCATCTTTCACTCCCAGTAAGAGTGCTTTACTTTCACATGCACCATGAGTACGCCAAATAAACATTCCAGGGCCTGCAGTACTGAGGAATGGTTAAAAGGAACACTTTAGAAGGAACCTTAAAATCTGGCACCAATACTTTTTTTTTACGAAGGAAGAGAATTGCACACTTATGTGCCCCACTATGAGTCAAGGGGACAATTCATATTATGGTTTTCCTGGGGCTCATGTCACAAGCCAAAAAGTTGAAAAGGAGTAGCATTTATGCCAGCCATTTGGGTGGCAATGGAGGGATAATGGGGGTCTGTGGGATGCTTGCATTGGTTTCTGGGAATCCGTTTGCACGCCCCATTTGCTCAAAAACATCATTGGTTTCCCCTTTACTGTTCAATTAGTTAACTCACGCTGGTAGCTTTGCTTTTGAAGGGCCCTAAACAATGGGAGACTGCCCCACTGTCTGAAGGCCCAAGGGGTAGCTTTGGAAAGCAGCTGTTCATTCCTACCGTACTTAGTAACAAGCTCCCCCTTTTGGCAAAACCAGGCAATGCATACAGACAACTACGAAAGAAACAATAAGCGCAATTATAGGGAAGAGTGCAACTGAAATCCCAGTGTAATAATCAGCTGAAGAAACGGAATAACAGTCTTTTCATAATTTTCTCTGAAGCTAGTGAAGGCATTCAAGGCGGCCCCTCCAAACTAAACTATGAAACATAGATCTGATCTTCTTGAAAATCATCATTACGTTCACCATTTCCCCAGCTCCTGAACATAACCATGAACTTGCCTCAGTCCTAATACTTTCCATGTCTTAATTCTAACCCTAACCCTAATCTGACAGGGTCAAAAATAGGATTATTCTATTAAAATGGACAAAAAAACTAAATATAAATTCCACTAAAGAAAAACAATACAATTCCTTCATCTGAAAAAGAAGGAATTATTTCACTGAAAAAAATGTCAAAATACATAAGGCTACAGCATTAACTCCAATAGTGAAAAAAAAAGTGGTTACCCGAATCAGGAACAAACCCATAATCATGGGGTCAGGGTGAGAGATCAGGGTTAGGAAAAAATGTTCACCTACAAAAGTCCCCTTTTTCCCCAGACACACACTGGACACTAAGGTCTATTTTAAAGAAACAGACACACAAACACACACACACATTTTACACAAGAGCAGTCTCTACCCAAAACACACATTTGGAGGCCCGATAAAGTCCCAGTTGTGCAGGTATAACAGGATGTGCACGCAACACACAGACGTGGAAACGGCCTCCAAAATCCCCTTCAGAGCACTTTAAACAAAGGGGCACTGCCCAAAAAACAGCCAACTGGAAAATAAAAAAACCATGCCACTGGAACACAGCACACAGGCCTCAACTTCAAAATGATAAAATCGTCTTCGCAAATAAGAGAAGAAAAAACCTGAAGGGCTACACGGTAAGGAGCAAACTCCCACCAATTAACACTGTACCCAAACAGGGCCCGGTATTTTACAAACAACAACAGTTCAAGATAGGAAAACAAACACAGCATACCTAATTAGACAAAGCACTTAACAGCAGGAACTGCGTATACTGTGTGTCATACGGTGCAAACTCCGTGGCATAAATAACTATATGTGGAAGAGACAGGCAAGACAATTAAAACTAGATTACCACAACACTGATCCAATGTAAAAATAAATAAATAAATAAAAACTAAATGCCATCAATTCAAGAAGAGATACTCAAGGAAATCTTGTTGAAGTTATTTATTTTTTTTAATTAATTCCACTGAAAAATACACCGTGGGCGGTATGGTGGTGCAGTAGGTAGCACTGTCGCTTCACAACAAGAAGGCGAAATCCCGATCTTTCTGTGCGGTGTTTGCATGCTCTCTCCGACTTCCTCCCACACTCAAAAAAAGACATGCAGGTAGGCCAATTGGAGACCCTCATTGCCCGTATGTATGAGTGAGTGAGTGAGTGAATGGTGAGTGAATGGACTGCGATAGATTGGTGACTTGTCCAGGGCGTATTCCTGCCTGGCGCCCAATGCACGCTGGGATAGGCTCCAGAACCTCCCGCGACCCTGACCAGGATACGCGGGTATAGATAATGGATGGATGAAAAATATTTCAATGTACATTTGACTATAGTCGGAGGCCCCAGTTTTCGGTTGTGCAAATCAAGGACTACCCCATTCATAAAATCTCTGGCCACTGAATAGTGCCAGGCATGAACTGAGAGAGATATAAAGGCTAGCTAGTTTATATGGAGTTATTCCAGCCTTCCGCCTTCGCATCTCCCTGAAACCATTGTTCCCACGGAAACGTCCACTCCCTCCAATCAAAAGCTATTCCAGCCCCTGCCATTGTTCGGTCATCTCCCATAGGCAGCAGATATAGAACCCTACTGGACTGTGTACTCCAGATAGCTCCCAGGAGAGTCATTCAGAGAGGCTAAAATACAATGGGAGCTTAGATAGACTGCGTGCCATGACATGACAAGGGATAATTCTGAACCACGTGCTGCTGCTGCTGCTGCTGCTGCTGCCACTGCTGCTGCTGCTACTACTGCTACTGCTGCTGCTGCTGCTGCTGCTACTGCTGCCTCTGCCACTGTTGCTACTACTGCTACTGCTGCTGCTGCTACTGCTGCTACTACTGCTACTGCTGCCACCGCTGCTGCTGCCACTGCTGCTGCTGCTGCTGCTACTACTGCTACTGCTACTGCTACTACTACTGCTACTGCTGCTGCTGCTACTGCTGCTGCTGCTGCTGCTGCTGCTGCTGCTGCTGCTACTGCTACTGCTACTGCTGCTGCTGCTGCTGCTACTGCTGCTGCTGCTACTGCTGCTGCTGCTGCTGCTGCTGCTGCTGCTGCTGCTACTGCTGCTACTGCTGCTGTTGCTGGTACACTAAGGCTGATTTGGGGGCCATGGGTATGATGGAACCGGCAACAGGTGTCAAACAAACCGCTGCCAAAATCAGTGGTAGGATTACTGAATGCATTCAAGGCAACATTTTTGTGCTTAAAATTATTATTTTCATTATTTTTAAAAATGATTTTACTCACTTGACAAGTGTTATCTCTAATTACACTGTAGTCTGGATTCATTCACCATTTGTCCTGAACTTTGACAATCAAGTGTTATTCAGAACTGACCTACGGATGTAACACTAAAAGTGTTATTTTAATTTAATTCACAGTGTTAGTTTGCTGTTCCAGCTCCTTGGCAGTGCAAGGTCCACGAAGGTAGCACCATTTGTACATCAGCTAAATCACTATGATAAATCCCTGCAAAATGGGTGAAGAAGAACAAAACCAGAGTGTTTTTAAAGGATGTGTATGCATGTGTGCATGTGTATGAAGTATATATAAAGTACAGGCCAAAAGTATAATTTTTATAAGTATAAGTTTTTTTTTTTAAACCACAGGTAGCCTAATACAATTGGTCTGTATCTGCAAAAAAAGCCTTTTTTCTAATCTTTCTTGGTCCAATTTTGATGGTGCTTGACCCACAAGAGTCTTTTCTTCTTGTTAACAACACGTAGCGAGGGCTTTTTAGCCGATACACAGCGTGTTAGACCAGCAGATCGTAGTCACTGTTTCACTGTAGTCAGGGAAACCGGTTTTTCTCTGAGTTCTTCTCGGAGCTGTGGTGCAGTTTTATACTGTAATGGTTTCTTTAGCGAGACACAGCAAGATATTTGTCTTCTGCCTCTAATATCATCCTTCTTCTTTCTGGTCTTCTGTTAACTTTACTGCCCATCAGCTGGACCCTTTTGAGTGTGTACTGAATGCTGCACCTGGTAATCTTAAGCTTCTTTGCAATTTCTTGCAGGGAATAACCTTCTTGCCACAATATTTCTTGTGGGGAATAACTTTCTTGCCACAATATGTTTACTTGGCCCCACACATCTAAGCCTAACTCCTTTTTGTCTGCCATATTTCTTTAGTGCCTATTTTACTTTCACTACATGCGGAAGGTATTAGGCTACCTGTGGTTAAAAAAAAAAAAAAAAATCCATAAAGCAAGGAAGCAAGGAACCCAAGAAAATTGATTTCACTCAACTTAATTACCCCTCCACCTCCCTCGCAGCCCTCCACCTCCCATTTTGCAAAATTATTGGAGAGACTTGCAATAATTTGCTTAATTTTAATTAAAGCCAAAGGAGGCTATTTTGAGGAAAGTCGTATCTAAGATTGTTATCTAAGTAAAACTCATCTTTTTTTTCTTTTTGTGTTATTGTAGGTAGAAACTAAAAATAATGTTCATAATTTTTTGTTTGTTATACAATAAATATGCATATACTGTATTAGCTGAATTGTTCTCCACCTAGTTCTTTTTTTAAAGCACAGGTGGCCAAATACTTTTTGTGTGTACTGTGTACATACACACAAATCTGGTATTCGCACTGACTGCTCAGTCGATCATAAGGATCTCTTTGAAGATGATATTCATTTATCTTATTCATTGCAAATATATAAATCCCTGGGTGACACGGAGGACAACAACACAGGTAATGGAAAAAATATTTAGCCATCTTGAATCATTCACAGTGCACTTCAGAAGTGACTTCTTGCTGAGGATTGATATTTCTAAAGCAGTATTTTACAGAGGAAAAGATACCGCAGTGCCGGTAAAGCCTAGCCTATCAAGCAGAAGATGAGAAGGTTAAACTTGCAGCTGTCAAGAAATATAAAAAATACACACACACACACTCACTCAGACTAATTAGTCCAGTGGGAGGAGAGAAAAATCTCTCCTCGGGGAGAACAATTTCACACCGCATCTGACAGACAGAAATTAGATGTCTAATGGAATGGAAATTGAAGAAATTAAATGCACTTTTTAATTTAGGGGCCTCCTAAATTAGATTTTAATTTGTATCACCGCCGTTAACAGGTAATGGTGTGGAGCCAGCTTAGCTTGGATCTGTTCCAGATGTCCTGGCTGCCCCTCCCTGGGGTCAGCTATCTGCCATCTGTAATTCGGCAGTGTGAATCCGCGGACCGAGCGTGCGGACCGGGGCTTTTAAAAAGCACGTTCTGCATGCAGCCTCAGAACGCAGCACCGTGGCAGGGGCAGAAGAGCGGGCCCTTCCATCCGGAGAAGAAAGGGATGTTTTTTAGTGAGCGGCAAGATGGCTGAAGCCCCCCCTCACTGGATGACGCTTGCATCAAGTGGACGTCGCCCTGTGGGACCACTGGCCACAGTCACGGTCTGGATTTGATATCAGACTCTGGGGCCCGTTCATGCCCTGGGACAGTTCCATAAACAGGAAGTGGCACTCTGCAGCCATAATTCTTTTGTTTTCACAAACAGTTTTGAGAAACACCGTAATAAACTCAATGAGCAGTCTTTAACGTCACTAGCTTCACACTGCAGGTAACGTTGGTTACAGGTCCAACAGAAGACAACCCACCTCTACGTCACTTTTCATCCCCTTGGCAAACTTCAGCTGACGCCACCAAGGAAAAACAATTCTAAGGTCAACTCTAGTAGCCACACCCACCCCTCCCCACACAGAAAAAAGCGCCACATTCAGAAACATACCAAACACATTTTAGAATAATGAATACAGGTAAAAGCGCACAAATTTGGCAAAGCGCTTAAAGACAGAGGTTGTCAGTGCATCATAGATATGCCTTAGCATTATTATTTAATATGTTTGAGGTAATAATCCTGCATAGTATGCCTTTAATGAAAGGATAGATGTCAACTGAATCCAAGCCTCAATAAACAAATTTACTGTGTTCTTTAATTTTTATTAGAATGCAACGTCTCGGCATTCATCATTGGCTTTTCTCCACTCATTTCACTCCACACAAACCTTTCAGTATATCACAAACATCATGCGTTCTCATCTCGTCACAGGTGCATAGCATTAGATAATTGACGCACATAAATCACGATTACAACATTCACAACCTGCAGCATTAATGACAATAAATCATTAGTAGCTCTTGCTCATCAGTGCTTCAGTTCAGGATGTTCAAACGTCTTCATTCCGAAGGCCCTGGAAGAATCTATTTCTATTGACTCTGTGTGTTTTAGAGGCAGCTGAAATCATCTGATCTGGAATCTGGAGTTTGTTTCTCTAGAGAAAGCAGTGTGCATTAACACCGTACGCATTGACTTGCAAACTGCATCCAGCACAAATGCACCAAACTCATCACTCAACGTCAGCTTGATAGTTATTATTTCTTCCATCGCTGCGAAACAGCCCCCTTTGGATACAACTCATACGTACGCCTCTGTGTGCTTTAATCCTGACACAGCCTTTACAGAAAAAGCTTCAGTTTTGAAATAAAGTGCTTATTCCCTAGGCTGCAAAAAACATGTTTTTTTTTTTTGTTTTTTTGGGGGGGGGGGCTTGTTGTTCAATTCCCAAGCACAAGCATGAAAGTGTGCCAAAATATTATATCAATCACTAAGAAGAGACATCACTACAGGATGATCGTACTCACGGAATCGTCACTCTTTCTGTATTTACATTTCTGTGTTCAGCCCCTCGGGTCTATGGGGTTCCATGGGGAGTCGGTCTGAATTCACATCTTCGGATTGATTTTATCCTTGAATGTCCGACTAGTGGATTGGTATCAGGTCTTGTTTGCACCCATCTTACGCGTAACATCTGAAGATCTCAGGCTCACAAAGTTATGGGAAACTGATTTGAAGAATACGACAATCAGTCGGGAAGTTTAAATGATGTCACAGGGCACATTCGACACCACTTATAAGCTGCCACATTAATCAGGCCCAAAGCCTGAACTGTCGTCTATATTGTAACAGAACTCTAGTTATATTTAAACACATGGTATGGGATTGCCCAAGGCATTCACATATTTTGGTGTGATGTTGTACCCATTTGTACCCAAGATAGTTGGATCAGATATACCCTTTGAACCAACCGTACTTCTCCTTAATGATGATTCAAATATTCAGTGAAATGGATAGTAATGCAAAGCATTGCTTTCGGGATTAACAGAAGCAAAGAGACTTATTGTGTTATGCTGGTTACACTGACATGATCTTTGCATTCAAAAACTGTTATTCTCCTTTCAAGATATTGTCATGATGGAACTATCAGCAGCTAGAGTCAATAAAGCTAGGGCTGCTACTTCAGACTTCAGGAAAGGGATTACTGCTGCAATAATGAAATTGCTTGGTAAATGAAAATCTATATCACTATGTTCTGTTGTATTAACATGCACCATTGACAGGCTCCTTTCTTCTGTCATTTTTATATGTAGTGAACCTTTACGGTTTTTTCCCCCTCTGTATTATGAAGTGTACGTAGATGGGAAGGGTTTCTGGGGTGGAGGACTGCCTGTTTGTTGTTGGGGGGGGGGGTACTTTCAATCTGAATTAATGTATGTAATTTGTCATTTGTCATTTTTCAAATAAGTAAACTTTTGATAAAAAAGGATAATCATACTCACAAAGATGCCACTTCTTTTAGTGGTGAGGTAATGACATTGTGTTGTGAAGTGATGCTGGTTCCTACATGTGGCAGTTAGGCTCTCTGGATCCTCAAAAACACTCCAGTTGCCACAGCGTGTTCTCACTGGCATGAAGTCCAAGAACATTAATGTTATGATATGATTGGACTTACAAAGGCCTTATAGGGAGACTTGTAGGGAGAGCAAGGGCCCAAACCTAAGGAAGATGCTAATCAGTCCAAATGCTTCTGACATAGGGAATGACAGAGCTGTATAATCCAAGATCTGAGAGAGAGAGCAGAGTCGATAAAATAAAAAAATAGTAGATAAAATGAAATATGGAGAAATGGGCGTAGATAGGTCGAGTCTGTTGAAATATATAACAATTTCACGGGGAAAATAAGAAAGAGGCGTGAGGTTGCGATTTTACAACCCCACCGCTGAAAAATTTGGGAACGAAAAGTACACCCATTACCTGTCGGCCGCGCACACAGAAGAACAGTCAGCTGCTGGCAAATGCATTTCAAATTGGCTGATTGAGCCCATGCAGGTTTGTTAAAAGCAAATCTCCCAAAAAAGATAGGGGTAAAGAGGCGGAGGCCGAACAGGTGGAAGTCACGCGAGCGCTGGCGAGGAAAGTGGGTAATGGTTTTTGAAAGAGAGGTTGAGCACGGAGGGGACAGCGTGACACCTCTTAATGTCCCACTGAAATGTAAATTGCTGCTCGTTGAGCACCCGGCTGGGTTCTGAGTGGTTCTCTTTATGGTCTTAGCAGGATACAAAGCTAATGTACAATGCACGAGCAGGCACTTATCTGAGGTCCTACATACTGTAGTATCTTTTTCTCTCTCTCTCTCTCTCTCTCTCTCTCTCTCTCTCTCTCTCTCTCTCTCTCTCTCTCTCTCTCTCTCTCTCTCTCTCTCTCTCTCTCTCTCTCTCTCTCTCTCTCTCTCTCTCTCTCTCTCTCTCTCTCCTTCTGTTAAATTCTTAACTGCATCCCTGGATTGTCGGTCATGACCTCACTGATTTGAGGTCCTGTGCTCCTAATGTCTTGGCAGCAGGAAATCTGGAAGCCTGGAGTGCACCTTTAGGAACAGGGACATCCATGAGCGCCTGGTCCTGTCTTATAGGCCACAAGTGCTCCCCCCTGGGATCGGGATTTCCCTGCAGATCCCTTGCAGAACATCTCCACAGCGCGCCAAAGAGGGTTACAGAGAGCGCCTGTGGGGAAACGGGCTGTGGAAGTCCTATCACTGTACGGTAACACCGACGGTCACTTGCAGGGGGTTTGTTACAATGCCGTCTTTGCACAGAACATATTCATCGGAAAGGGGCTGTCGTATTTAATCTAACCGTGCAGGCTTAACTAAACCTCTTCACATGGCCAGACCCAGAGCCCCGTCCATTCAAATGAAGGTGCGGTGTACAGTACCCGCTGTGGTAATTGTTTATTAAAATACCAAAGCTAAAGGCAGAGGGCTGAGAGTAAATTGGTAAACGCTGCTGCCACTTTCATATTTTGGGGGGGGGGGAACAGATTTATAACCTTTCCCCACATCACAGTGCTCTCATAAATGCCTAAACACGAATGAGCCGCCCCCTTGGCAGAGTAGGAGATTTCTCTCCAGGGTCGGGAGCAATCAGTCCCTGAATGTCAGGAATGCAGGCCATGTCTGTGTACACTGCTGTCAGTGTTGTATTTTTTTTCATTTCACCTTATATTGACACGCATGCATATTTCATGAGGGGAGCGCTCGTCATCCGCTTCCTGCCAGTGTTTTGCGCGTACGTTTCCCAGTGCCCCCGAGCGTCAGTGAAACCTTCGTTTAGCGGCACAAGTGTGCTCCACTTCGCTGTACATGCAGTCCATAAGTATTTGGACAGTGACACAATTGTGTTTCTCGGCCCGTTGGCTTTGAAATGCAACAATGAACATGAGGTTAAAGTGCAGGCTGTCAGCTTTAATTTGAGGGTTTTTACATCCTTACTGGATGATCTCTGTAGGAATTACAGCTGTTTTTATACAGCGTTCCCCCATTTTAGGGGACGAAAAGTAATTGGACTATTGGCTTCTCAGCTGTTTCTTGGCCAGCTGTGTCTTTGAACGTCATTATTTTATGCACAAGAAAGCTAACAAAAGGCCCAGAGTTGATTCTAGGTATGGCATTTGCATTTGGAGGCTGTTGCTGTTGTTTCTCAACATGAGTAAGTGCCAGTGCCAGTAAAGCAGGCCATCATTAGGCTAAAATATCACGATAAATGATCATAACTAAAAAGAGACATAGCTACTGTAAAACATGGGTGTGTCAAATTCAACTGTTTGGAACATTTTGAACAAGCAAGAACACATTGGTGAGCTGTATGTGTCAAACGCTACCAAAAAGAGAAGACTACACCAGAATAACCTCATAGGGTTCACCTCCCCTCAGGTAACCCTCAAGAACTGAATGGCAAGGTTAGAGTTTGCCAAAAAAAAAAAGAAAGTACATAAAGACTGGAGTTGTGGACAGATGAGATGAGTAGTACCAAAGTGATGGGAAAAGGATGTAAGTGCAGAGATAGAAAGGAACTGCTCATGATCCAAAGCATATCACCTCACCTGAGAGAGATATATATAGTCAAGACAGGAGAGGCACATGAGTACAGGAAGAGGGAGGGGAAAAAAATAGAAAAAACACACAATGAAGTAGGTCTTGAATTACTGAAACATCAGCGACACTGTTCCATATTTTCCATAAAAGCCAAGTCATGTGGTGAAAAACATTAAAACATTTAGCAGCAATGAAGGGTCAGTGGCTTCAGTTTGAGCTGTGTAGGTCAGATACATTATGCTAAACCACGACTCAGCCAGCCCCACCATTTATAGTCAGGTCAGGTGAGTCGATTACATGTGCAAATCCAGGTGGAAATGATAAACTGCAAATAGCATTAGGGAGAATGAATGTCTTAAACCATTTATTGTTGAATTGTAATTGCCACGCGGTAGGTACTTCGGGAATAATCTAAAATATAGATCTATTGAACGCGGCTTCTGCCAGGAGATGGATGTTCACCCGAACATGGCGATACACCTCATAACACAACGCACGGACCTTAAAATGTCAACATGATTACCTCCTCCGCGGCGGAAAGGGGAACGAGAGAGGGGAGAAAATAAATAATTTAATGAACGCATTAAAAAAAAAGAGGAAATCGCAGGATGGCCGCGCAGATTCGGCGCGCCGCGTAGGAATCATTAGCCAGATAAGCAGGTAGGCTATGCTCTTACCGCCTCGGTCCGGGGACGTTAGCACGGGAACCGCGTCTGTAATTAACAGATAAAACTCGGGGTTCATTAAATGAATATGCAGTGTCATGCATTCGCGGCTTGGTATTGATCGCCACCGCCTCGGCGGCGCCTCCCCCAGCGCCAGCGCTCTGACACCGCATCCATCACCTCGCCTATTTATAGAATTTTAATTAGCTCCACAACTAAAGCCAACATCATTAGCTTTTATTTTCGGAAAACAGCGGGTGCACGTGCGGTAATAATGGGGTTTTTTTTTTTTTCCTTTCCTTTTTTTTTCGCGTTTTCAGAGACAAATGGTATCAAGGACACAGAGACAGAGAGAGAGAAAGAGAGAGAGAGAGGGAGGGAGAGAGAGAGGTGACAGTTCAGAAAAAGGCGATGAAAAATTAAGCGATTGAAAAACGTGTAATGCATAGCAGACAGGGCTCTAATGTCACCTTGGAATAATTTAATCCCAGCAAAACAAGACACTCATCTTTTATGATCCTCGACATTTATGGTGCCTTGTAATGGTCAATATTTTGGTATATTGAGAGGTAACAATAAATTACAGTCTCCAAAGGGGTGGGGTGGGGGGTGGGATGAAGTAGCCAAGAAGCCCTCCATGGAAAGAAGGTGTCAAGAACAGCAATCAGAACACTGATGTCTGTGTGTGTGTGTGTGTGTGTGTGTGTGTGTGTGTGCGTGCATGTGTGCATGTGTATGTGTGCGCGTTGTTTAAAAAGGTGATCTCCGTATGAGGTAAACACACAAAAATAGCTCGCACCTGCTGGCACGGCAATTCCAAGGGCCCTGACTTTACAAGGACCCTAAAAACAGGGTGGCCTGGGATGCTGGGGCTCACTGCGAGAGGTTTTCATGAAGATTCCTGGTGGCACCTCTGCCTGCCAGATATTTTTTCTGGCTTTGTTTTAGTTAAACATAAGGCGCTTAGCCAGAGAGCCTAGGGCTAACTGCATAGACTGAATTGTCTGTATTGCCTGTGCAGTCTTATATGAAAAAAGGAAGCATCTATTTCTGAGGTTACCTTGCATACAGCATGAGCGGGTGTTGAAGGTGAAAATGAAGGTGTCCTCAGGTGTGATCATGTGACACTAACACAAAGCTCTCATTGGCTGAAGAACCCCTGGTAACGCTGGCGCCGTGTCCCAATGGAGAAAGTTAATAATAAGCTTATCTACAAGCATGTAAGTCAGATTCTCTGTGATTTGAAACAGAACGCTGCAATGGAAGGTGATGGACGACAGCCTCAGTGCACACGTATGACTTCACTTTAAGGGCTGCACAGAGCATCCAGGACGCTGAACCTCGCCAAACAGGCAACCAATCACTGACATGGAAATTTCCATATCCCACAATATATCAAGTGTGCATTCTGCGCGTTTAACATGCGTCACCAATGCCAGTGTTCACACCCACCTCGCAACACTAATCATGACCTGCTGCTTTATTATTCAGCTCAGGCACTAAAATTAAGCTCTTGGTTTTCTCTTGTGCAGCCGCGAAGCAGTGCACTGTCCAAGTGATTAGCATGTCCTTTTCCCTGCACAGCTCAGTCCAGCTGAAACTGAGGGAGCGGCAGGGGGCTACCTCACAGTCACAGGTCGGCCTGAGGCTCGGGCCGTAGCTGACCATCTGTCCAAACAGACAGCTGAAAACGGAAAACATTACTGTACGTTCTCCTCCCTGGGTCACGCTCCATATGGACTACGAGGGGTCAAGCAGGAAACCGGAATGCTGCTGAGAGCGACTGTCTTGAACATCACTTCCTGCTTTGGGAGGAAGGAGGGGGTTAGTTGCTTTGGCAGAGGCAGTGTTATTTGTACAGTGTCGTTGTAATTTCAAAAAGGGCAGACCTGCAAAATTTCCTGCATCAATCTGTTTCCAGTTCAGGTGTCATTTGGACATATCAACCCCTTATTGGATGCAGGGCTATCACATGACTGTGTACTTTGGCACATTGTTTTGCGCATGCGTGTGTACAAGTTACTGGTAGGCTAGTTAACGTAGTGGCCGCATATGTAGCTTCCATAGATATGAAGCTAGCTAATTAACCAAATTGAATTGATAATTATGTAGTGAGGTTTGGTTAGTTTTATTCAGAACAATGGAGTTCAACAGCCAATCAGAATTCTGTACTATTTTTTTTTTTTTGATGTACTGGCAGCAGAGAAAAGATCACATAAATGAACAGCTGAATAAAACATGCTCATCGAAATACAAAGTTGTCGAAAATCTATTATTGTTTTTGTGCTCATTTGAAAGCAGTACGGAGCTAAGCCATTGAAAACACGCAGTTCTGAACTGAAAAAAAAGCACACTGCACCACATTGGAAAACAACTGACAGGTCAATAATGCATCATTTCAATTCTTTTTCACTTGACAATGGGTTGGGCCTCCAAGCATGGCTACAGCGGGAATGATTTAATTAGCGAGAGGATATAAATAATTAAACGAGGCCTGTAACTGCTTAATCTCCATTGTTTGCCTACCAGTTGCTTGGGAATTAAATTATTTTGTACCGGTTATGGGGCTGGTCTCCGGTACGGGCTTTCCGTTCCTTTTGTTGCTTGTCCTTGGAGGCTTCAGCGCGACACGTTCAGAAAAGGGCACCGATAGAAAATGATTAATTATCATTCACTCGCACTTGATCTGAGACACGGGGTGGTTATGCATCAAATACCAGAGTTCTTATTAAAGCCGCGGTCACACGAGGGCCAGCCAGCCGGCGGCGGCCCCACTGTTTCCTTTAAAGAATGAACACTTTAACAGAAATAAAAGTTAAAATTACAAGTGCTGTCAGGTTTAACTTTATGCACAGGAATACCCAGGATAACTTACACCCCTCTTCTCATGTCATTCAATAGGGATATGCAAGTCATAACTTTCAGAGATTCTGAGCTCTGTTGTCTATCAATATGCTAAGTGCTGTAAATCAAATGACTGTCATTCATGTGTACAGTATTTGTCAAAATTTCATTATTCTGTGTTGGACAAGTCATGTCTGTCTTCTTAAAAATATGTTCTTAAGAAGACAATGATACGCTTTTATCTTCGTAAAATTGATATAAGTAACCATGTTTAGTGCCACTATTTACCCACCCTGAACCAACATAGTCTATGACACAGGCTTTATATTCCATTACAATATTTGTCTCCAGCTTGTAAATGAATGAAAATGTTGGTTTCGTCATATACTGTTTGCTGAATTAATGTTATTGATCGCTGTACCCACAAATCTTTAAGGGGAATAAAAATACTCTTTTGCAGGAAATATGACATTAATGCTCAACAGGAGAGAAGACATCCTTACATACAACTAATAAAAGTGTATGCAAAAATAACAAACAGCAGTTTCAATACAGTCACTAGTGCTGCAATCAACAGTACAATGATACAATCAGTGTCATTATGAAAGCTCACAACATAAATATGAAGTGCCGCTGGTGTTGCGCCACATGTAGAGACACGGCCTGGGTAGGATTTAAAAAAACAAAATCAGCATTGGGCTGACGTCTTAAGAGCACTCAACGCTTGGAATAACCCAAAACGTGATTTAAAGAGAGGAACCTGCAGCATGTACGCACCGGGGACTCTGGGACAGGGGGAATATAAATAAATCAATTTTAACGACACCATTACCTCTCCGCGGTGGCACGCGCGGGATGCGCTGATCGCCGCGGCAGCGGCGCGCAGATCAATGAGAGCACTAAAGACAGAGGCGATTCAGGCCGAAAGGCCGGGAGCACTGCGCCACACAGTCAGCTGGCAGCCGGCGGGAGGCACAGTTAAAAACACGTACGTATTTTCAAAAAAACCCAGAAAATACAGTCACAACTTCCAGCTCTTATTTACAATATAAGTACTGGAATGGAGACAAAACAAAGACTTTTCTTTTGTTGTTTTCAGGAAGAAAATAATCCCTGGGGAGAAATGGATGCTAGAAAGGTCCAAGCACATACTTATTCAGTGGTTGGTTGCAGGTCTAGTGTGAAGATGTCTAGTACACTTTGGTGTAGCAAACGTCTTTAGTGTGGTCTTGTAAACGCTACCTGAAAGGTAGTAACAGAATTCTGGATTGGATTTAGGATTGGGCAGCACTGCTGCTCTACCTGCAAAGGTATGGCAGAGCCTACTTTCATTTAAACTACTTTGGTTGTTGTATTTTTGTGATGTTTTGTTTTGGGAGAGGGCGAGAGTGAAGTAGCACAGATGCCAGGTATGGCATCTCAAATAGCTGCTCGGGTAGCATGCACTGTTGTCATCAGCCTTTTTCCTCCATTTTGGTTTGTGGAAACCGTCTCTGTCGATTCAGGAGAGCACAGACTTGCTTCAGACACTGCTGCTTCTTTTCACTGCACAGTCTGCACTTTAAGCTCACACAGACACTGAGTCAGAGGAGGAAATTAGCAAATTTCATCTACACCTTGCACAGGTAGACTGTAGTTCCCCGCTTGACCAGAGGGGGGTCACTGCTTCTGCTGAGAGAGAACCCTCTCTCTCTCTCTCCGTGGGGAAGGCAATGGAATCAGATTCTATGGGTGCATCCGAATATTCAAAAAACATATCCTCCTTTCCTCCACTCCTCTCCTCTGTGCTCTGGAAACCGAACTTTGTGTCCTCCCTCCCTCCAGTGTCCCAATATTGGAGGAGACGAGCAAAGCACACAGAGCCGTATTGTTGAAGCGGCTTCAAACTCGTCTCCTTCTCTCCTTTCCTCTACATACTTGGAGACGAGTGGTAGTGGGGGAGTAGAGGAAAGGAGGTGAGGAGGGAACAGTGATGGAACGCGCCCTTTGCCTGTCTGTGGGACCCATCCACAACCTGGAACAGTTCTTTAGCAAGATGAGCCACCTTGCACCTCGGACTAATTAAACTCTTTTCTAATAAGCTAAGTCTAGTGATTGTATTTTTATAAGTTCCCCCAATACCCAGTGATTGTAACTGGTAAACTGTATGTAAAAAAAGCAAGCTCTAGCAACAAGATAATGTAAAAAGAGTATTATTATTCATTTTTTATGTATTGTTGCCTTATGCTTATATATGCATCTTGTCATTAGGACTATATTGTTTGTCTGTGATTGTTTTCAGACCTATATGTCACGCATTTTCCACTCGGGATTAAAAAAAGGGTCTGTCCATCTATCTAAAGAAAGAACTACAGCTAACTGTGATAAAAAGGAAAGAAAAGAAAAAAGAAAGAGAAGACGACAACAGATCTTACAACCTTGTCAAGACAACGAGGAAAACGGCATGCTACCGCGTGTACCGCTAAGCAGAGGAGCGGAAGTGCGATAGCTTTCAGTGATTTATGCTCTGAACAATAAGCGGGCTGTGCATTATGAAAGGCTGCAGCCGCGTCTGTGAATACACATAAGGGCACCGCTACGCAAAGCCGATAAGAAGATGAGAACCATCAATAAAGCACAATGTCCCTAGCACTGGACCGGTGCAAGACCACTTCAATCCCACCCCCCCTCACAAGATGAGGACACTTTCAGACTTTCACAGACCGTGAAAGTGAAGTGCACAAGAAATAAAAAATAATCAGCGAGTGTGTGAGAAAGAGATGGAGAGAGAGAAAGAGAGGGAGAGAGAAAGATAAAACTGTGTATCTGTGATGCATGTCTTCTACATATATCTCTAGCATTTAGATAGATGTAGATTTGGAGGGCTGCATGTGTACATAGCATGTGTTTTATAACCTACCGGCTAATGATTATATACAATATTACTTTTTTTCAACCTTACCTAGAAGTCTAGAAATTATTCTATGCAATTGTAGCACAGTGGGTAAGGAACTGGGCTTGTAACCGAAAGGTCGCAGGTTCGATTCCCGGGTAGGACACTTCCGTTGTACCCTTGAGCAAGGTACTTAACCAAAATTGCTTCAGTATATATCCAGCTGTATAAATGGATACAATGTAAAATGCTATGTAAAAGTTGTGTAAGTTGCTCTGGATAAGAGCGTCTGCTAAATGCCTGTAATGTAATGTAATGTAAATTAATTCAATTAGCGCCAATTAGCTAAACATGAAAAATGTATCTAGTTTAGTTCTCAAGTATTTGCAATGGTGTGAATGTGGACGTTATTGCGGAAACGCTGACATAGTTCTGCACCACTAAACAGACTTGATGAAATGTGCCAGGTTCCACTGAAAAGTTTGTTTTTGTTTATAGAAATGTCATCCGAATGCGGTTACACATAAAACCCACTCACGCCACGAAAAGTGCCGTGTTTATTTGCTTTTTAAAAATGTATTTGTCGGCAGATAATTCCTCCCGCCAGGGAATGGAAATTATAACAACAGAATGAAGAAGGGTAGATAAGGATGAGGCAGAACGAGCGCTATATCAGTCTGGAAGGAGTCTGGTTTTGAAGAGAAACGCACCGCATTGTGTTAGATAACAGACAGATGGTTTCATTTGGACGTCTGCGATTTCTAGGCCTACCCAGAAAAAACAAATGCCTGCAGCGCAGAACATTTTCACACCCGTGCAATTGCACTTGAAGCGCTGGTACAAAATTCTCTCAAGAAAATATGTTTCCGGCTTCTCTCTTTGCTTGTATTGAAAGAAAAGAGGTTTAACATTTGTTTGGTGATCTATGGTCTCATTATAGCATTAAGTTGCCAAGGGTTAGTATTCATTATCGCTTAAACAAGGAAATAACTCTCATGAGGGCCGGGGGGTGAGTGAGAGAGCGAGAGAGAGAGAGAGAGAGAGAGAGAGAGAGAGAGAGAGAGAGAGAGAGAAAGAAAGAGAGAGAGAGAGAGAGAGAGACAGAGAGAGAGAGAGACAGAGAGAGAGAGAGAGAGAGAGAGAGAGAGAGAGAGAGAGAGAGAGACAAAGAGAGAGAGAGAGAGAGAGAGAAACGAGCTGCCCCTCACTCCTGGAAGGCATGTTGACACAAGAGAGGGTGTTCAAAGAGTCTCTTACCCGCTTCAGTCTGGGCTGAAGTGACAGAGCTTACATGCTTCACAGGCTGTTGACTGTGGACTGGCTGCCAGTGAAATTCCTCAAGCTTGGGAGTAAGAGGCAGCCAGATTATTATTATTATTATTATTATAAGATAGTGTCCTAGTGGATAAACAACCAAAAAACAAAAAAAATGATATGATGGTGCTCTTTGGAAATGGGAACAAAAGATCAAACATCGAAAGAGGCAATAGTAAAGCTCTTCAGAATATCGGGAAATAGTGCAAGATGAAAAATTGAGTTGACTCCCAAAATAGACCAAGGCACTCTATAATAAGTGGTAAAGGAGGAAAAGGAGAAATAATTTAAGGCCTTCATGAATTGGCATATCCATACAGACAATAAAAAATGCATTTTGATCAACAGGTCTTCATCAGGGCGCACACGCACACACTTGCACTGTTTTCCAATATTTGAAGAGCTTTAGTACTACCTTTTTGATGTTAGATTTATTATTATTATTATTATTATTATTATTATTATTATTATTATTATTATTATTAATGATTATTATGATGATGATGATTATTATTATTATTATTATGCCCTGCAATGGACTGGTGACCCGTTCAGAGTGTATTCCTGCCTCTCACCCAGTGCATGTTGGGATAGGCCCAACCCTGACCAGGAATAAGCTAGTTAGATAATGGATGTATGGAGGGATTTATGTATTATTATTATTATTAGTAGTAGTAGTAGTAGTAGTAGTAATATTATGCCCTGCGATAGTCTGGCAACCTGTTTAGGGTGTATTCCTGCCTCTCACCCAGTGCATGTTTGGGTAGGTTGTAGCCCCCCCCATCCGCCCAACCCTGACCAGGAATAAGCTAGTTAGATTATGGATGTATGGAGGGATTTATTATTATTATTATTATTATTATTAGTACTACTACGCTGCAGAGATAGCAGAGTGAGAGAGGGGTTGGGAGGCGGCGTTCCGCAGAGCAGCCAGGCACAGCGGAGTGCAGCGGAAACGCTCAAATCAAGTTGCTTTTCATCTCCGTGTGAATACTGCATCCATCAGCACCTTCTGTGAAGAGGCCTTTCAGCCGTTTGAGACAATAATTCATCTCGCATCCCGAGCCAGCGAATCAATCACGCTGATTAATGTTTTGACACCTTGTCTGGAGTTAAGAATAGGCGCGTCTTTTTTGAGATGCGGCTTCTGAGATTTTCACGGGCATGGCGCATGTTTCAATTACTTTTATTTTACAGCTAACGGGAGCCTCAAAATGGCAGGTCACACCATTTTTTTTCAAGTTAAAAAAATGTGTAAATATATGAAGGGCATGAGGGGGCGTGGCCTATAATATGTCAAATCAATACTGATCTGTAACACATTACTTGGGCTAATGTTCATCACACTGGTTATGTTGAATACTCTTAATTCATACCCATTGATTACAAGTGTCTACACCTAGAGCAATTTATTTACATGTCTGGAAGGAAGGGGAAGAGATGCATGTAAAAAGACTAATCATGTCTTCCACGTCCATGTTTCAGGCCCCAGATATTGAAGCAATAAGTAAAACGTTCAGCTTCTGTAATTTTCTTGTCAAGTTCCACATCCACCGAGTCGCGGCGTGGATGAATTTGTTAGCCGAGTCACCAGCTGTTGCGGCTGCTGCCACCTGTGCTGAACACAAAATGGCACAAGAAATAAAGATTGATCTTGGCAGACCAATTCCCGAGGTCACGGATACGACTTGCACTGTGTTTTCCTCCGATGCAGAGACTATTGCATATTGTCACAGAGGGGAAAAAACACACAATTGTTCTTTTTCAAATGCGTGTGTGTGTTTTTTTTTAAAACACTGCTCACTACTTTGAAAGCAGTACACACGGCGAAAGCAAGACACAGAGGAAAAACAAAATGAGGTATGATTTAATTTATTAACTGAAGCAAATTAACAAGCAGAAGGCCTTGTCTTGTCTCCTGCCATAGTGTTATGTAAGACTTCTGTGCAAGAAGTCTTACTTCTTTTGCCTTTAAGCCAAGGACACACTGGCGGACTGAAATTTCTCTTCCTTTTGGAAATCCCACAGATAATTTCTCCATAAGTCTTAAGTTTGGCAATGAGAAAAAGAACATAAAATTCCGACTGAGAACAGTCATGGAATCCCTTGCTTTTGCTATGTCACTCATTGAAGACACTGTGGTACGTTCAGCTACAGCTGATTTTTTTTAGCTATTGCTAATTTGTAACATTTTTAAAAAAGTTAACTTTGCAGCATAATTAGCCGTCATCCCAGAGAAAGCAATAAGTGTGTGATTCCTTGACTGGCCTTGGTCATTAGCTTGATTGGCTTCTCATCTGAAGGATGTCCAGACATGCAAATAAAGCGCAAGAAATGGTAACATTTTTGAGATCGATCTTCTGATTACTTGCTTGCCCAGTGCCCTGTTTCACAAAGCAGGGTTACTTAGTCAGCTGGATAAAGGCTGGAGTAAAACCCTGAACTCTCCCAAACATGGAACATGGACTGAAGTAAAAAAACTGTTCCAGGTTTTTCTCAGTACAGGTATCCAGCTAACTCATCCTGTTTCGTGAAATCCCCTCCCCCCCCCCAGATAATCTTTTGGTGTGGACTCCAACTTCTGCTTATACTGGTAAACAGTTAATAATGATATTCAGAGAGAAGAAGTAGGTCTAAGGACTTTCTGTATGTGTAAACTAAAGTATGTTTGCATTTAACATGCATGGGCTCAACATTAAACATGTCTACAGTCTTGTGAGATTACTTTGAACTAGTTTAGAGAATATTCAGACTGATGCTATGTTTTGAAACAGTTTGATTTATTCCGAGATTGGTTTTAAGAATGTAAATGTGAATGTGATTTTTCAAATAAATTTCTGGCTTTCTGGTTTTCATTTAAAAACACTCAGTGCTCATAACCAAATCAGGTAAACCCTTTGCCTTATTTTTAATAATAAAGCACTGACGGGCAAAAGTGTTTTTGCTAATGGATTTGTTCATGGACATTTCATTGACAACATTTTTATGAATTTAAATAATGCTGTTACAAGGTGAAATTTCTGCTGAATTATTCAAACAGTTCAAATCTTGCCGTAATGCATGCATTGCTGTGGTGCATTCAGATCTAGTTCAGGCAGTTACACTGCTGACTGTAGCTGGTAGCTCCACAGGACAATGCGCAATCGCGATAGCATCGCTCAGAGTATGGCAGGGTTCAGTCGGTTAGGGGTCCGTATTTCAACGCTCTCCAGCGACCCCCCCGCTGGTCGATCGGGCACCAATGGACTGCATGCCAAAGGCGTATGAAAAATCTTCCTCCGACTCCACCCTGCAAATTCCATCTGTCTGTCTACACTCTCCTCAACTGGCAGTGGAGTTCACATATGAACTTTGCTGCAGTTGCAGAAAACTGGACATTCCAAATTAGAGAGTGAATTGGATGTATTCATCTCCACATTGGCTGCCAAATTTTGTTTGATTTTATTTTTATTTTTTATTTATTTAACTTTCTAGAAATGATAAACTTGTCTTCAGATGGTCACAGAGAGCTCAGGATGAATGAGACATGGGCAGACCTGGGATAATAAGCACACGTGTTTTACACCACTTTAGTTCTTGATCTTCATTTACGTTTACAGTTCACGCAAATAGCCCTACTGAGTTATCGACCTATTATACACAGGCAGGAAATGGCAGGACTCTCTCTGCTACAAAGGCTAGCTCCTGTACACCTTAAAAAACCACCCATCGAATGAGCTTTTCATTGCTCTGTGGACTCCATATTTGTTAAAATATGACAGTACTTCCATAATAGATTTACACACAGATGCCCGCTCCAGCCCTCAGTTCATTTACGGCCAGCACACGCTGCCCAGAACTGCTCAGATGAGTGAAGGGGTTGTAAAGATGATCGAACTCTTTGCCCTTGTGTCACCACATATAGAAAACAACTCAGAGTTTCAGTTGAACTGAGTGACCCTTTTTTTCGCCGGTTTGTAGCCTGGCTGTCGGCCTGTTATTGCCCTTAAGCTACATGAGCTCGACCCTGTGCGCCAGGACTTCAGCACTGAAGACTGGATCTGAATGAAACGCTCAGCTGCTAAAACAACGAACGTTTCAGTGTTGTTAGTCACGACAAGATGTCTGTGTGCACTAATTTGAAATCGCACGCTTCACAAGATCATTCTTTATCGCTGGAAATATTTGATTCACTTCGGTTATATTCGGTTTTAATTTCAGTATTGCACTTTTTTTTAAGAGACAAGCATTGTGCTAACATCTCCCAGCCATCATAGACAATGGCCGGGACTCAAACAGGGTTTTCCTTAACCTTAATGTAATGCTCGGTTTTAAGCACAGAGGCAAAGTTAAGGACAAGTGTTGATTGAATGCACGCCAGTGAATTAAAATGGAAGCTTGGCATGGAAACATTAAATTTGCTAAAAATATGCTTTCTTTCAAGATAAAGCTTCAAAGCTAGAACTACCACAGTGACATGCCAAATTACTTGATTAAATGAGGACAAGTGCCTGGTCATTTACATATGATTTATTAAAAAATCATAAAGATAATGAAAAGTAGCTGAAAGCATGAATGGTGATGTGAATATTTTTTTATATTTAACAAGAGTGATTTCTACCCACCTATGCTTTCAGGAGTAATTTGTCTAAATCTTGAGTGCGAGGTCAACCAATGCACTACACATACCTCACTCAGCTGCAGACAGTACACATACATTTTTGTAAACTTTGGCATGGATTTTTCCTGTAATGAAATTAAAGCGACAACTCATGACCTCAGATCCTTCCTCGTCCAACCACGCCCACGGTAAGTGCCATTATCCATCTATCCTACACCTCCAGACTTTAATGCGAGTGCTGCTGGGTGGCTCATGCGGTTAAGTCACCGTGCCGTGACGCACTGATGAGCCCTATGGTTTCGGGTCAAATCCGGCCAGTGCCGACTACGGCTGATAGCCCCATAGGGGGACGCACCACTGCCGTTTGCGTCACCCAGTCGGTAAGGGGTCCGCATTTCACCGCTATCTAGTGACCACTGCTGGTCGAACGGGCGCCTGGGGGCTACATGTTAAAGCCGTACATAAAAGCTATTCTTGTGACTCCACTTCTATTCGATCTTAGCCGCAGTATGCCATGTGAAAATAAGCAGCTGGCGACACGTGTTTCAGGCAACCGTCGTTGTCTGCGCTCTCCCGAATCGGCTGTGGGGTTTGCGCATGAACGCGGCTGCAGTTGCTGATGATCGTGGTGGGAACGGAAAAAGTACCGCCCCAAATTGGGTGCCAAATTAAGAAAATAAATAAACAAATAAAAATAAAATAAAACTTTAATGCTATTCCAAATTCGCAGAAAAGACTCATCAATTATGCAGTTCACCCAAAAATTCAGTGCTCATGAGTGGGAGATATTGCCCAAGATGGTTATTTTAATTTGACTGAATATAGGTCTACGTAATCCATTTATGTGAAAAAAAAATCTATTCAAAATTGCTTTATTTCACTCTCAATGCTGGGCCTGGTACCAGAGAATGGAAAGATAAATGAGGTTTATTTATGACGCACTGTAGGCCTACTTGTTTGCTCCTGAATGCACATCAGTACAAAACAAAACAAAAAAACCTGAGTAACAAGCTTGATTCATAACCAAATGAGACCAAAAAGGGTATAAGATTGACTTTCTCCCAAACTCTCCACAGTAGGCCTACTTCCCGTTAGTGTGAGGTTAGGCACCGACACACTGAGAGAACGAAACTCAGACACCAGTCGTCCGCAGTACCTCAGCTTGCATCTCATTCCGAATTCTGAGCTGTCGCATTGTTGAACTGCCTTACTGGCGGCTCGTAAATCTTCATTCCAGCGAACCGAATTTGGGCGAAACGATCATGTCCGGCAATTAGCTTCCTCGCAGCGCGACCAGGATGGGTCCCCCTGGACGTGTTACCGAAAGCAGGCGGGCAGAGGCCCTGCCAGAACAAGGGATGCTCTTCAGTTTCGCTCACCTGCATGTAAACAAACACAACGGTGTTACCGCGTAGCTGAGCAAACAGACTAGGCATTCAAGCGTCGAGATTAGGATCAGCGTGAGTAGCGTAGCCCAGAGGCTCCCTCGTCATTCATTATTTTACACTTAAAGGATTCCTCGACGTGTCGTTTTTTTTGGAAAACCCGACCGGTTGACAAATTGGAATATTAACACCGGAATGTTAGCCCAGAAACGATGAACCCAAATAAACCCTGAAATGTGCAGTTCCTTATATACAGGCAGTGAACAAAAATGCAATGTCACTTAATAAATGGTAAACGGACTGCATTTATATGGCGCTTTTATCCAAAGCGCTTTACAATTGATGCCTCTCGTTCACCAGAGCAGTTAGGGGTTAGGTGTCTTGCTCAGGGACACTTCGACATGCCCAGGGCGGGAATCGAACCGGCAACCCTCCGACTGCCAGACATCCGCTCTTACCTCCTGAGCTATGTCGCCCCTATTACTTAATAGGGGGTTAGCATAGCCTACCAGAATCAGGTAATCTGCTGTAGGAATATGGCACGACCCTTCTGGAAGAAAGTCAATCAGCTCACCCTTGCTTCACGGAACTGGAAAACACTGTTTTTAGGCGTCCTCTCTCAGTATCCCCATCAAGGCTGAACTGGGATTACATCGGGTGACTGAGAAGATAGTGACATGAGTGGCATGCTCCTCAAACCACAGGGTAACTGCTGGTGGACTGTGAAAGGCCACCCTCTCAGTAGGGACTGACGTCGACCCTGCATTCTACAGGGTACAGGGTAAATACACCCCATGAAACTTTCGGAAACCACCAGTAACCCTTCGCTGTGGGAGCGCCGTTGTGTTTCCGGTGTGCAAGCTTGATTTGGAGGGGCAGGGAAGAAGAACTTGGGCATTAGAAGTGCTAACAGGCGTAGGCTACATATATTAAGAACGTACCAATCAGTCACTGGGATTGAGATATAATTGAACAGTCTCAGGTTTGTCACAATCTCAGTCTGACAGCAAATCAACACAGCCTAATTGGACTACAAAAGAATAACAGATCTGAACCTAATCCTGAGTCATGTTCTTAGTACAATTTCCCATGCAGAATTCAGGTAAATTCCCCTTGAGTTAGCCCCCCCGGGCACAAAGTGTTTATGCCAGCAGCTTGCCCTGGTTCACTCTGAATAACTTAATCTGTTTAAGCTTTCCTGCATCTCATCAAAGTGAACAGTGACATCTAGTGGTAGGGAAGGATTATTCTTGCGTCTACTACTTTTTTTAATTTTTACAATGCAATAAATTGCATAAATAAATAAACACACACACCCAATAGGCTACAGCAGCCTACTTGGGTGACATTGATTTGCGTGTATTTCACATTCATGAACATTTAACGTAGTGCCACCATTACTACAGAAATAGGCAACCCTAGTACAAAGTGCCAAGGTGTCCTGGATTTTTTATCCATCCAAGTAATTTGATTATTCTTTCCCTGAAATTGATTAATTGTTTATCTTAATGACGGTGTGCTGAATGTATGCTCTGAAGCGTGTGTTCAATTTATGTTTAAGCACGAAAGTATTTAGTCTCGAACTTTTAATAATTTACCACACTACGATAAAAATGCAAACAAAATCTTGGATGGAACAAGTACCAGAAACAACAAAACATCGCGTTCGTCTAACCCTGGCCTTACAGTATGTTTGCCCAGGGATCATTTGGGTTGCACACTGCAGCACAGATTTTGCACGGACTTGCTGATCTCCAAATCACCCCGACAGCACATTCCATTCAGAGTTGCCAAGTCCGCTTAATACTTTTTTTTCTTCCTCGAAGTCGTTCGAAAAAAATCCGAGGTCGCTCGCTGGTTGCGTTTTTTTGGGCGCTACTCTGCTAACCCAAATGAAAAGGGCGTGGTTGACATGCAGGTCAGGTGTTTTTTTATTTTATTTAATTTTTTTTTATTTTTTTATTTGTGAGTGTTAATTAGCATCTGGTGTCCCCTGATTATCGGTAAGCTGCTTCCCAGAGAGGGTGAGTGTGTGTTTTTCGTCGAGGTGTGACAGATTCTAGGCCTCTCAGGTGAGCGGAAGCAAGCCGCGAAACAACGGCTCTTGGCGCAGGACCGAGAAGCACTATCTTGAAAGATAGTTTTCGAAGTAAGCAGGAAACTAATTACGAGCAATAAATTAATTTCACGCCGCCGCATTAAAATTAATTGCGTCTTGAAACAAGTGACTCACGGTGATGGTTATAGAAACGATAAGAGTGGAAATAAGTGTTTATTTAATTTATATAGCCTAACATTCACATCAATTTGCTGACTCGAACGATTTATGTTTGGTTTGGGAACTCGCTAAGCCTTTTTTTAATTGCGCGGTTAAGTATTTTTGTCATGCAGCAAATCACTTTTAAAATGTATATCTTTCATTTCTGCCCTTTCTGCTCCTCTCCGAATAGGCAATGTTATGTTGATCGTAGTTGAAAAAATCATCTTAATTATTTTGAACTACATCGGGTGAATCTGGCCTCCCCCCTGTCCCCATAAACCATGCGCCGTCTAAAAGAGCCCTTAAAGAGCTTCGTAATATGCACAGGCCTACCCTACGAAAACACCACAATCTGCCATTGACTTGTGCACATATACATTGAAACTTACCACATTTTAAGCCAAACATTCATGGGGATCGACTTTTTAGCTATTCTTAGCTGTCCTATTGCCATCCAGAGCATTTTGGCGACGAAACAATATTTCGGTCCATGCTAATATTGCGCCCACCTGCAGCAGTGACATCACTGCTTAAATGTCACTCCAGAGTTATAGGCTACGCCTTCAGTGCTCAGTGTTACATTTTGCACCCAGAAACACGTCAGAGACAGAATGCTGACCTAATGGTCAAGCCATTCTCGTTCACACTTGACGCCTCTCACGACATGCTGATTCTGCAGGAGTTGGTAAAGAGCTACTCAATCCAAAAAAATGGGATAGAAATCGATCTAGGATAGAAATTCAAGCTGCAAAATATCAGGGTCTTTGTCTCTGCATTCAGATACTTTTAAGTAATCGAACGTGATTAGTCATGTCTCTCATATAGTACAAAATGCCATTTATTGGCTTTTGATCTGACTGCCACCTTAAAACTTTTGCGTTCATAACTTATATTATTTCAAAATGGAGGAGAATAAATTTTAGCGGATGTAAAATACACACCGCACACACACACAAACACACACACACGCACTTACTCAAGGAATTCTGAAGCTATTAATTAACCCCAGTGGGAATTTCAGTATTAATCCGTAGCATGACTGCCTACAACTCAGTGTCACGTAAATATGCGTAACAACAAGCGAACACTGGAACGAGGGAACTGGAGTGCCATTTACAGGCGTTCAGATTTCACTGCTGCAGTCTACCTTTCAGACACAATTGAATGAACAGCCTTATGTCACCTTTCAGAGTGTACCAGGGCACTGCAAGAGGAAGTGGGTTATTTTACCATTCCTTTGCAGTGTAAGCAATGTATTCCTCTCTGTCTCTCTTGTGTGTGTGTGTGTGTGTATGTCTGTGTGTCTGTCTGTATTGACACCTGTCAATGAAATGGGGAAGGGAATATGATTTGAATCTCCACATTGAAATGGGTCCTTGTACTGAACATACAGAGGTAACAGCCTGTGAAAGCAGCTGTTTTAAACTGATTTATTAGCAATTGAAAGCTCCCTCGTGTTACAAATAAGCTGTTAATAAGGTAAATAAAGATGTAAAATAAATGTATTTGTCGACGTGAGCAAGGCGCAGGCAGGAATAGTAGTTTGTGATATGGACGTTAGGCGTTGGGTCAGTTAGCTTCCATTCCAGCAGGTGGTGCAGTTGATACCTCGCCGGGGAAAGTATTCTATTGCCTGGTTTTTTTTTTTTATGTTATGAGCTTACTTTATTGTGCAAGCATTTGCTCACAGTGCACCACACCCTGTTAATCATGTACCTGGCTGTTGTGCTGGGGTGTAGCGTAGTTCACAAGCCAAGCTGTTACGCTGCCACGCCTTTAAAAGATGACAGAGTTGGAAATGCTACTGCCATTTGTTTTGTATTCTTTCTTTTTTTTCCCTTGACTGATTTATTGTTCTGATTCACTTCTTTCTCTCCCTCTCTCTCTCTCTCTCTCTCTCTCTCTCTCACACACACACACACACACACACATACATTCCCTCTTCTTTGTCTCCTCCTTCTCTTACTTTTTTTTATTAGTCTTTCTTTGTCTCTCACACACACACACCCTCTTTTTCTTTCCCTCTCTGTCTCTCACATACACACCTACATACACACCCACATTCCTTCTCTTCTTTGTTCTCTCTTACTGTTCTATTACTCTTTCTTTCTCTCCCTCACTCTCTCAGCAAGCATCTGTGGTCTCTTGAAAATTATACAACCAAATACTATTACTGAAAATTACATTTACAGTTACTGGGTTTTCAGTAAGTTGTATGCTTGTTTATAAGTGATTCTAAGGCAACAGCTAAATTAATATTATGAGAAGAGAAGAACAATGACAAATCTCTCAGAAGTCAGAAATCTGAAAAACAAATTCATTTTAATAAATCAATTTTAACCAGACATTATAAATAGGTAAGATGTTAAAAAAGAACAGGTTAAAGTCCTTGGTGTGTCTGGTATCTGTGAGTGTTTTATAATGTCAGCACTTTTGAAATTCCACATAATTACTGACATGCTGTTCCTGTTAACCTCATCCAACCCCACTATTTCAAAATATCTTCATTGTATTTACAACGGTGGATACTGTACAATCTCAGAAACTTGATGTATAACAAAAACAAAAAACAGGCAGTTTTAGTGCACATACACATGTAAGGATCATTGCATTCAATGCGGAGAGCTTTTGACAGTTTAATGGTTCTGTCATTCTAATTCCCTTTAAAACAGGGTCTTTGTATGTTTTATTTATTTACTAATATGTTTATGCATCTTGTATGAACAGGATAAGACAGAAAAGTAATACTGCCTTAATACCCTGGCTGGAACCTTCTACATAAAAAACAATAATTGTTTTCTTGTGATGTCACATGATCACAATTTAAAACTAACTAAAAACTCAATTAGCTACATCCATTTTCTTAATTGCCCAGTGGAAAATGGGAAAGTCCAGTGCTTTGTTCACTGATCTTCACAAATAATTAGAAAATTAACTCATTGCAAATTTTAGAAACAGCCACAAACATTCTTACACCTTAGTGCATTCAAAACAACACACAGCAACACACACATTGCAATTTCAATACAAATGTAGATTCTAAAATTTAAAAAAATGAAATCAAAAACTGCCATGAATGTTACTTTCTAGTGCTTGTGCACCACCATTCCCCATCAGTGCCAAAAGAACCATTTAGTTCAAGCCAACGTCTCTACCCCATACCCTTTGGCTTTTAAGGTGAACTCAAGCCAAAAAAAAAAAAAGAAAAACATTTTTGAACATGCTGGTTCTTACCTCAAGAATAAATAACCTGTCTCATTTCTAATGTGTGACATAAACAGTAATACTTTGGCCCACAATAAAGATCATGAACATAAGTCCTCCCCACACAGTGATGTTGCCTGGGTGATGACACCTTTTCTTTCCACCATTGTAGAAAGTATTCAGAGGATTTAGTGGAGGCTGTAGCTTCAGGTGAAACCAAAAAAAAAAAAAACTCCAAACCTTCATACTTGAATATTGTGATTGTAACTTCAGAAAAACTGAAAAAACGACAGATTTGTCACCAATATACAGTATCCGCAAAGTCAAAAGAGTGTCTCCCTTAACTTCAAGGATAAGAGAAGGATGTGCTAAGTGGCTTCATTACTTCAAACGGTCTTTTGCAGACAAAGGTGAACGATTTGGCTTTGAAACATGAAATACAGGTCACACCAAGTGATCTGGGGTAAGACTCAACATACAGTAGTAAACCGTGATTTCTGGGTGGAGCTCCCCTCTGAAAAATGCGCTCTAGCGATCTCCGTCTGGGACTGTAGGAGGCCCCTCTCATTTCTTACGGCAGACCTCCGCCAGGTTTCTGAATTTGGGTCCCAGGTTGTCGAGGAACTCCAGACCTTCCTCGCCCCCCTGCTCACTGCAGCACCCCACCGAGCCAGCGGGGGAGCCCTCCCCCTCGAACCCGTATGAGTGGAGCAGGTCGTCAGCGTAGCGCCCGTCCTCTTCAGTTCGGAAGAAGTCCAGCTTCTGTAAAATTCAGCGGGAGTCACGTGACCTTGGTTATTAGCAAGCCTGCCATGAATACATTAATACCCTCTAAGGCAAGACTCTGAAACTCTAGTCCTGGGGGACCGTCTGTAGATTTAACTCTGGTCCTGGAGGGCCACAGTGTTTGCAAGTTTAACTCCAGATTATGTGGCTGGTGACACCTCTGTGACTTCATGAGTGACTTAAACGAAGCACTTTAAAAAGTTGAAACTTGGTGACCCTACATGACTCTGAGATCCCTGCTCTGAAAGCAATGACAGGTTAACAGCTCAGCAAACCCAATTAGATACAGTACACTGGACAGTTCCCCCTGACAGCAATTATCAACAAAGGCGACCAATCAGAAGGTGAAACAGCTTTACCTGACGTATGGTCATGCCGTTCGTGTTCCATGTGCTCAGAGAGGATGGGTCCATGAAGTTGTGCCCGTGCCCTTGCCCGTGCCCGTGCCCGTCAACGAGGTGAGAGGAGGAGCCGCCGGCTCTGTAGATGCTTCTGCCGAACGAATTGCGGTTCTCCGTCATTACGTTTTTTTCAATATGCCCGGGATACGTCAATATAGGCCCGTACTCTTCAGGGCTGTACGGTAACTGTATGCCAGTGCCAGAAAAGCCGCCCAGTTCCGCATGACTGCCCCCCATTAAGGAGCCCTTGACTGATTGGTCGTTGGCAGATATGGGCATTGGCATGACATCAGGCATCTAGAGGGAAAAAAATAAACGAAGAAATCGAATGAATAACATACTTTCGTCTTGCTGTGACAAGTTTAAACGCACAGCGATGAATGAGCTATTTTAATAGAAAAAACAGATCAAACCGATTACAACTCTTTTGCGCTATCATTATACAGTGTCAAAATGTTATAATTACAGTACCATATATTATGGATTTCATCGTAATCACATAAAAGGGCCGTGTAAAGGTTTCCATGGCGATGTTGACGGTGTTTATTTGAGGGGTGATTAAAATGGCGGGCCTTACCACCGCATCTCCAGGGGCCTCGGTGTTGGACGTGAGCAGCATTCCACCGCCATCCATGCCGTCCACCATCTCAAACTTCTCCGCTTTATTCGAGCATCGCATCGCGCAGCACACGGCTTCACCGCCACAGACGAGGGGAGAAAAAGGAAAAAAAGACATTTATTTCAGCTAAACTCCACTCGTCCGCCGCGCCGCGAACAGTCGCTGTGCCTTGTGCCTTTTCAATGTGAACTTTGTCCGGACCTTTCCAAAAGAATGCTCCACCCTGCCCCCGGGTAAATTTATTAAACACTCTGCTTGAATCCACAAGGTTGGTGTTGTCATCTTTGCCGACCGATGAGAGTAGTTTTAGTTTTAGAGATCATTATGTGCAATCACTACCATAATTTATACCAAAACAAAACTGCTAATAACTATTTTATTCAGTTTAGATCTTTTTTTTTTTGAATGAATAAAATAAATAAAAAGGGAATTATTCTGAGACCCATCAGAACGTCACTTCGGCGTGATTCTCTGTGCCACGAGCGTCGGCTACTCTGCGGCGTTTTGAGCCGCTGCGGGTGGTGTAGGACTGCGGGTGGTGTCAGACTGCGGGTGGTGTAGGACTGCGGTGGTGTAGGACTGCGGGTGGTGTCGGACTGCGGTGGTGTAGGACTGCGGGTGGTGTAGGACTGCGGTGGTGTAGGACTGCGGTGGTGTAGGACTGCGGGTGGTGTAGGACTGCGGGTGGTGTCGGACTGCGGGTGGTGTAGGACTGCGGGTGGTGTAGGACTGCGGGTGGTGTCGGACTGCGGGTGGTGTCGGACTGCGGGTGGTGTCGGACTGCGGGGGGTGTAGGACTGCGGTGGTGTAGGACTGCGGGTGGTGTAGGACTGCGGGTGGTGTAGGATGCGGTGTGGGACTGCGGGTGGTGTAGGACTGAGGGTGGTGTAGGACTGCGGTGGTGTAGGACTGCGGGTGGTGTAGGACTGCTGGTGGTGTCGGACTGCGGGTGGCGTAGGACTGCGGTGGTGTCGGACATCGCTCACCGAGCAGCAGCAGCAGTGCCAGGCCGAAGAGCAGGGCGAGGATGCCCCACACGCCCAGCGCCGACGACTTCAGGGGGTCGGGGCACTTCCCATTGACGCACTGGCAGACCCGGACGGTGATCGTCTGCACGCCCCCCGAGCTCTGCTGGTCCTTGATCACCACGGGAACCTTGTAATTGCCCGTGGGGAGCTCCTTGGCCTGCTGGAGCATCGCCGACTTGCCTGCAAAGCGACGGCGTCCAGTCAGCGTCCTTCAGTACCGTTGGGCCTCAGAACAGTATGCCCGTAAGCTAGTCAGCCATTAGCCAATCAGCTTGTGAGAATTATTCCAGTGAAGATCATCACATCTTATTTTTAGCCAAACATCAGTAAAAATTCATTCTTAATCAAGATTTTTTTTCCATCTTCAGTATCTTAAGCATTTAACAATTGAATGTATTCTTCAGATTAAAAGTGTATATATCAAATTAAGGAGGACAGTCTGCATTTTAACCTCATATTAACTGTTTATACTATACTCTCACATTGGTCATCACTGCGTTGGGCAGTAAACCACTTTCCCAGTGTATTGGCTTTTTAAATGTCGATGAACTTGACGAGCTGAACTGAAAAGCGTTGTCATAACTGAATCACGAATACCTTTCTTGTCATAGTAATCCTTTACAAGGGAAACTGACTCTCAATCAAACCATAGGAAAAAAGGACAACTATTTTCTGTGTACCGCCAGTAGCAGTATGTGTGTTTCGGCACAACAAAGGACAACAATAAATGTTAGAAACATGACCCTTGCCAGATTTCAACCTCCCGCCCTCTTGACAATAGGCTCATACCATCTACTCTTGTTATTGTCCATTTCCCATCATTCCCCTGTGGAAGGTTAAAGGTGAAGGGGTCGGAGAACGGTTTCTGGTCCTTGTCTTCGGCTGCGACCAGCACGGAGCCCAGCTGCCCTTTCTTCTCGCAGATGAGCAGCTCGGTCCCCACGGGCTTGGGCACGTTGTCGTTCTCGTCCTGCACGTGGATGATCACCGTCCCCGTGCCCGACTTGGAGCCTGAAGCCATTAACAAAACACTCTCTTTACTGGACCCTTAAAGAAACACACGCGTGTCAATCTACAGGGGTATATGGATAACCGAGATACCAGGGATGCGTGGTTTTATATCAACTCCTGTAAATATTCAAATGCAAAACATTTTTTCGGTACAGTATATTTATACGGTCTCAAGCTGGAAACCTATATATCACCGCCCAATATGACAGGACATCATTGGCTAAAAATCAAAGTTGCATAATGACATCAAAGCTGAAACTAGATCGAGACACGCGGGAATGATCAACCAGGAGAGATAATGGCACGTCAGTCGAATACCACTTACTGGCGTCGATGGCTTTGACGGTGATGTTGTACATGCCGTTCTGCACAAATTCCGACTCCCTGTCCACCGTGTTAGCGATCTTCAGATCTCCGGTTTTTCCATCCACCGTGATCCACGAGGCTGGATCCGACACCTTCTCGTACCTGAAAGTTAGACAAACATAAATTTAAAGCACTGAAACAGGATCTCTCTCAGCTGGCCGAGTACCATTTCTTCATTTAGAACACCTGGGGCGTTTAATGTTTCAGCTTATAAGCATGTCTCTTAAGAAAATAAGTTTAAGATATTAAAGCAGCGACATGTTTAATTTATTTTATTGTGTTTTTATTTTGTTTTATTCTACTTTGTTTGGTTTGCTTATCCTGCCACATGCTTGGTTAATTACTGCAAAGGAAACACTCATACACCAGAACTTGCAGTGTTAAAACAGCTCTGCAGTTTACACTGTGTGAGTCTAAGAGGGACCACATGTTCTGTATTAGAGTCTTAAGTACTCTGTTGATTTTGCAGAGGACATTTTGCTGTGCGATTTTGGGTTTTGGGACAAAAAACTTGTAATGCTCTAGTAAACACTCGCAGAGAATGGCAAAATGTGTTGTAGACCAAATGCAAGAAAAACTGCTTGTGAAGTCGGATGAAAAATCTGACTTTTTAGTTTCCTTGCTTGTAAGAGGGGACACAGAGAAACACTGATTTTATTGATTTCCATATTTGTGATTCTGAAGATTCTGCATGTAATGGTCACACTACATCAAGGGATTTCATACATGCATGCTTCTAATAAGACGTGTTAATACCATTTAATAATAGGAGGGTCAGACGTTGATGATGTGTTCGGATAATCCAGGAATTTCCAATTCAACAGCAGTCTGATGATTGGGCTTGGGATCTTTTGATTGGCCGAGGAGAAGCTTACCTCATGCCTGCGCTGCTGCTGGTCTCCGGGTCGATTGCCGTGTAGGTGCCGATGACCGTGCCATTGGCGACGTTCTCTTTGATCCATCGGACCAGGACCGGCGGGACGAACTCCGGGCCCTCGTCTACGTTCTCTACAGTCACGTCCACCGGGGCGGTGGCCCAGGTATCCGTGGTCCCTGCAAGCGGAGCCTCATTCTCGGCCCTCACCTTCAGCGTCACCTGCTTGTTCTTCTCATAGTCCAACGGCTGGGGGTCATAGGGGAAGAGGGGTTACTCATGCAATTAGGTGCTGAATCATTTTTATAGTACAACACCATGGAACAAAGTTTATTATTAATATTACACACACATATATATATATATATATATATATACACACACACACACACACACACACACTGTATGTATATATGCAGTACCACACATTTTGATTCAAAAAAACAAATGTTTAAATTCTCTACAAATATTTAAAAAAATTAACTGCAGCATTTAATAATTGTGATTGTGATAAGTGTGCGCATTTATTGTATTGTGTTTGTTTAACCAGCTACAGCTCTGATTCATGGGTGTGTCTATTTGTTAGCTATGCTAACCTTTGTACCTCACCTTGGCAACATATAAAAGACCTTCGTTAGTTACAGGGTCTGTTTCAATCCTAAAATTGCCATTTTCATTGCCATTTACGATCTTGAACACAGCCTTCCAGTTGGGCGTTTTCTCCAAATCTTTGTCCTCCACTGGAATTCGGAGAATCAAGGCACCGCCTTCGTTTTCCTTTACTTTTGCACTGTGCTGAAATGTCAAATGCAGGAATCATTAGATACTGCTGTTATCTTGTAAGTGTACATTTCAGTGAAAAAAAAAAAAAGATTGAAAGTAGATTACATGAAATATTCTCACATAATATCAAAGCTTTTCAATATCGTTACACCAAAGAATATGTTACACATTCAACAAACAGTGAATCATAAATATCTATTGACCCGACAATCAGTGTTCACTGTTGGCGGTTTCTGTGAAAATAACCGTGACTCACAACTTTACTCTTGAATGTGGGAGGGTTGTCGTTTATGTCCTTCAGCGAAATGGTGGCGGTCCCGGTAGTGGCGAGGCCTGTGATGTCACCGTTCTTGTCTTTTATTTCCACGGTAACGAGGTGTGTGTCCTTTGCCTGAAAGACAAAACGCACAAAGGCATGGATCTGTCAAAATGGATGCCCATCTGAGGTTCTGTAGTTCTGGTCATCTCTTTTTTTTATGAAATAAGCAGCTGTTGAATAAGGGGAGAACTCAAATGGGAGCAGAGGCCTGTGTCATGAGAATGAGTGTTGACAGGAATCCACTTAAAGGGTTAAACTTGCACGTTTCTCATTTGCATTCGGTAACACTGCCCTCGTGTAATTAAATGCTCAATCAATCAACCAATAAATCAAATAACCAATCAATCGATAAAGAAATAAATGCAAAATATCCCAGGACAGCAACACTGACCTCTCTGTCCAGGGTGGCAGTCCTTGTGGTGATCAGTCCAGAGGTAGGGTTTATGTTGAACAGGTCAGTTCCAGAGAGAAGGGTGTACCTGATCTTAGTGTGATCCGTCTCAGGATCATCTGCGTCCGTGGCAAGCACCGTTCCAATTTCTGTGCCTGTAGTGGGGGACCAGCGGCGTGAGAATAAACGGGCTTGCTGATGTCATTTCGGAATGCTCAAATGCGCCAGTGATGGGGAGGGGCTTGTGGATGCAGCGCTGCAGCCAGTCAGAGTGGTCTCTGTCTACCGCAAATCCACAACGTCTCATACTCTTAACATCCGGTTAAACACACTTGAAAACTCTGCAGGGATCTTCAACTATTTCTTCCTGGGGACCAGATTCTTTTTTATTTTTTTTATTTTATTTTATTTTTTCTTTAGAAAATGGTGCACATGCTGCAAGTGCAGACCAGTTAATTGGAGTACAAACAAAAGACAATTTAGATATGTTTATAGCAACCCTGCAGGTGTACAAATAGACGTTTCGTTTGTTTAGCGTTAGCATCATCTCTTCTTGGGCCCAAACTGTTATCACGATCATACAGTCTCCAGAACACTCCATAGAGTATTCATAAACGACATGTCTTACATCAAAAGGAAATCTTTCTTGTGGTTCAATGAACACTTTACATTCAAAAGAAAACAAAATGAAGGCTTTAAAAAAAAAAACCGCCACTGAAGAGGCCTTTACCTCCCGGGCTCTTCTCCGGAACGGCGAACTGCAGCGGTCCCGAGAACTGGGGTGCGTTGTCGTTCACGTCCTGCACGTTAACGGTCACGATGAGAGGCTCGTCCGTGTCGACGTGGGTCTGCTGGTTTATCGCCCTGGCTCGGAACTGTTGGGAAATAAACGCACGCCCCGGAGTCAGCACTCACGCGCCGTTTCATACCTGACCAGCACTGCGCCAGCCATTTACACCATTCATACAGACCGCTGGGCAGAGCAGGCCTGTTACCTGACACAGTGCTGCCACCGCCAGACCTGTCACGCAATTAGTTTGAATACTTTAACACTTTAAATACCAGTAAAAGTCCAGCAGATTGCTGATAATCTTAACTGAAACACATTGAAAGGCCACTGTAATGTAATAGTAACACATTAGAATGCATTGCATTTATAGATGCTCAATATATAATAAATCCAACGGATTATTTTAGAATACTTGTTTAATCCAACATAGACAGTAGCCAGCCACTTGAACCTGTATATATATTTGTGATTCCTGAGCTCAACTGTGCTCTTTCATTTTGATAGTGTTGATTTTGGTTAGCCTACGTTTTGGCCTATTCCACTGATAAAAAAATTTTTTTTTATCAATATATTCAACTTTAGCTATTGGTTTCGTGCACTGTTGTGACTGTTATAACTGCTATTGAAACTGTTATATCTGTTTGAGTATTTAACAAGCCATGGTGTACAGTATGCATGACATCAATGGTCCCTGTGTAAGAAAGCAAATTTGTCACCGAAAGATGAGAACAAGCACACTTTCACTTGGCTGACCGTGGATCTAAATGACAAATCAGTGCAATATACTACCCAAAGGGACAGAACATTTTGAGTCAAATTAATTTCAGCGTCTAGATGGAAGTCTGTTACATAATCACAAGCTAAAAAAAGCTTGAGTATATATCAGTGACATGTATCCACCTGGGAAATGTGTACACTTACCTTGAATACAGGAAATTGTTCCCGGTCGACAGGCTTGTGAACTTTCAGCATTCCTGTCAGCCTAACCACGGAGAACACACCTTCTGGGTACTCCGTCACCCCTGGCCCGGAGATCACGTAATACAACGAGTAATTTTGGGAGGTATCTGATCCAATCTGTTTCAAACAAAGAACAACTTTAAATGACACGTGAGTCAGTGAAAAGTAACAAACGTTGATGTTGTTCCTATGCTGAACACTCAATACTTTGTTGTTGATTGTGTATCATTAAAGCGAGTTGAAACTCAAGAATACAAATTCTTAAGTCAAATAAACAGAAGCCAGTGACTCTGAAAAGCTACAAGACGATGTTTCAACAGAATTATCATTACTTACAGCTCTCACACACTTATTAATAAACCCAAAACTTGACAGATTGCTGTGCCATTATTTGGGTGGGCGGTTTTAACATACTGTAGTCTCATTTAGCACTTTCTCTTTTCTCACATATTAAACATAGCTTAAACTATAAAGTTTTTTGTATATTTGAATTGTTGAGATAGTTTAATTAAAATGTTTAATTAAATGTTTTTTAGTTGCAGTTGTTAGTTTATTGAATTGCTGATTGTGGATTATTTTTCTATGTTCTAGCCTGCCACACCATCATGCTGCTGCTAGGCAACAGACAATACAAAGACAACTGTGACATCATCGTTTGTTCTGGCCTGCCCAGGGACTACAGCAGGGTAATAGGGTAATAGGCCAAAACAGCCACGTTGTCAGGGATGAGCTCCACTAATCACGGTGCATGCCAGTTAACAATCAATAGAACATTGCAGACATTGGTAAATTCTGGATATACTTCTGTAATCCCTGTGGAAATTGCCAGGATGTAGTCAGAAAGTACCCACCAATCACGATGGCACTGTTATGGTAAATGGTAAATGGACTGCATTTATATAGCGCTTTTATCCAAAGCGCTTTACAATTGATGCCTCTCATTCGCCAGAGCAGTTAGGGGTTAGGTGTCTTGCTCAAGGACACTTCGACACGCCCAGGGCGGGGTTTGAACCGGCAACCCTCCAACTGCCAGACAATCGGTCTTACCTCCTGAGCTATGTCGCCCCTTATGTTGGTTGTCACCAAGGTAGCCAGTGATTAGTGGGGTACCGCATTTTTTGTTTGTTTGTTTGTTTTTATGAGTAAGGTTACATCACGGTTTTCTTATCCATATTTTACTCTTTCTTATATAGCTGGAAGCTAGCTGCTTAGCTACAATCTGGCACCTTTACACTGAACATCAGTGTGTAGAATTTCATGTGCCATCGCAGTGAAGTAAATGTTTGAATAAATTTTGAATAAATAAATAAATGTGGATTACCAAGTCTAGATCTTTTGGAAAAGGAGGCCTATCGTTTTCTGGTATGATGAAGGGCGGGGGGCTCCAGCGTCTCTTAAACCGTCTGTGTGATCCACTCCTCTGCTCCCTCAGTCCAACCTAAGAACAACATTGCAAATTAAAAACGCCATTCCCCCCCCCCCCCCCCCTTCAGTTTGATTCTTTTGTTATTTTAAATTGGAAATTTTTTAAAATCACAAAATTAACTGCTAAATGATTCAAGATAAAGTGTACAATGGTGATAGCATTATGAATTTATTTACTGGCTCATATTTACTGTTGCTATAGTATAGTACAAGGCACTACATAGTAAAATGTCCAGTGTTTATTCAAGGACATATGAGTCCAGTAGGAGTTTATTTAACACTGATCATTTTACTGTGTACAACCAGCCAACCTAGCTGCCATTATACTTATGACAGCATCAAATAACTATTTTTCTGCATTTCCTCATTCTTACCTCCCGAGCTCTCGGAGACAGGTCTACGGCCATTTTCCTTCGGAGGCCATTTTGATCCTGGAACCATACGGGGAACCTCCTGCCTTCCGGCGGAACTCTAATGAACTGGCGGGCGACGACGCTGCCGTCCGTCTGGATGGAGAACCTCGGGTCGTCGGAGGTCAGCCTTGCGGTGCCACACCCGTCCAGGTTAACTGAGCGAGTGGGAAAAGACAGTGAGGGGACTCCAGCCCGGGGAATTTCCAACACGGTGCTAATCTGCATCCAGTTTTGTTTCTCTTTCAGTTCGCATGCACTGAGTACCACGCTTTAAAACATGGCATTAAATGCGGACTAGAGCGAGCGCAATGGCCTTTGAAGAAAAGCTTCCAGTCAATACAGAGCATTGCGTCCACTAGCAGTGTTTACTCTTATCTGTAGACAGCCACAGAATGTTGGTTTTCATTCATTTCATTTTTCATTTAAAAAGCAACTAATTCAGAACCCAGAAACCAGGTGAAGCGACTGAACGGGTTAATCAACTGCTTGAATTATCTGATCGTTTACTGAGTGAAAGTGCAAATGTGCACACATTGTGGCTCATCGGGGGAAAAAGTGAAAGCGTGACACATAATCACAAGACACATAATCACATAAGAAGCTTGGCACACAATCAACTTGTGCAATGAACAGGTGACAATGCTGAAACCCAATGTACGTGAATCAGCATTACCTCTTGAAATGACATGTCCGACCATCACAACCCGGGGAACCGATGCCTGTATGGACCGAGGAAGGCAAGGTTCCACAGACTGGAAGAATACCTTGAGTAAAAAAAGGGAGAACACTGTCATCTCATAAACAGTAATGATGACATGGACTTCTGCTTAACACGTTCTATGAAAGGTCTTTCATCAGACCTACAAAACTCATCATAAACATAAATTATTGTTTGTGACACAGTACTGGATATACTGTAGTTTTATATCTTTTACTTGACTATTTATTTGTTTGACTATTGATATCTGATGTCAATAACAGCAAATAGGCATACAGTGTGATATGTCCACAGGCAGCAAGTGACATGACATACAACAGGTGTGTCACCTCTCCAGTCATAACAGAAACATGCCGTACAGCATTAATGGTTTGCCTTGCCTTTCAGCTGAGAACCAAATTCTCTTTTTGTGATGACTCAGAGAGTCAAATCGGGTAGGAAATGCAAAGCCATTGTGCAGCAAATCAGATACACTGAGTCCTACATGCAGGTGTACGATTCGCTGGCCGAGCAAATGGAAATTTTCCCAGAACAGCATTCCTTTTTCAATGGCCATGGTGAGTCAGGACGTGGGTTTACAGTTAATGGGCAATTCTCAACTGAACAAAGGGCAGAGAGAAGAGCGCTCCCTACTGGCCCGCCCAGCACTACTTTCAGCATGAAATTAGATTTCACAGGAGGTCGCCCCTTAAAAGTACTACCCAAGCCCACACCTGCATAACAACAGGTAGACATGAGAACAGCTGTTCAGTTCTACATGGCTTTACACACAATCTCATACATTTCTTTGTCATTCAACCTTTGCTTAACCAGAAAGGTCAACTGTCTCAATAAAACTATTCTCTTTTGCATGCATCTGACTTTTGCACAAGTCTGGATTTAGTCTTTTTGTACAGTGCTTTGCCCCTAGCTCTGCATCTGCATCTAGAATCTTTAACTATGTATTGCTTGTATACTTATTTGTTTGATTAGGCAGAAATCTAGTTCGTACCGATGTAGAAAAAACATATGCACATCCCAGTCTTTCGGTAGGTGCTGGAGTTGTGGGGAACAACTCCAGCGCAGAAAAACAGACAGAAAAACCCTTAAAAAAAAAGACACTGCTCTTTATTGCTCCCATTTACTGGACTATATAACAAACAACGTTTCGACCGTCAGATCTTCATCAGGTCAGGTATACATGACCTGACTGTGGAGGTCAGGTAAGGGATAGATACTAGAAAAACCATGCAGGCCTTGAATAAGCGGATGCAGCTTGCAAGAATAAGCTTAATTGGCCACAGGATGAGTGTTCCAAGGCTGATAAAGAAAGGTCTTTAAAATGTGGTTTATGCTATATGTAACAGCTATGGGAAATTCTAACTTGCAGAAAAAAAAGAAAGAGACCCGTTTGTGACCTAAACTTGAACTACAAAGGAAGACAGAAAACCTTTGCTACACAAGAGAATCGCAGAGACCGGTCATGTGTACTCTCTCCATGCTTCATGAATAAACAACGCATCACTTTTTGAAGTACCGACCAAAATTCACCATAGACTATTTCCTTCCAAGACAAGCTGAAGACTTGAGGGTCAAAACGTTGGTAGTCTGAGTCTAGTCTAGTGCTGGAATGAAGGCACCTTGCAAGAGCAATTTCAATTAAAGAAAAAAAAAAAAAGCAATTAGGTGAACTAGTGAATTAGTGAACTGGGCTGACGGGTGACGCATCACGTCAAGGCACTGATCCCAGTGTTCTGATGGATCTTGCGGCCCGTCGTCGAAACCAGACAGTGCCAGCGGCAACAGCATCTGGCAGCACTGAAGGGCAAGGCGTAATTATCCATAGTGACACCCAGGGAGGGGTAAAAGCTTCAAGTTTCACATGGATTTTCTGTCTTTGACTCATGCCTGTGCAAGTTCAACTTGTGTGCGGCAGAAGCAGCAGCTCAAAATTATATTTGGGAGGAGAACGCCGCCTTTTTTTTTTTTTTTTGCTCTCTCCTGAATTGATAGCGGAGGTAGCAGCAATGCACATGGTGCGTGAATACGGCTGGAAAAAATAACCTTCAAAATGTCCTTCAAGCAATGATACTCTATATCTTTTTGGGAGTTTATTTATAATATTTTTTTTAATTAAGTATTTATGTGTCACTCTAGGTCACCATGTTCCACTTAGTGAAGTGTGCTGAACAGGTAGGCATGTGTACACAGTCACAGGAATATGAGTTCACGTTGGGTGAACCATCTGGCCAATTGAACACACAAGCATTTTTCTACACTATGAACAAATAACAGAAGCGTGTAGCATCTGGTTGTATGTTGTCACACAAATTATATAGCTCAGACGGCAAACTAAGCATAGATCTCTATAGATGTATTAAATTATTTACTGCTATACTGAGGTGGCCATCTTGCTGACCTGGTTACCATGATGTGATGTCTCCCTGGCACCTGAGATGCTTTGTGTAGGCTAGTCGCACAGTTTTTGAGCTAACTTGTAAAGCACTTTGGGCTACACGGTCCTGTAGTAAAGTAACTTACTGAATAAGGAATTATATTTGAAGGGCATTCCTCCACAATTATTCATGAGTTGGAGTTGTCAGAACTGCTTCTTGTTGACTAATCTGCCCTGAAGTGGCTATCAATCCAGGATGAGGACATTCCTGGCTTCAGTATCTCAGTACTCTTTGCAGATGTGCCGTTTGTCAGCCTTTTGACACAATATCACTCTAATTAGTGTGAAAGTTCCGACAAGTGCTTTAAAGAACAATTGGGTTAATATTAAGTGGATATGCAGCATACCATGGACCACATTTAACATTTACATTTTCAAAATCTACATTGAAGAAGACTACCTGATCGCTAAAAACACAAAGCTCGACTCATTTTGAGTCAACTTCTGATTACTACTTTTGTAAAAGAAAGAAAAAAAATCTATTTGGAGCATGAGAGCCCTGCGGACTATAGTTAGAGAATTATCAAAAGCCAGGATTCAATAAACAACTAATACTCATGATTAAATGCAAGTGTTTGCTTTTTGTGCACAGATTCGTCATGATAAACTCAATAATCTGCATTTGTGGGGGGAAAACACTTTATTTGTAATACTAATGTCCTGGACCTATTGAAGTATACAGCTACTCGTGATAGGTATCAGGGAAAGGAAGATAACTTACTTGACTCTCCGTTTTTGATTGACATGTCCCCAAATAAATATTGGCTGAATTTTCTGAATTTTGGTTAAACTATGTTTTGCTTGTGCCATTTTAAAACTAATATTTCTATATTACTTGGATTATCTGAAACGATTCACGACCCTATTGTTTCCCAGTTAGACTCAAAACAATACGTTTAACGGGCAAACACGTGAGAAAAAAAAACACTCTGAAGTCACCGGGGTAGTTCTTCCTGCGACATGTTTGAGCAGCATACAGAATTAACTTTCCGGATCGCTGGACGATTTATAATTATATGATTATATGATCATATGATAAATCGTCCAGCGACGATTTAATTAAATAAATAAATATGCCACACATTAGGCGGGACCAAATGGGCTAAATACGCACAACACATAAAAGTACAGTAGGCTAGTAATGACCTTACTGTATTATCTCACTGAATTTAGAACTTATAGAATCCCCATATTCCAACATATCAAAAAGTACCATAATAAAAATATCGAGATAAAAGAAGTGACTCACCGTTAAAAAAACGAAGATGATGCCAGAGAAGTAGTAAGTCATTTTGCAAGTCGTACTTGACCAAAAACGAACAGGTGCCCTCGCCATAATGGCCACCCTGAAATGATGAATAGGCAGAAGTTGCGGAGCTATAGGTTGGACAGCGAGAAAGGGCGTAAACTTTGCGTGAGAAAAGGCGTAGTCTTTCGGTTTTCACTGGTTACCATAATCTCTTTCTAGTCTGTGTAATGGCAGTCGTTATTGTTGTTTTTTTTTTTTTTTTAAATTGACACCTGGGTAGGGCTTGTGGAGCGGAAGCAGGTGTCTACCTGTCTGGATCGTAGATGACTCACAGCACGCGTCCCCCCACCACCCGGACTCCTCCCTCCCTCATCAAGCTTCCAAGTTCATTGTTGGTTTGCAGTGTTCGTGTAGAAGTCAGCATTCCCACTACACAATGTATCACGATTCGCTGTTCCCTCATCAAGCTTCTGAGTTGGTTGTTGGTTTACAGTGTTCGTGTAAAAGTCAGCATCCCCACTACACAATTTATCACGATTCGCTGTTCCTCTTGTTCAAAATAGCCTACATAAACTGTCATTTTCCCCTAAGTCTTCTCCTCAAGTCAGAGTATTGCGTGTAGAATGTGACTATTGTTCTCTGATAAGGAAGCGTTTCTGAAACAAAAGGCTCTTTGTAAATACAATAAGGTCCGGTCAAGGTAATCCGAGTGGCAATGAACATCTCCATAATGCGCGCATTTGAGAGCACGAAGCACTCTGAAATTATTTATAGGCTACCGTGTAGTGTCTTTTCCTAAACAAAGCGTTCGGAACATCGTTGGATATGCAATCGCTTTTACTTGCTCCCAGGGTTAGTGGTCAGTATCCTAATCCAGACAATAAAAACGAGCATTCTGCACTCTACACAATATAAAAATGAAAGGGGGTTTGTTTTTACGCCCGTTTTATTTCGTCGACACAAATATATGCCCATATGTGAAAATACTGCACTTACGTGAATAGAAATAGGCTATGCTTTATACTCTTGCTTATTCAGTTGATCTTTACTGTGATTACTAAGGAGCTAAATGATTACACCGTACCACGAATGGATACAATTATGGCTATACTGTTTCATGCGGTGGAAATAAATTACCCTACTTTTGATATAAATAAAGTATTGCTCTGCCTGTAGCGTGTTTTATTTCTGCAATCACTACGTTAAATTCAACAACCACTCGAACATAATTTTAACGGGAGATATAATTAAATAACAGAAGAGTGTTAGCGTCTCCTTCTTCCGCCCACTTGTGACTAAACAGCCATTCATTCTGATTCATTCTGACTGAGACCACTGAGTAGAACGTTGTGTGGGAAAGAAAGTCCCGGCAAACACGACAGTGGCCTTCGTTGATATAATACGAAATCAGTGATTGCCTTTAGGCTACCTGATAAATTCCATTATTACGTCTTTTTTTTTAAATTGTTGTCTCAGATTTTAATTTAGGTGGTCCTTGAACTGTGTGAAACCCATTTAAATAATTACTGTTAAGTCAGCTCAGCTCAACTATTAACATTCTTCATTCTAACAAACTTTGAGGATGTAAAAAAAAAAGGTTAACATTTGAATTTAATCAGAATCCCAGTCAATGTCTTTTTTCATGTTTGAAAACTGCAAATATTTGGTCACAAGGTGTTTTACAACATTCAGGAATAAATTTCACTAGATGCTACCTTTTGCCCCCTAAAGATAGTTTGCCATAAATTCCACAAACATCATGTTTATATGTATGGAGGAGAAAAACCCCATGGATACATTTTCTGTGAGCAACTATATGCTATACAGTGGAGAACCAATGACCCCTGCTCTCACCCGTGAGGAATGCATCTGGCTGTTGCCGTGGGGGAGGTCAAAGCCAGAGCAGTGAGATCAGGCAAGCTTTTCAAAATGCTGATAAGGCCAAGAGCTTCTTCACTTTTATAGCTACGGGGCTGAGAAAGTCAGACCCAAGCCACGCAAACAATGAGTGTTCCTCCTTTCAGAAAGGCTTTTCTTTTCTTTTTCTTGTACAAATACCCATATATTCAATCTAACATGATTTGGTGATGAACCTTTTATTTTTATTTTATTTTATGAAGAGGCATAGCAGTTTGGTCCATTGAACATTGTTAGCATGTATTGGCTATACTGTAGGTGTACGCCATGGCCAGTTGTAAATTATTAATGTCCAATTAAAATTATGTCACTTTATGAAACTCTATATGTGGGCAACTTTGAACTCCAGCAGCCAGGCTAAGGTGCTACCATAAACTAATAGTGTTGTGTTTGTGAAAAATAACACCTGCCTTATTATTACGAAAATCACCTTCTGCTGCTTTCACACACCGTTTTCAGTCATTATTTGTTCAGTAATTCACTATAATATTTAGGCTCATTTGATGTTATGTTTGTAGTAGCATACTCTTGCAATCCTTGATTTTTTATTTTATTTTTCAAACCCATCTGCTGACAGCTTCATATGAAGTGTAAGGCATGATAACTGTCCACAGGGAACCATAAGATTTACATACTTGGCATTCAATTATTTAATTTTAGCAAAGACACCGGAAGACATTATATCCCTTTGATAATAACAGGGATAGGAGATTAGTCTTAACTTCATTATCCTTTTTTTTTTTTTTTTTTTTGTTAACATCTGTACACCAAGGGGTCAAAGGTTTATGCCTCAGCTTTAGACTCGATTAAACGAAAAGGGAATCACCTGATGATGGGTAACAGGCCGACTGATTAGTCCATCGCGAAAATAACAGAAACCAGAAACAGGTTCAGGAGAGGAGGCCAGTTGATGGGGAGTTTAAATCTCCTTGGCTCTCCAGATGGGTGAGCTGTGAACCTGAGCAGTGAACACCCCTCTTCAAGCTTCTCATGACATCTGGCACATCCTGCGTCGTTTACAAATCCTGTCTTTGCTCAGGTTTTTAGCGCACGCCATCACCCAAAATGGCTCATATTTAAATGTTGCAGCTTAAATTTATTTCATACAATCAGTTGTAAAATACTATATGAAGCATTACACACAATTAGCCATTTGTGAAGGAAATGAGCATTGGCTGTATTCACTGCATGAATGAACACGTAGAATTCTACTGACAATATTCTCACATGGTTTTGGCCAAGATCTTTAATGAATCATCAAAAAACAAAAAAACCTTGGGAGTAACCATTGTCAGCCACCTCAGCATTTTAAGAACCATCACTGACTTGTGATGTCGATCTGCTTTTGAATTGCATAAACGCTGTTGTCATATATCTTTCAACCATATTGGGCAAGCCTATGGGCGTGTCGCTGTGGATGATATAAAGGTGTGATGTTTAGCTGGTTTTCAGCCATACCCTACCAAATTCCTTAGAGCAGGGCTTTACATTTCACATTTGGGGATGTCTACTGCTTCCACATGAAATCCAAGGACAAGTGAAAGTCTTACAGCAACTACGCCCTAATAAAAGTACATACCAAAGTCTCTCTAATGAAATTCCGGGTACAGACCACAGCATAGACTAATTAAGTCATTGTTTGTGACTACTTGCACTTCAAAGAGGTACAAGTAGTTCATCTTACATAAGATGATTTATAAGCAACATTTAAGTGATTCAGTGGAATTATTTTAATGTTGCGTTCCACTGAAGTTACCTGAAAGAGATGTTAATGGAAAACATACTCAGAAAAAACCTTACATAATCTGATATAATCAGATATAACCTTAAGCCTTTTATATGCTTTTATTACACATCACAGATTTTAAATATGTTTAACTGTCAGTGGCAAATCAATATCACAAAACATAGATAGAAGGTCTGAGGAACACTGCCCAATATTTCAAACTGTTTTTTTAGTGTCAACTATCTGAAACTAAAAAACAAAACAAAGATTTAGTGTGACAGTAATAAATCACATATGCATTAAACCACTTTTGAAAAACTGATTTTTTATGACTGACATTGATTTGTTTATTACTGTAAGCCTTCCACGTAAGTAAAATGGGCCTTTCAAGGACCTTTTCCCAGAGGCTAAACTCACGTTTCAGTTGTGTTGGCGGTTGCCATAGCGACATTATCTCTTGCTCTCTTGCCTCCGTGCAAGAATGCACTCAGAGAAAGAGAGAGTGAGTGAGAGAGAGAGACAGAGAGAGAGAGTGAGTGAGGAATGAAGAATGCGAGTGAAACTTGCTGTCTGCCAACTCAGTGACTAGAACTAACACAGAGCTCACACCCTTGCGATATGTTTGTTCTGTTCTAAACAATTTGCATGAGAAAGAAACCAGAGTTTAAATCAAGATATGGGTTTTATCTTGAGGGGGAATAAACAAGCCTTTTTAGATGTATTTTACTTCAAGTGCAAAGTGCATTGCATCTTGGGAATAATTTAACCAGCCAGATTTTTTTCCCCATTAAACTAACTGATTTGTATTAAATCTGTCATTGGAATGTTGTGTGTATATCTGAATATTTCTGTGAGTGAATATCCCAAAAGTCTCTGGTTTACTGCATATCATTCCCCCTTCTTCAGATCCCTCCTCCAGACCTTACTCATTATGGTGTGCAGTCTGATTTTAGTAATGAATACCTGAAATAGCTTTGTGTTGCATAAAGTCTGCATGGTCTGATAAATATCCCTAATAATGCAGTCATATGTTAAATTATGTATACTGGATATTTTCTTTAATAACTGAAGTGTTACAGTTTATGTGAATTGGGGGCAGTGTTGTTATTTTCTTTTCTGAAAGTCTTCTATGAGTTTTCTGTATCAGCATTTTTGTCCTCTGTATGTGCACCACTACCTTTGGCTCCAGGCTTTGCAGACTTCCTGGGCCACAGAGAGAGAGAGAGTGTTGCCAAGTATCTTACCTGGTGGAATAAAATTAGTTAATGATTTATTTTCTGCAAATCAACGGGACTGAATGGCCCTTTGATAGGCACTGCAGGAAGTTCCTGCGATGTTGCGATTCCCACGAATCCACCCGCAGGAAATGTTGAACTTTGCAACGGCCCACTTCTCTGAGAGACAGAGACAGGGAGCGAGAGAGAGCGAGAGTTAGCCCGTGCGAATCTGTGTTTTTCTCCCTGGTTCTCTCGGAGGACAGTGCTTCGGTTGCAATGTGAGTGACAGGTGTTTGTGTGTGCACGCGGATGACAGGAGGATTTAGGGCGGTGTTCGTGGAGCGGTGACAGGACTGTGACGCTCGGTCTATTTTACGGTAATGAGGCGTGGGTCCCTGCCGCAGGTGACTCAGGCCGCACATGCTCCCATCGCTCTCTCTACCCTCACAAGTTCTCGGACACACCCAAAACAAACTCACACTTATCAAAGATACACCTCACCTCAGCACAATGAAGCACAGTCTAGTGTTCATTGTTCATTGAGCTAACAGAAAATGAGTCCCTTTAGGAGTGTACTCTGTCAGGGTTGGATGTATTCTATCAGTTGGCATAACACTGAGCATTTTACTGCCATTGGCAACCAACATGAAAGAGCTTTGGGCGAGCTGGCGAAGTGCGCAAACTTTACTGTAAAATGACCTGGGGTCAGTATGGACCATTTGTGTAGTGGCTAGAGCAGCTTTGGCATGTGGATCTGAGGTATTCCAGCAGTAAAATTATGTAAGAATTTAAATTCACCATGGATCTCCTATATAATCACACAATTTCATTATTTTTATTATTATTATTATTATTATTATTATTATTATTATTATTATTATTATTATTAATAATAATAATAATAAAAGAAAGAAAGAAACTAATAAAAATAATTTTCTTTAAAACCATGAGAATTGCAAGCAGTTTCCTGCTACAGACATATCTTGACTGATTGGAATGGAAAATGTTGAGATTTTTTGCTGAGAATTGAGACGCAGTATTGATGATGAGATCACTTTGTGGTCTTTTCGAGCAGACCAGCCTATGGAGCGTCCATGCCTCTGAGCTCTTGGCTGAAGACAAGCAGAAGAATTTAAGTCCTCTCCGTGAAGTTTAGCACATAGGCGAGCAATGGTCCCAATTGCCCATGACAGGCCTAGTTCATGTTGTTTTATTATTTGTATTATGTATTTATTTATTTATTACATTCATGCCATCCAGAACACATTTTCTTGAGAATACAGGCTTTCGAGCCTGCATAAGAAAAGCTGAAATAGCCTAAAACCGCATAAAACACAGGCAATTATCCCAAATAGCATACTTGTTAATGTAATTAAAATGACATGTTCTTATACAATAATAATAAGAAGAATAATAATATAATAATAATAATAATAATAATAATAATATGAGCATGATACATACAGACGTTCACTGCAAATGTGTTGCCATTTTCTGAAATTATGAATGTTTACAAAGATAAAAAGTTGTTTACATGATGAGTGATTATAATATATATATATATATAATTTTATATTTTCTTCACTCACTATTTTGATTAACCTTTGATGCGTCATGAAAAAAAAAACATATATTATTTTTAATCAAATACCCAAAACAGTTAACCCGGAGTAAAACATTAACTGGCCGCCAAGCCCAGTGACCGCATGAGTTGTAATTTCCTCCTTTGTCCGCCTGTGGTCGGCCTATCAGGAGTGGGTATGGGTTCAGTGGAACTTGATTAGTCGCCTCCCCTAGACTCCCGAGGCACAGTACGCAGTGACTTGCCTGCAGGCTTTTTGGAAGTTGGTGTTGTATTATGATTTCGCAAATAAAAACGTAGGGCATATCCACCAGACACAGGAAACACAGACCTATTTGCATTATTCCAATTCAGAGAGCAAATTCTGCAGAGTTGTCACCCAAAATGGCCCGGGTATTTTATGCTGGAATATGTCTGCTGTTGATCCACATGCTAACGGTGAGTAAAAGATCTGGGTTTCCGCCATACCTGTGTGGTGGGCGTCATATGGCCGTCGTTGTGTACTGGGACTGACCATTTGACGTTCATTTCACATTTAAGTTGTGATTTTAATTTTACTAATTATTGGCCTCTCCATGACCGCCCCTTGACTCCATGACCAAGTATTTAATCGAATGTTAATTAAATGTAAAATGTGACAGTGACTGGAATCAAATGCATGAATTCGTCAGTAAATTCAAAATGTATTTATTTATTTATTTATTTATTTATTTATTTATTTATTTATGTCATATGCTACAACCCTTGCGCACGCCATTGCTACTTTTTAGCACCGGTTAAACAAAATTCAGTATAAACGGGACAAAAAACTAACATACAGCTTTTTTTTACGAAACTGTTTTCATAAAGATAAAATTTTTTTGAACGTCTTATATTTTTTTATTTTTTTAATGTTTATTCGAAATCGTAATTTTTGTTGCTTTTCGCCAAGGAAGCAAAGTATGTTTTAAAATACTTTCACCGTCGCCTTCAAATTGCTCGTAGCTGGCGTTGTAGTCGGTGTAAACAAATTAATTTTAAGGCCGGGTCATCAATTCTGTAACTGTATGATACTTACTCTCCTTAACTGTATGATAATCAACTAATTTTGGACCGGGCAGTATGGGTTGCTCGGTCAAAGGTGTTACGATGTTTTTGTTATAGCGTCTTTGCAGCTGTCTTACTTTGACCACTGCGCATTTTTAGTCATACAGGTTTCGTAGCTGTTTACTAATTGGTGCATGAAACAATACCTATAAGAAAAAGGGGGTCCATCATTGCTTTAAAAATGTGATTATTTGAATTATGGAAATTTCTATTAATGCGTGTTAGATGGGAAAATAGGCAACACATCAGGCCACAGTTTATATATTTTTTGCTGTAATGCAGGAACATGTCATTCTGAGCTCTCTCTCTGTGTGTGTGTGTGTGTGTGTGTGTGTGTGGGATGTATAGGTTGTAATTGTCAAGGTGGACACCAAAGGGCTCACAAATTTAAAGAGGCAAAAAAGGGAGTGGATCGTACCACCGAGGAAACTGAAAGAGAATGTGGATTACAGACGCGAAGTCATCGCAAAAGTAAGATCTTTTTTTGTTGTTGAACATTTCATTTATGACAGGAAATGGATGGATGATTTCGGCTGGCTTTTTTGGTTGTGACTTGCACAGCTTACATTCCTTTTGCACCCAGTATATATTTACTCAGCTGAAGCAAATCAGGTTAGGTGCCTTGCTCACAGATAGCAACACACCAGCTGGGAATCTACTGTAACCTACAGTGCCCTACAGAATTATGGAAAAAGGAGAGTGGCATTTGTAAGTTTTGCTATACTGTATGCTTAATGCATTTGGATTTGAGATCAAAAGTTGAGTATGGGACAAATGTGCAGACATTCAGATTTAGTTTCATGGCATTTAAATTGCGTGTATGTTTTAACATTTTACAGAAATGGCTATTTTTGTGTTGCGTGCCTTCATTTTCAGCGGTGCAAAAGTAGGATAACAGCTGAACGTAAAAGTAAATCAAAGCAATAGAGTCTAATATTTGATTGCATAGTCCTTAAATACAATAATCACATCAAGCCTATGACTCATTGACATAACCAAACATTTGGTATCTTCTTTAGAAATGCTTTTCCAGGCCATCACTACAGCTGCTTCCGTTTGTTTCGAGGGGTTTCCGTCTTCAGTGTACCCTTGAGCGAGTGAAATCTATGCTTGACTGGGTTTAAATCAGGTCACTAACTTGGCCAGTCCAAAACTTTCCACTCCTGTCCCATTGATCAATGCTCTGGTTGCACAGGCAGTGTGTTTGGGGTCACTGCTTTGCTGCAGGATTGATGACGCTCCGGTAGATGATGTTGGATGAATTTCTTTGTACCGTACATAGTCAGACAAAATCTGTACACTTCTTTTTTTTTTTTTTTTTTACACTTTTTGAACCATCCTCTGTTAAATTATCAATAAAGATGAGTGAGCCTGTTCCAGAAATAGCCGTACATGCCCAAGCTATGACACTACCTCCTTCATATTTCATGGGGGGGTGGGGGATGCTTTGCATCATGGGCTGTTCCTTCCTTTTCCCACATTTTCAGGTATCCATCTCTTCGGTAAGGGTTTATTTTCGTCTCATCTGCCCATGAAACTTTGTTCCAGATCAAATGCAGAATGGCACTGCATTTCAAGTTTAAAAAAATAAATAAAAAGTTTTAACTACTTTCAAATTTACATGCAACCTTAGAAAAGCTAAATTAACTACTGTACGATGAAATGATCTGATTGTCAAATTGAAAAGGTGTTTGTCTGTACCTTTGCCACATGTTCATCTTTTGATCTTAAATCCAAATGCCTTAAGAGTATAACAGAATAATAAATTTCAGTTGACCACTCTCAGACTTTTGGAAGGCAAGCTGTCATGCTACAGTGCTACCCTACACAAAAGTAGGATACTGTGCGGGAAGCAGCACGAGTTGGGGCTGGTCTTCAGATTCCGATTCTGAATCCGTGGAAATCAAATGATGTAATTGTTGGCACAGTGGTGTATTGGAATGCAGCATTAGAGCACATCGACTTTGTGCTTTCAGAACCAGTTGTGTGTGCTTGCCAATCAAACTGTTTTTCATAAATCTTTACATTAAGCTTTGATAAACAGGCAGGGCCTAGCCTAGTGTGCCTTTATTAAGCTGTCTGTGTGTCCCTGTCAATGAATTTATTCTCACAAAAAGTCCGTTAATATTGATGGTAACCCTTATATAAAATACCAGCCTCAAAATACACCCTTCGATTATACAGTTTACATCCAACCCATATGAACCGATGGATATATTTAGTGAAGCGCCTTAGGTTAAGTGCCTTGCACAAAGCTAACACAGCAGCACTCCAGCTGAAAATGTAACTTAGAGCTTTGGAGTCACAAATTCGGTCCCCTAAACATTATGCTACAGTACACTGCACCCGCACACACACACACACACACACATAAACATACCTACTTACTGTACATGCATTCAAGTCATACCTCATAACTGTTTTATTTTCAAAAGCAAAATTTGTATGTCATTGTATTATGGCTGAACATACACTTTGAATCACTGCAAATATTTACATGGAGCTTAGGACCAAATAGTCAATAAACAAATTATCTATATTTTTTTATTTAAATAAATCTGAGGAAACTCTTAGGTTCTGTCAAAAATTAGATTTTATAATTTGTACCTAAAAGAGATGTTTCAGTTTCTTTTTTTTTGTAATCACTTTTTAAATGCTTTAAAATTGTTGTGGATTGTACATTTCCAATACCAGAGGTGTACATGTTTTAGGCCTGCTCTAAAACAATCTGATACGCCATGAATCATTTATAATAACAAGTTGTTTTTTTTGTTTTGGTTTCTTTTTTGAGATTCGGTCCGATGAAGAGACGAGGACTTCGATCAGATACTCCCTGACAGGTCCCGGCGCTGACAAGGACCCCGTCGGGCTGTTTGTTGTTGATTCACGGAGTGGCGAAGTCAGGGTGACGGATATTCTGGACCGAGAGAAAGTAGCGGTTTACTACGTAAGCGCAACTCCGAAACCGTTTTAAATAGTGATCTGCAACAAAGTGGAAATCCTGTTTTTTTTTTTTTTTTTACACAACTTTTCCATTTTCTCTTTTTAAATCCCTTTAAAAAATAATTTTCTATCTCCTTTTGGTATTTTACTTTCCTGTATTTTACATGTCTTGTTTGACAGTTAATCCAGCATTCTCTGGCTGCCTGTAGCGACTTTCATTCAGTGTTGTTTTATGTAAATTAGTTAGTAGTGAGGAAAGTTAGCTAGCTATAAGGGAGCTAGTTAATCGCAGCCAGCACAACTGAGTTTTGATGTGCACCCCAGTTCTGAAAATGAGTTTGATTTAATGATTCACAGCAGGTTTCCTTTTCGTCAGGAGGTTCCTGGTCCTTCTGCCTTGAGACATTAATAATAATAATAATAATAATAATAATAATAGTAAGCACATGTATAGGCTTGGTTAATACTTGGATGGGAAACCTCCTGGGAAAGCTTCAGTTGGTTGCTGCTGAAAGAGGTGTTGGCTGTGGAAGGCCAAATAGAAATCCAGTCCCCCATTTCAGTGATACTTTGCTGCCCCACCCCCCCGCCCCCTCCCCCCTCCCCCCCATGTTTTGTTCAAATTCCCGCAGACCTGGCTCTTTGTATCTAGTCAGTTGATCACATGCTCTTCATCTGATTGGCCTTTCAAACCCCTGTCCGTTCCCTACCCACTTTATTTCCCTTGGTTGTCAGAGTTCTCAGTTGCCTTGCTTGATTGACTCAAGGTAAAAAAAATAAAAAAATAAAAAAAGTGTTTTATATCACCAGAAAATTTGTTGTAAAAAAATAAATGTTACTTTACTGTGTATGATAACGCATTAACACATTAAAACATTATACACAGGAGGGGCCTCTAGTGGCGCAGCCCATAGAGCGCTGTCCACATGCTCAATGCGTGCAGCGATGTCGGTGGTTCGAGTCCGACCGCCAACCTTTGTCGCATGTTTCTCCCTAATTCTTCCTGTCTCTCTACACTGTTCCATCAAATAAAGCTGAAAACAGCCAAAATATATAAAGATATAAATATCATATAATTGTAGATGCTAATATAATTGATTATATGGACAGGCCATCAGTGTTCATCATTTCTAGTTACATGTATTGATCCTATGTAAAAAAAAAATGTAAACAATTCCGATGACCCAGGTGTAAGAAATATTTCTCCTCTTTCCAGCTCCAGGGCGTGGCAAAATTTGACAATGGTTCACAAGCAGAGAGAAACATTGACCTACGCGTCATTGTAGAAGACGAAAATGACAACGATCCGGTGTTTTCCATTGTGAAAGCTGGAAATGTCAGTGAATTAAGCCAGTCAGGTACACTTTTAATTAGCACATGTTATTTGACTATTCTGCATTATTAACGACATTTTTATCCATTGCTGAGCTAAGGGCTGTGGCTCTCCTCTGGAAACGTTTCAACGCAAATATTAGATAATGCGGCCACAACAGCCCTCTGTGGTGGCAAACTAAGGAATTTGGAATATGGAATTTTCTTGAAATATTTTATGACATGTTAGTACATTCTTTTATCAGATTCTATTATCCAGCACATCTTACAATTTAAGAGAAATATTAGTGCATTCATCTTATAAATATGAGGAATAGTGCCAGACATGGCCAGCAACATTCTCAGACCACTGAGTATACAGTAGATTCAGCATCTCTAAAAGCAGTGCTTCAAATGAACCAAATATCTAAACTGTCTGTCGTGAAGTGTACCTTGTACTACCTTGTTGTTGTAGTTCATTATGAAGAATAATCTTTTTTTTTTGTAGATATGAATAAAATGTGAAAGCATTTTATTGCATTCTGCACCAAGACTGCTGAAGTCACCAAAAAAAAAAAGACATGCATAAATTTGATCGCTAAGGAGATTTAACTAGAATTAGAATGAATTGTTGTAACTGAATTAGCTGGCTCACCTCACCCCGAGCAAAGATACACTTTTAAAAGCAACAGTAATTAGCTGGTTGCAGCGGCTGCATTGATCATTCTGTTTGTCTCTTTCGGTTGAAAACGCAGGCACTTTAGTGATGATAATTGCTGCCACAGACGCTGATGATCCAGCGACTCCCAATGCTCAGATAACTTACAGCATCCTGGAACAGGTTCCAGGTGACCCAGTCATGTTCTACCTCGTCAAGGAAACGGGCGAGATTCGCGTCCGACAAAACACTCTAGACAGAGAAGTGAGTGCGAAAATGTTTATAGCATAATATATGTGTGTGTGTTTGTGTGTGTGTGTACAAAAAGTGTGGCTTATATGTGGATATGTGGATATGTGGATGTGGGATAGTTCACCCTGGAAATGAATATTATATGTTAATTTTCTTATCTTCTTGCTTTTGGCCATACAAGGACATGTCTTTGCAGCATACCTTTTTCCAGATTTGAATAGTCTGGAAAAATGGCTCCACAAGGCCTCAATAATTGAAAGTCCTAATCTGTAATGAGGCGCTGTTGCAATGCAGTTGTTTTGTCCAGTGGTCTAAACACAGTGTTTAAGCTGGTGTATGGGAAGCTACTCTGTAATAAACTTTTGTGTTTTCTTCTTGGCTACTTATTTAGCATATTTGTATATTCGTTGATTAAAAATTTTTTTGTTTGTTTCACAGACGCACACTTCCTATACGTTGAAAGTTATTGGCGCCGACATGAACGGGCAGAAGGGAGGCAGAACTGGTACAGGAGCTTTTACAATCAACATCCTGGATGTCAACGACAACGTCCCCACGCTGGAGAAATCTTACGTAAATTAATAAGTCCTGTTTCCCTACCTCACTGGAAACCAACTCTGTTCCTGGAGATCTCCCATCCTTTAGGTGTTCATTTCAGCCCTAATTTGGCACACCTGATTTCCTATAACAGCTGAAAAAGATCTCTATTGTTGAGCTATTGTATGACGTTCTTTGTTAGGGTTGGAGTGGAAACCTTCAGGACGGTCGATCTCCAGGAACAGGGTTGGTTACCACTGCCCTACATTTATCTTTTATTTAGTGCCACTGTTCTACCATTTTGATATACATTCAAATCAAATTCTATGGACATTTTCGCCAATTGCTAAACTTTCAAACCAGTTGAGCCGAACATTTGAGCCGAATTCCTTCCTTGTGCTTGTTCCAGTATGAGGGCAGTGTGGAGGAGAACACAGTGAATGTGGAGGTGATGCGCATCAAAGCTGTGGACCTCGACTCAATCAACACCGACAACTGGCGGACGATTTTCTCAATCGTTTCAGGAAACGAAGCCGGATACTTCAACATCACGACGGACGAAAAGACCAACGAGGGCGTTATAACACTGATCAAGGTCTGACAAAGCTTGAAATTATATATATATATATATATATATATATATATATATATATATATATATATAAACATATTAACCCATTAACATATAAACTATTAACATATAATACATACAGAACTCAGCTACAACACCTCGATATAACTCCGATATAACTCTCCGATATAAATTTTTTTTTGTTCGTTTTTTTTGTTTGTTTTTTTAAACATCGATTGTTGTGCCGCTGCATCAGGAATTTAAAGCACGTGCGCAACCACTTTCTCTTGCCTTTAGTGGGTCCATCGATCCATAAAGATGTGTGCTTATTTTTGAAAATGTATAACCAACAAAAAATACGCATTTCCTTTTATCCATTTTTGAGGCCTTTTTTCCCCTCGACGCGAGAGCTGAGGGTCTGAAACATGGCTGTTCTTTATGGCTATTACATCGTTGTTGTAATGGCTGCCGTCGCCAAATCACCAATTTGACATTCTCCTGATGTGGGCAGTTAAAGAACTTCGTTTGCTTTCAGTACTTAAAAACAGCCAAAAAAAATAAACGTATTCTTCACGAAATACGTTCAGTATATCATATTATTCCTCTTTTTTTTTTTTTTCAGCTCTGTTACGTGTCAGTAATGAATTAGCTTTATTTAACCAGGGAAGTCAACCGAGAGTTGGTTTTGTGGGAATCTGGCCAGGATGGCTGGGTTTAGCATTCCTTCTCTTTTGACACCACACACACGGTATTTGAATCTCTTGCCCTCTGGCAGGCAGTGGGTGCCAAAACCACCACACGTGGGAGGAGCGTCTTCTCACGTGCCATTGCGCTCGTCAGCAGTCAGACTGCACACGGCAGTCATTCCGCACCACAGACATAACGCAGTATAAGCACTTCATACCTGCTGGTACCAAACATTTGCAGTTTGACTACTGCATTATATACGTCATTAGCTTGTACTGTAAATATTATGATGCGTGGCATCAGACTATTTATTAAATACTCTATGTTTATGTATCTGTCTCTATTCAAACAAATGTTAAATAAGATAGTAAAAAGAGGTGCTATGTGTGTAAATACATTATTATATATATTCCCAGGATCTCTGTGGTGTGAAAGGCACAGGGTCATATTTAATGGGGCATGTGGGGGTGGAAAATTGCCCTTCATACCCTGCCCTAAAAATATGGAAAATTAATTAAATATTTTTTTCCGCTCATTTATCTGAAGGCCCTGGATTATGAAGAGCTGAAAGAGGTGAACCTCAGGATCAGTATGCGCAACAAAGCGGCCTACCACGAAAGCGTGGTCCTGCCACCGGGCGGAAAATCCTACCCCATCAAGATAAACGTGAAGAACCAGCCGGAAGGCCCCAGGTTCAGTCCCGCCATGAAGGCCATCTCCATCTCCGAGAACAGCAAGGTGGTGACCACCCACACCGTCATCGCCACCTACACCGCCATCGACGGGGACACCCTAGTGGCGGCAGAAAACGTCCGGTTCGTGCGCAGCTGAATTTCCTAACGTTCTGTCAGATTTTAAAGACATCCGATGTCTGGTATTCACCTATTCTGAAGGAGAGAGGGAGCATGAAATGAATGTTTATGTCAGATGGAAAAAAAATAATATGCATCTTTTTTTGTCAGTTAATTCAACAAGTTCTTCATAGTGTGCCCTCAAGTGCGTTAGCAGTTATGCTCTTGCATTGTTTTCCGTGTTACCAAATGCTTTTTAATTTTTTTTTTAGGTATGCAAAATTGGTCGACCAAGCCAACTGGTTGATAATCGATGAAAGGACTGCAGAGATTAAACTGAGCCAAATACCAGATCGGGAATCCAAGTTCTTGGTTAATGGAACATACATTGCAAAGATAATATGTATAACGAATGGTACGTTTCTGAGTACTCTTTATAATGCATTCATGTACCTAGTTAGGATAATACGATTACGTTAGTTTATTTGGCAGGATTGTTGTTGTTGTTGTTTTTGTCTGATTAGGCAAATGTGATTCCAGTGCTAGTTTGTACTTGGTAGGATTGTTGTTTGCTGAACAGGTTACTCTACAGGGTTGGAGTCCTGATCGATGTGGTCACTTCTGGCACTACGATCCTTACTTCACTCTAGTGTGTTTCTTTTGCACCTCTACACCGTGAACCAATGCACTTGTTGTACGTCGCTCTGGATAAGAGCGTCTGCTAAATGCCTGTAATGTAATGTAATGTAATAATTCATTGCGTAATCTCTGAAAGGAAACAAACAGTCTGAGCACTTAGAAGTAGTACGCCCATTACACCCAACATTTCAAAATTCAATCTAAGCACCATTACTGGTGACAGTTACATTTTAACTTGAGCGACCATTTAAAAAAAAATATATATACGATGTAACATAATTTTATAGACAAATAACTGAAATAAAAGACGCAGATGGTGATTTAAAAGTTTTTGTTTAAGCATAATTAACCCTTCTCTGTCTAAATTAGACATCCCAGCAAAAACCGCCACCGGAACCATATTCATGGAGGTAGAGGACTTCAACGACCACTGCCCCACGCTCACCAGCACGACTCGGACCGCCTGCAGCTACGACACCGCCCTGCTGGTCACTGCCGAGGACGCGGACCCCGACCCCAACGGCGCCCCCTTCCACTTCCGGGTCGTGCGCGAAGGCACAAAGCAGAAGTGGACCGTCGAACCTGCCGACGAGAGTAACGAACCAATCCTTCATCTTACAAACTTTTGCTTAGCAGAACCTCACCTTACCCACCTACCTCACACTCTCAGGTGGGAGGTCCAGGGGGTCAGAAAGTAGAAGTCCTGCCATGCGCTTCTTCCACCCGTGAACTCAGCCAGCTGATTTACCTGATTAGTTCTGCCTCCTGAATGCAGAAGTGTGCTAATTAGCAAATCCAGGCGACCTGAATATAACACTGAGGAGGACTTTTACTTTTTGAATCCGGAATGTCCACCTCTGCACACACTATTCACTGGAAAATGAATAATGTATTCAGCTGAATTTCTGTGAAACAGACTGTGGTTTGGTAGCTGTTCAAAGGGAAAGTTTCACTTTACAGGCGGTTAGCTGACGTTCTTATCCAGATCGACTTACACAACTTTACATAGCATTTACATTGTATCCATTTATACATTGGGATTATATACTAAAGCAATGCAGGTTAAGTACCTTGCTCAAGGGTACAACAGCAGTGTCTTACCCGGGAATTGAACCTGTGACCTGTGAAAACAAGGGAAAATCAAAGAGAAAAAAAATGAACAACTGGACAGATAATGAGTTGTTTCCCCATGTCCTCCACCTTGCAAACATATAAACAGAAAGTCTTCGTTATGCATGCTGTAATGCTGTAATGCATATTTAAACATGCTGGGGGCTGGCGTTCAAAAAGATGTTCACCAAATGAAAGTCTTTAAATTTGTCTATAAAGGTGGGTTTGAGATCTTTCATTTTTTTGCCTGTTGTTTAAAAAGACAGAAGTGTGATCCTGAGAGCCAGTGAGAAGCTGTGGCCCGGCCTGTACCAAGTGGAGCTGGAAGTGCGGGACCAGCAGGGCAAGGCCTGTGAGGCCCGGCAGGTTCTGGACGTGATGGTCTGCACCTGTGGGGAGGGCGGGGCGGAGAAGGCGTGCGAGGCCAGGGCCGTGCCTTCAACCGTTTTCGGGGCTCCAGGGGTGGCCTTCCTGCTGCTGGCCCTGCTGCTGCTTCTACGTGAGTTACCCTCCGTCCAGAACAGAGTGTACAGGTCAAATCCTGACAGATCTGTATGGACAGGGATCCACTGATACGGAGTACCACAGACATGTCCAAACAAATCTCTGCCTACAGAGATCCACTCATACAGTCTACCAGAAACCTGCTCAGATAGATTGCTATATAATGGGATCCACTGATACAGTCTATAACCAATGTGCTCAAACAGAGGTTTATGTAAAGGGATCCACTGGTACTGCCTACCACAAATATGCTCGAACAGATTCGTACAGTACGTAAAAGGATCCACTGATACAGTCTGCCACAAACATTCTCAAACAGATTGCTACAGTACGTAAAAGGATCCACTGATACAGTCTGCCACAAACATTCTCAAACAGATTGCTACAGTACGTAAAAGGATCCACTGATACAGTCTGCCACAACTACTCAACAGATTACGTACGAAGGATCCACTGAACAGTTGCAAAACATCTCAAACAGATTGCTACAGTACGTAAAAGGATCCACTGATACAGTCTGCCACAAACATACTCAAACAGATTGCTACAGTATGTAAAATTATCCACTGATATAGTTTGTCACAAACATACTCAAACAGATTGCTACAGTATGTAAAATTATCCACTGATATAGTATGTCACAAACATTAACAGATGCTCGTACTAAGATCCAGATACAATCTGTCACAGACATACCAAGATGTACGTGTAAAATTATCCACTGATATAGTATGTCACAAACATGCTCAAACAGATTGCTACGTGAAGGTATCCGCGGTTACAGTCCGCCACAAACACGCTCAAACAGATCATCGTGTAAAGGGATTCTCTGATACACCCACGTCAGACATTTTCTAAGTACTCAATAATCTGTGCATGACTGACCATACTTTCACCCAGGGAAGGGAGGGATTTTCAGTACGACATCCATGTTCCATCATACACCAGCGCCCTCCTCTGGTCAGTGGGGCACCCACAGTCTGAGTCTGCCTGCACAGACACTCTGGGTTCAGAGGAGGGCAGGAACTTGTTTTACGCTCTCCCAAAACTGACAGCGGGGGGTTTCAATGATGATCGCAAAAATCATCCAAATTGGGAAGAAATGGGGGTAGATTTAAGGGGGTAAAAATGTAATCATGCAAGTAAATCATGTATAAATGGACTGCATTTATATAGCGCTTTTATCCAAATTGATGCCTCTCATTCACCCATTCACACACACACACTCACAAGCTAACGGTGAATGATTGCCAGGTACCCGTCAGCTCGTTGGGAGCAATTAGGGGTTAGGTGTCTTGCTCAGGGACACCTCGACACGCCCAGGGCGGGGGATCGAACTGGCAACCCTCCGACTCCCAGACAACCGGTCTTACTTCCTGAGCTGTGTCGCCCCTACATGCATAAAGAACATCATGGCTGAGGGTACGTGTTATGTAGCCAGATTAAAGTTGTTGTTTTCTTTTGTCCCACAGTGGTGCCTCTGTTACTGCTGTTCTGTACGTGCGGGGGCAAACACTTCATGATGATGCCGGTGGACACCAAAGAGCATCTGATAGAGTACCACACAGAGAGACCTGGAGAAGACAAGGTAGCAGCCCTTTCCTCTTAGCGTCTTGCTTCTTGGACGTGTGCATCTTTTTTTAAAAGTCAGTTTTCGGATTCCTCGCCATTAGCAATGGAAATCAACTGTGCTCTTATTTCTGCCCCGTTGGATTTAAAATAGTAGTACGCAGATAAATAGAATTCGGGGACGATTGTCAGTCAGTGGCCAATGTCATTTTTCTGCTGACAGCACTTTAATCTGTGGTAAATGTTAATTTAAGTAAATGTCGTGTGTTGAGATGTTTTGTGAATGTAGTCACTGAATTATTTAAATTTCTTTGTTTAAACTGTAAACATAGTTTTAAATTTCTTTTTTTTTTTTTTTAGCTGTAAACAGTTTCTAGTAGTTTTTACTGCTGTATGAATTGTCCTCACCCTTCCCGATGTCATTTATCTATCTGAAGCAACTGGGCTGCTGTTGACTTGACCAAAAATTTCTTGTTGTGCCTTTACAGGAAGTCCCACTTCTAAAAGTCCCCACAGAGGTTGATGGCTCCATTAAAGCTAAACATTTTGAGAAGCTTGGGGCAGGACAATCTGCGGGAGGGGCAGCAGGAGCAAGTCTGTTGGGGGCGGCAGGGGAAGGTTTTGGGCAGACCATGGGGGCAGGTTATGGGCAGGCCATGGGGGCAGGTTATGGGCAGGCCATGGGGGCAGGTTATGGGCAGGCCATGGGGGCAGGTTTTGGGCAGACCATGGGGGCAGGTTATGGGCAGGCCATGGGGGCAGGTTATGGAGGGGCAGAAGGTGGCTACTCTTCCGCCTCTGCCTGGGGCTATAGTGATGGAATACAGGGCGCAGAAATGAAAGGAAGATACTCGGGATTTGAAAGCCTTCACAAAGGAGCCTGGGATGGAATCGCCCTCACAGAAGATTTTCTGGACGATTACTACTCTCAGGTAAGAAGCTGCTCAAATCATAATAAGAAAACAATACGCTTAATTATTAAATACATAATTTAATAATTAATGAACACTGTCTCGGTTGAATTTTATTTTAAATAGGATTGCTTGGGCAATGTCTGTGCAGTCATGCTAATAAAGCGTATTTTATTTTTAATTTGACCTGCCTAAAGGTCAAACAAAGTAGAGTGAAGAATCCCTGGAGGTTGGCATTACACTAAAGAAAATCTTTTTTGTTTCTGCAGAAAGTGGGCTGTGCAGAGAGTCTCGGCGGGCTGTTGGGGGACGGACTGCAGATATACGAGTACGAGGGTCAGGAGTCGCCCGCGGGGTCCGTGGGGTGCTGCAGCTTACTGGGCGCCGACGACAACCTGGACTTCCTGAACGACCTGGGCCCCAAGTTCAGAACCCTGGCGGAGATCTGCAGGGGCTCGGCCACGGAGACCGCGTCCTCGACCGCCGCCGCGGCTCGCGGCGTCCACTCGGGCGCCGCGGCGTCGTCGTCGTCGGAGACGACCCACACCGAGATCACCGCGGAAACCACGCTGGGCGCCAGCAAGGCCTCACCAGCCCGCGCAGCGTCATCGTCGAAGACGACCCACACCGAGATCACCGCGGAAACCACGCTGGGCGTCGGCAAGGCCTCACCGGCCCGAGCGGCTTCCCCCGCCCGCGCAACTCCGCCGGCCCACGCGGTGGAGAGCGTCGTCACGGAGACCAGTTACGCCGCCTCCGCCCCCAGGGTGCAGGTGACGGAGAACGTGCTGGCGTCGAGCGGGGCGTACCTGGTCCAGCCGACGCCCGTGCTCTACGCCACCGCCCCGGTCCTGCAGACCCGCTACGTCCTGGAGCAGCCGGGCCTGGGCGCCACCCTGCTGGTGACGGACAGGCCCGGGAGCGCCCAGGGCGTGTACCTGCTCAACGACGCTCCGTGCATGGGTGAGACGGTGCTCGTCCGGGAGCAGAGGGGGGCGGCGGTGCCGGCTGGCGCTTTGGGCATGAACGAGGGCGTGGTCCTGGTGGAGCAGCGCCACGTGCTGAGAGAAGCCGACGCCGGGCGGGGCCACACCCTCCTGCGCGTGGAGAGCCCGGGGCCCGGGGCCCAGAGCCTGCTGGTGCTGGAGAGGCAGGTGGTCACAGAGAGCCAATCGGAACCAAGGCAGGTGCTTGTACAGGAGAGGAGCGCCTCGGCATCCCCAAACCCCCTGCTGGTGGAGAGTCAGGTGGCCGTGGAGTCAGGTCATCAGCAAGGGCTTCAACAGGGAACGAGCCTCTCGCAGTCCCACAGTCTCCTGCTGGAGGTGGGCGCAGGATCCACGCGGGGACGTCTGTCGCCAGCCTCCCAGAACTCGCTGGCTGGGGAGGAGGGTGTCTCCTGGCCATCTGGCGCTCAGGAGGAGGGGGCGGAGCTCCGGATGGTTGCTCCACCCGGGGCCCACACGGTGGTCAGGCAGGAGAAGCAGATCTCCTACTCTGAGAGGAGCATGCAGGAGGTTTCCCTCCTGGGCCCGCACAGCCCCCCATCTGAGCTCGTCACTCGTTGCTTAGCCCTCTTCTTTCTTTTTTTTTTTTTTACTAATGCTTTCGGCCTAATCCTCAAAAACACAAAAAAAATTATTATTCAGGCTCATACCATTCAGCCCAAGGGGAATCACGTGGGATGCACACTGTGGTCTTGAAGAGTGAGGAGTGACATGTTAACACAGGCCAGCGTATACTGAAGTTGTCTTGGTCTGCTAAACTGCTGAGCGTGTTGTAAACACACTGTGCATAATGGGCAAAGTCTAAAAAGGGAGTGCTAGGAAGGCAGAGTTGTTTTTTTGAACTTCAGGCCTACTTCTGGTTTTCTCAGAACACAGAAATTATTTACATGCCTGTAGCCTAGTCGTTTATTTTACCTGACATTTCTTTGAGATAATCCTGCAGGCTGCGAATGTGACCTTGTGCAAATGCGCTGGCTCAATACAGCAGTGAGCCACCTTTAGTGTATACGGCTGTTTAGAAAGGTCTAGAAAGTTCAGAATAATTAGCTGGGGTGGGGGGTGGGCAGCACATTCTGCACACTCTGCATTACATTACAGGCATTTAGCAGACGCTCTTATTCAGAGCGACTTACATAACTTTTTTTATTTTTTACATAGCATTTACATTGCATCCATTTATACAGTTGGATATATACTGAAAGAAATACCGGTTAAGTGCCTTGCTCAAGGGTACAACCTGTGACCTTTTGGTTGCCAGCTCCTTACCCATTATGCTACACTGCTGCCCTACACTGGCTCTCTGAACCAGCACAACTTCATCCCAGCCTGACCAAGCAAAGGGAATATGCGCATGTGGGTCCCACTTCATAAATAAATACGTAAATGCTAATGAAATAGGCTGTGTTGACATATTACTACCTTAACATGAATGCAGAGAGTGCTTGCTTTAATACTGAAACCAGCTCAAATAGCAATTGGCAGTTGCATAAGACCTAAGCTTTCTTATTTCAGTCTATGAATTGCATTCGACTCTGCTGCTAACAGAACAGAGTGTTTTGATTATCCAACGTGGTGAACACGCACCTTTTTTTCTTCCCCAAGAGATTCTTGTCGTGTGATTATTTTTCCCCACACGTTAAGCAGTTAAAGCAAAGGGTGTCCCTTATCCAACCAAATATATATTTTCCATATATTGAGACCAAATATATTTGAATTCTCTATTGGTCATTTTTTGTGAGAATGGAAAACTATTCTGATAATATTTTGTTTAGCACTTAATACGCATCAGTGAGACAAAACACTGCAAGATCTGTCGAGTAATCAATTGTCAGTTGAAGTGGACAATATCTTATTTGTAGTGACACATTTGATAAATGTTGGAATGTATTTGTAAGATATATCATTAATTGTCAACAGATTATTATTTTTTAAAAACTGTCAATATATTGGAATGTATTATAGATATGTTGTTAAAATAGTTATTTTGCAGAGGCACTGCCATGTTCCTTTGTCCTCTAACTGGAACATCAGACACCGTTGTGAGGTTGTAAGTTAAACAGACAAAACACTAGTAATGTTACTGTATGGCAATGCATTTATAATCGATGGGCAAAATTTTGTCTCATTCAAATTTCAACTGACAACATAAGAACAGCATTCATGTACCTGCCACTGTCAGATGCTGGCTCTTATAGTCCCCACCTTATAAATTAATAAATAAATAAAATTGGGGAGGGGTCTTTGGCTGTGTGGCCTATGAGAGAACTTTGCATTCATTTTGTTATTTTCTCTTTGTTTACGCTTACACATTTTTTGCATTATTTTGGGGCTTCATTGGGTAATTATGAATTTTTATGTCTTTCTTGATCCAGATCAGAATTATAATACAAATTTACTTCCAAAGGATAATATCTCAAATCTTCTCCTGAAGTCATGTATTAAATGTTTTAAATTAAAATTAAAAATTTGCTAATATATTTTTATACTTTTTTTTCTTTCGTGAAACTGTATTGTCCTGCATTTCCTTCTATTTACAATATCTTAATGAATTTGTATGGAAAAAAACAATTAAAATAAACTTGAATTTTAAAAAGCTTTTCGTTTAACAAAGTGAATGGCTGGCAGTATCTAGTATATGTCGGTATTTATCCTAAAAGGTCTATGCGCTTGGTCCATGCACGTTTAACAATGAAGTATCAATGACGTGTGCTGTATTTTTCAAAATAAAATGTTTTAACGAATAAAGTGTGCACATTGGATACACATATCTGTGTCTACTTTTCTCTGTTCCTTTCATTGGACCGTTAATGTTTTTTTTCCTGCTGTAATGCATTTCCCCTCCATCTGATTTTTCAGTGTGTGCACCTGGAGTAACGTGCTATAGCAACTCTGTTGCAAATGCACCCTCCAAAGTCCAGTCTAAGAATATCTATTCCGTGAACCTGTGCCTGCCGTCCATATTCCTGTAACACAATTGAAATTCGTACATGGATCGATGGAAGCTAATCTACAGTGTTGAGTGAATGTGGATTGAGGTTGAGTTGAGTAACTCTTACATACTGCAGCAGGTTTAAAAAAATAAATAAATAAATCGAGCATAGTTTACACCAACACCTCAAATCCATCTTAAAATCTCATGACTAGAAACATTTTAATAAAATCGGATCTGAATGGGATATTAAATAGGGGGGGGAATAGAAAGTTTCTGCTCCACTTTGCCTGAGTTGATCCCGCTGTTTCTTCATTTTAAAAATGTGAACCCAAAAGATTATCACCAGGAAGTCATTCATACACTGTACTGTACATTAAATCCTAAATCCTGTTTTTATAAGGTTCTTAGCAAAAAGTTCTGTTCTACTTTCTTATTCTCATCTGATTTGCAGGGGAAAACAATAACAGGTCAGCAGATATTTGTGATCACATGATCACAGTAAACCACAGACAAGGTTGGCGGGCCTGGGTATAAGAGTTTAACAGTGCGGACTAGCCAGTCCGAAGTGAAGAAACCAGGAGAGACAGGCAGAATGACTCCTGTAGCAGTCTTTGTGATCTTGGCGGCTGCCATCTTCCACATTGAAGCAGCGCCTGTGGTAAGGTTCTGTCATTCAAAAGACTTAAGTAAAATATGTTAACACTCGTTTTTACTGTATACGTTTTGTCTAAATTACTGCTGATGGCTTTCTCTTAGGAAGTAAGAAATCCGATAACGTAAACTAAATGCTATGTGCAGTGTGGGTGGTACCTTAAATACTTATCTAAATCGGGGCTGCCCGACCCTGTTTCTGGAGATTTGCTGAAATGAAGTTTTCATTTCAACCCTAATTTGGCACACCCAATTCTACTAATTAACAGCTCAATGAGATCACGCTGTTGAATGGGGAGTGCCTTGTACAAAAACTACAGGACAATAGATCTCCAGGAAAAGGGATGGGCAGTCCTGATCTAAATTGTGCATTTGAAAAACATTTTGGTTTACTGAAATAGTATTCAATAATATTTACAATTGCATTTACTTACACATATATAGACATGCAAATAACTAAACATTCATTCTGATAGCAGCATTCACCAATAACATATTTCTAAATTAAAAAAATTAAAGTAAATATAGAACTGGACATAAAAGTAGATATTATAAACGGTTGAAAGTTGCTCTTGGAAATGGGACTGTACTTCATGATTTGTGGAAGTCCATTATTGAGTCAATTGCAGCGGTATGTTTTAGTGGCTACTGAACCTGTAATTAAACCAGAAAGATTAACGTTTCAATCCCTGGAAGGGATTTGACGTTACACCCTTGGGTTCTCTACTTCCCCTTTAGTGCTTGCTTAATCATCCAGATACATAATCTCTCTTTACAGGGTAATGGCATCGAATAAACAAAATGCACACCCTAATCCAGGCTTAACATTTTTGGAACTGCATTAAATGTTGACTACGGAGAACTAGCAAACAAGCCTGTGCAAGACACTGAAACAATAAGCATCCGCGGTTGAAGTGGAAAAACAGCCGATGCTCTTTTCTCCAGGAGAAAGGCGGTCACGGAGACGCCTACCCCACCTGCCCGCTCATGGTGAAGGTTCTGGATGCGGTTCAGGGCACTCCAGCGTTCGAGGTGAAGGTCACGGTCTCCAGACAGGAAACGGCCGGCTCCTGGACCAAAGTGACTTCTGGGTAATCTGCAAACACTACTCCATGCTATCACCATGGCATACCAGATCAGAACGCGCAGACAAGCCCAGGAAGCAGAAAGTAACGCCTTTATAACGAGCTGCTGTCTATCTCCTGTTTGATAACACACCCAGGTTTCATTTCAAAATCAACCTCTATTTAAGATTCTCGTGTGATTTTTTTTACCAGTTAATCCCTTCATATTTTTTCATTAATCAGAAACCCAATTTTGTTGTCCAGGGTTACCGGCTTAGCAGGGGAAGTCATGAATCTAATCAAAGAGGAGGATTTTACCGCAGGAATTTACAAGGTGGCCTTCGATACCAAAGCGTACTGGAAAGCCAAGGGCATTACTCCCTTCCACGAAATGGCTGACGTGAGTGAACACAGATGTTCTCCAGGGAAGAAACATTTGTTGCAGATGCAGATTCAGAGTCGGGTTACTGGTTAAACCAATGACCACAATCCTCCCCCAAAAAAGGAAAAAAAATTACTTAAATTCTATTCCTTATTTATACATTTAAGTCATTTTTGCTAATGTCTATCGAAATAGCCACTTTCATAAATTAAAATAACACTTTTTAATATGTTAACACACATGATCTCCCTCAAAGCCAGTGTAAACTTGTAAGGCAAACGATATGTATTTCCAAAAATCAATACAAAATAGTTTCCGTTTTGCTGATTTGTGGCTCTCAGACCCAACGTCAGCACTCAGTCATTATACTCAGGTTGTGCACATTAGGTAGACCGCAGCATTGTATGGGAAGACCAGTGACACGGGACCCTGCAAAATACAGACCCAGGTATCTCTGATAGCAAAAGAAATTGGGGCGAGGATTCGTTAGCTAATCCGTCCTTAACTGACTCACAAGTAAATGCTTAAAAAAAAGCCTGTCAATCATCACTGTGATTGCAATTCAAGAACAGTCAAGAACAGAAGTTGATTGAATCCATGCAAAAAGGAGCTCCTGTCTCCTTTGCACTTAGCAGCATTATATTGGAAGAACAGTGTCAGGAACAGTGGGAAAGCGACTGGGGGGGGGGGGTGTAAGGAGTGCATTTGATATAAAAGAGGGACACCCAGAGGGAAGATCTGACAGGGTTCCGGCTCGTCCCGCAGGTGGTCTTCACGGCGCACGCGGACGGACACCGCCACTACACCGTGGCGATCCTCCTGAGCCCCTTCTCCTACACGGCCACCGCCGTCGTCGCCAACGTGCACAACTGAGCCACGCCTTCACCCGGCAAACCCTCGAGAAGGTAACCGACGGCAACACCCGCCCGCGCTTCCCGCTGCCGACAATGTGCACAGACTGCAGGTTCAGTAACTCAGCGGATGCAGTTTCCTTTCCAAGGTACGCAGTGAAATGTGCAGTGTTAAATCAACTCTTACAGAGTACATCATTATCCCAACTGAATTCATATGTACACTGTTAAGAGTGGAATTGACACTGATCATTTTACTGTGCCAGATAAAACCACTGTGGGGCAAAGTACTTAAGTTTATTCAATTATCCAGCTGTATAAATTGATTGTATGCAAAAACTGTAAACTGTAAGTAGCTCTGTATAAACGTGTCTGCTAAAGGTAGTGTGAACATCAGTATGGGGAGGAAAAATACATATAATTAGCTCTGATGGCTGAACACCCCCCCCCCCCTACACAAATGTAACTGTGCCCATTAAACAAATCAACCGTGTAATTGTAAACCACGTTTTGTTACCCAGGGTCTCCAACGCCGGTCCAATCAGAGAAGAGGATTTTGCATCAGGAACTTAGAAAGTGCCTTTGATACCATAGAGCCTTTTTTTTGTTGATTGCTTTGTTTTTGTTTTTTTTGCCAAGCTGATCAAAACAAAAATTATTGAAAGAAAATAAAACAAGAATCATTCAATGAGGGAAGAGGGGGAATTCTGCTTTGCTAATATTTGTGCATTTATTTTCATACAAGACAATGATAAAAAATATACAAATATCCTATGGACAAATCAGAAGATGGATAGCTTACATGAAAGTCCATTTGTATTGGAGTGACTCTGCTGTTTTCAAGTTGTAATTCTCAGTTTGGATCTGGGTGGGGCAGTCACATGACTAATAAACTAGCCAGGAAAGTGATGTTGATCATTTAATGCGCATTGCGTGTGTAATGGACAATCATGGCGCTTCAATGGTATTTTATGAACAGCAAATGGATACAACAACTTCCACGGAGTAAACTTGTCCTGTTAAAGCTGCCAAAGAAAACTCGCTACAAAACTTTGTGCAAAAAAAATAAAAAAATTAACGCATACAATCCTCTGAAACTACACCCATATCATTCCAAAGAAAAAATAAAAATGAGGCTTTGTTTTCAGAGGAAACTCCTCTCAGCTAAAGCATTGTGGCGCAAGAACATGGCAACCAAAGGATTTGACTTTTGCTGAATTTAAAAAAAAAGGTTACAGAGTCAAACTATGACCGACTTCATCGTCATTAGATTACAAGAGGTGTATAGTGCCGACCGCAATCATCGTCATTGCAGCCGTACTGTCAAACCTTTTTTTCCACAATGACCGGACATGTTCATAGCAAACTCCTCCCCTGGAACTGCAAAGTTTTACAAAAATAATGAAAATCTAAACATGTTCAATCAAAATGCCTCTAATGTCTAGGTCAGAGTTCATAAATAAAAACAGAACAATAGAATGTGCACTCAAACTTCACTGAAAAACAACACAAGCCAAGTCACAGCCAAAAACATAAATTGCATTTCTAAAGAACAGTAAAAAGTAAAACAACAAAATAAAAAATGGGGCGGGGGGTGGAGGGGCCTCAAGGCACATGTATATAAATATATGAATACTGAAAGACTTAATACTCCACATTTAAAATAATTCTACATTTTTTTGTTTTTGTTTGTTTTTTTTTTTTGATATGGTTATAATTCAATACACACAGGCATCAGTGTATTTACCAAGTGGTTGAACTGTAAAAATGAGTCTAGGAGCCTGATGGTGGCCATAGCAGTGATGTATGGATGGAAAAGTTGCACTTTGGTTTCACCTTAATATGTCTAGACATCTACATCAGTACGTTAACTCTGAAGATAAACCCTTGCGAACATGTTACTCCTACTGCGTAGCTATCCCCAACTTTTTGAAAATTATTGTCAACTAATTTCCACTTGGGATTCCTTAAAGGGGGAGAAAGGGGGAGTTCACCCAAAAATGAAATTAAGGTACGTTTCCACTTACCCAGAGTACTATCTACCCATCTAGATAGTTTTGCGGAGATCTAACAAGTTTTCTAGATAACTCAACAGCAACGTCTCTTTCCAAATATATTGCTAGTTACTCAAACATCCACAGAGGTTAATTTGTGCACGGTTTCATCAAGAGCAATTTCTTCGACCAAAGAACGGCAACCGTGTATATATCTGTGCAAAGATTCAACCAAAGCATGGCGGCACAGTGTCAGTTTGTAGTCCTAACACAGGGAAGTTATTCACTGTTGAGATATTAACGGGTGTAATTTATGTCATAGGACAAAACATGACATAGGGTTATGTTAATTACAGACCTTATTTTCTGCATAAATCAAAAACATTGGGAATCTGCCAAGAGAACCCATGGCTTAAAAACACTAACACACTTCCCAGAATTAGGGCTATGACCTAACACGATACTGCCATACTTTGGTCAAGACTTTACGAAAATATACACAGGAGAAACTGAAAGCCCTATGGGGGGAGAAAAAGCACTGGAAACCCGTGGAAGAAGAGACAGGACAGTCAGTACACCGGAAAAGTGGCAGCGTACAATTAATTTCATTTTTAGGTGAACCGCCCCTTTAAATAGGCAATGAAGCATGAAGGCAACACACAAACCCCAGAAAATAAATCAGACTTTAAAACCATGGTCTGTGACAAAATCAACATGGATATACTAATTAAACAGCCTTGTTATGAATCACAGACTTTGTGTATAAATGCACAATGATACAACCGAGGAATGCAGTTATTACACGGTCCATCTTTAAAGATCACACATTGATAGGGAAGAAATATCAATTAAAATACACCAGACATCTGAACACTTGGGTTATTCTGCCAAAAAATAAGTACACATTTTTTTAAACGCTCTTTCGCAGTAAACGTAAATGCCCTTCTGTCTCTGTAGCCTCCTTCGGACACATGCTAAACGTACTAGACCAGACTGAATGCATTTACCAATATCATTTTTCCAGAATCGTCTAGAGGCCTGCCCTTACCCTGGGCAAATAAAAATATTTACAACAGCACCCTCACAAATCCCTACAGCCCATTTCTCCTGTCTAGGCTGCGACAGAAAAACAAGGTAAAGTGCATTTCCCCAGGATGTCGAACACAGTCAGCAATATCCAACTAACAAGATTTTGTTTTATTCATTTATTTATTTATTTTTTAACAAAGAGAATTGAGAAAGGAAGCAATTTTACCTTGTTTTTTTCTTTTTCTTTTAATATCTGCAAATAAACTGCTAGCTACCATAACCTGAATCCTAAATCAGTAGTTCAAGTAAACGCATACCTGGCTAACTAATAAGCCACCTGGCTATTTGATTAGCCAGTTATTTCACAATAACATCAATATTGTCAGGTTAGTAGTCGCATTGTGTCCGAGTTCAGGCAATACATCTCTAAAAAGGAAAATCTACTTAAAAGGGGTGTAAAAAATATACAAGAACAACACCAATATTTCCATTTTCCAATAATCCTTCAGGCTACCTTCATTTTAAATGTTTTAGCCCATTTAGTGTAAAGCTGGATGGTACTCCTGTTTAACTTGACCATTCAGTGTCCTTTCTGAGGTTGGAGACTAGACTGAGGTAAACCGAGCAGGCCATGCTGCTAGTCAGCATTAATGCCTATCCATAAACTATTAAACACGTCAGAATTCCCTGGAAAATGTACGCTCAAGAAGTCTTGGCCATATCACTTATGCTACCTAACATTAAATATGATTCCTCTCAACCTGTCATCTTAAGAATACACATATATGGATGCAGACATGGAAAACGTGAATGAAAAAAACAAAACAATGAAAAACTATAATGACAGTTCATGTCAGCAGGTTTTCCTATTCAAACCCCATCAGAATATGTACACTGTAGTTTTGTCATGTATACAACTTGATATTGTATTTACACAGGATAGCAACCAACAAAAACAATAAATGTGAGATAGTGTGTTGTCAATGTTGACAATATTGTCACAATATTACATTTATATTCTAATGAATGAATGTTTTTTCCATGTTATGGCCAGATTTTTACAAATTATGCAAACTGAATTGAGGCCAGGTTTAAGAACTACCAATTCACAACAGCATTTGAGTTTCATGAGAAACTACAAAAACCACGTTAACTTTCCTCCTAGGAATCCTGACAGATGGAAGTAGCAGCAATATCGATTAATGGCCAAATGAAGTTTGCAAGCTATAACAGCTTATAACATCTTTACCCTCTGGCTACCAAAGAATGGCATATTTTACGAGACAGAAGTTAAACAGATTTAATTCAGAAAACTACGGTGGAGGCTTTCTGCAGACAGCAATTGGCTACGTTACTGGCAGTTTGAGGTCAACTTTTGATTTTCCTCCTCCTGTTGACAACCTCAAAAATAACAAAAACATTTATGGTGACATGGGTAAATGGCAACAGAGTACAGCCGAACCACGAAAAGTCCATAAAGACGTTTGGGGTGGGGGGGGGGGGGGGGAAGAGAGCGCATAAAAAACAAGCTAACGCAACGTTTCCACGATAGCATAACTGCTTGTACGTCCAAAGCTTAAGCACGTAGCCAACAGGTTTACGACCTAGGCCCATTCCTTGAGCCGCTAAAAGACGACGTCGCGTCACCTTCGCCATCTTTCTTTTCGGCATTTTTACAGTCTCAGATAGACCTCTAAGGAGATATAAAATTAAATTAAAACGTGAATCAGACGGGAGAAAAAGAACAAAACTTACAATCGAGACCGGTGGTACATTTTGTCCGGAACATTCTGGCAGAGCTTGCAAAGGGACAAGTGCCCCCCATGGCACTCGAGTGTCCGCAGCACGCCTTCATATAAACAAAACGTCACCTTTAACACAGTGCACTTGAATAAAGGACCAACACCGCTTATGCGTCAACAACAGCAATGGAGTCAAATTTTTTTAAAAATCAGAATTTATACAACAAAAAGAAAAGAAAAAGAAAATGAAATCAATTAAGGCATGCATGAAAGGTGCTGACAAGCTACAGTTAAGAATAGCAACACGTCAAAGCCTCTGCTCGCATTAAACTTATTCTTATAGTCCTCCAGGCAGAAGGCCACTCAGCTCAGTTAATTATATAATCTACTAAAATGGTGCAGGGGAAATGGGACATAGCTGCCAAAATAAAAGTACACTGGAATATGCTTAATAGTTTTACTATGCTAACCATTTTACAAGGCCCTTATTTACACAGGGTCCACTCATGCAAATGATCTCTGCATGGCAGCCAGATATGGAGTGTGCTCATGTAAACACGTGAAGAAAGAGAACTTCTCAAAAAAAGAAAAAAAAAAAAAAAAAACTTAAATTAAAAAAATAAATACAAAAAATAAAATGTATTGTCAAATATACATCACATGTACAAAATCACATTTTATGTTTTCTAGGAAAAAACCCTTGCTTAAAAAAAAATTGTGTGTGTACAAACATATGATATAAACAAATATCTATTGGCTTCTACGGTAATGGTAAAAGCAAAGGTCCAGTCAAAGTCTATGAACTGATATAGAGTTGTGCAATTCAGACGAAAAGCATGGCTTAAGGCCAGGAAAATCTTTTTTTTTTTTTCTTTTAAATTTTCTCAGCAAAATATCGTTCTCACGATCAAACTGAGATTGTTTTAGTTTTGGGAGAGAAAAAAATTACAACCCAGGTTTAGTCCTGGGGCAGTCCATTATCTTACGACACAAAGAAAAAGGCGTTTCCATCGAGTTCAAGGTACGTTCCTGTGCTATAAGCCATCAAACAGGTGGGGAATTCACACTTTTCAACATTTCACACCGCACTTCTAAGAATAGCGTATATTAACATTTCAAAGTGAGTATACTACACGACGTCAGTGTCTTATACACACGGTTCATTTTACAATAGTATTTTACAAAGTATTTTACACGGAACGCAATTTACAGCGTTCATCAGCCGACAGACTTTGACTGGACGTCTCCCTTCAGCATTTTACCAGGGTGGCTTTCGCAAGAATGCAAAGTGAGAGACGAGGACTTGGCGACGGGTTCTCTTAAGGCGACGCACCCCTCCTCTCCGCTCCTCCGAAATGTGATGTGTGTTTTAGTAGCTGAAGCCGACACAGACAACATGCAATGACACGCACGGTCGATCGTTCGTTCGTTCGTTCGTTCGTTCGGTCGACGTACTTCGCGGTGGAATTCTCTCTCGGCGAGCCAAGGTAACTTTGGAAACGTTTCAAACAACGCGTCCCCGCGACAGAGCCGGGGAGGGGGGGAAAAAAAAAAAAGGACAGGACCTTTCTTCCCCGAGGGTGTGGGCATCCCTCCCAGGAGGTGCTTGCGAAACGGCAGAGGACGACGGCAGTCAGTAGTCTGGAATAGGAGCCAGTTCCGGATAAAGGTTGACGGTTATATTTTTATACAGGCTACTCAAAGTGATTTTGGGTGTGTAGTTCAAGTTGTTCAAACCATCAAGGTGTTGCCTCTCTTTGGAGTACCTTAGCAGTTTGTACCTGAGGAGGAAAAATAGTAAAAATAAATCAGATTTTTTTTTTTTTTACTTGCACTGAGCATTACAACAATCACTTCCTTATTCAAGGACACTGGGTTTGGGGGACAGGATTTCACTTTCATGTAAAACACAGTTTCTGGAATGTTCTGTACGGAGAAATATTTGTATTCCAGCTTGTGAGCAAGTGAGTCATACTAGGTACCTTGATCAGTATCAAGACAACCCTTGATAAACCCACAATAGATCTTTGGTTATCTAGTAAATCAAGATTTAAAACATGACAGATTAACAGCACTCAATTCCAAAACCTGTTTTGCTTTCAGCGATGACTACAATCCCACAATGAGCACACAAAAAAGGAACAAGCATAATTTAAAAAAAGACAAAAAAAATGACAAGCTACACGGATCACAAGGGCACAAGGGACTGCTGTTTCCAAAAAGATTTTCTTGTTTGTTACAAAGCTGTTCTGCAGAGTCGAGGCCCATGTACTAAATTTTAAGGTCAGATGCGGACATGACCGTTTACACACAAACAGACACAATGCCCTGCCAAAAAGGGGAAGTAGGACATCAGGAAATACCCGTTTAGATGAACATGTCTGTCAGTACAACCATAGCCACACTACCGCCTACTGCGGTCAGGCTGCCATTTTGCCCGCAGGGTGACATCTAAAGCATAAATTCAAAACTCAGTCTGCAGTATGGCACCGTCGAATACGAAGATGTGAAGGTCCCATTCATCGTACAGTCTGATGTTACACTTACGACATTCACTCCAGTACCTAAGCATTCATTACCAGGAAATGAATCCCAAACTAGGCCGAGGTCATGTGCGTCACCCTGCTTACCATATACAATAAACAGCTAATGCACGTACATAAATATTAGCCTCTCCGTTAGGGGTGTGACTTCTAAACGTTTAACCGCTAAAGTTGCACAAAAAAATGCTAAACGTTTAGGAAAATCTCTATAAATTATTAAATGCATTTTTTAAAATCCCCACATTAAAGTAATTTAGAAACATTTCCCTTTAGTGTCCTATTCTCACTGTGACAGGCTCACGTTTAGTATTAGCGCTGTTCTGCTGTCAGTTTTGATAACCGAGTGTGACTAATACGAATATGGAAAACACGTCCCTCGATCAGTTCAAGTGATAACGTAGATATCGGCTAGCGAAAATCAAACTGACATCACAAAACGCTTTGCAAAGGACATGAGTGGAGAAGTGCCATTTGGTCTATTTGAGCAGAGTTCAGAAAAAGACAAAGGCAAGCTTTGCGCCACTGAGCTATCGCACTCCAACAGCACGCGCGCAATGCGAAAACGGCAAGTACGCTCGACAGCGGCAAGGCCCAGCCGTGCAGCAGCCTCGCTGTCCTCACCACGCATTTGAATCTGCGTCGGCTCTGCACTAGCCGTCACGTGGCACTATTATATCGGCTCTGTGGCTGCTTTTGCAACTTCGCATTTGAAAAGAAAATCTTGGCTATAGTTTGGTAGAGTGGCGGTTTCAATTGAAAAGCCCCCTCTAAACGTGTCATCCACAGTGTCTGAAGTTGTGTGTCTCTGGTCACATCTGTGCGCGTGTGTCTGCACATGTGTACAGTATGGGTGTGTGAGAGTGTGAGAGATTGAGAGAGAGAAAGAGTGTGTGTGTGTGTGTGTGTGTGTCTGCACATGCGTACAGTACGTGTGTGTGTGTGTGTGTGTGTGTGTGTGAGAGAGAGAAGGTGTGTGTAAGTGTGTATGTGTCTATCAAACTGGTCTGACTGAAGTGGTGAAACGTACCTCCCCAGGAACTGTACTTCTCCTCGGTGATGATGCGGAATTGATTTGTACTTCCCCAAGTCTCCCTCTGGTCTGCTCACATTGAGCCCGGCATAGTGCACTCTGAAATCAAACAACACCAGCCAGTCACATACTTCACCAGCCAGTCAAGCGCTATACCAGCCAGTCACACGCTTCACCAACCAGTCACACGCTTCACCAGCCAGTCACACGCTATACCAGCCAGTCACACGCTATACCAGCCAGTCACACGCTATACCAGCCAGTCACACGCTTCACCAGCCAGTCACACGCTTCACCAGCCAGTCACACGCTTCACCAGCCAGTCACACGCTTCACCAGCCAGTCACACGCTTCACCAGCCAGTCACACGCTATACCAGCCAGTCACACGCTATACCAGCCAGTCACACGCTATACCAGCCAGTCACACGCTTCACCAGCCAGTCACACGCTTCACCAGCCAGTCACATACTTCACCAGCCAGTCAAGCGCTATACCAGCCAGTCACACGCTTCACCAGCCAGTCACACGCTATACCAGCCAGTCACACGCTATACCAGCCAGTCACACGCTTCACCAGCCAGTCACACGCTATACCAGCCAGTCACACGCTTCACCAGCCAGTCACACGCTTCACCAGCCAGTCACACGCTATACCAGCCAGTCACACGCTTCACCAGCCAGTCACACGCTTCACCAGCCAGTCACACGCTATACCAGCCAGTCACACGCTATACCAGCCAGTCACACGCTTCACCAGCCAGTCACACGCTATACCAGCCAGTCACACGCTTCACCAGCCAGTCAAGCGCTATACCAGCCAGTCACACGCTTCACCAGCCAGTCACACGCTATACCAGCCAGTCACACGCTATACCAGCCAGTCACACGCTATACCAGCCAGTCACACGCTTCACCAGCCAGTCACACGCTTCACCAGCCAGTCACACGCTATACCAGCCAGTCACACGCTTCACCAGCCAGTCACACGCTTCACCAGCCAGTCACACGCTATACCAGCCAGTCACACGCTATACCAGCCAGTCACACGCTATACCAGCCAGTCACACACTTCTCCAGCCAGTCACACGCTTCTCCAGCCAGTCACACGCTTCACCAGCCAGTCACACGCTATACCAGCCAGTCACACGCTATACCAGCCAGTCACACGCTATACCAGCCAGTCACACGCTTCACCAGCCAGTCACACGCTATACCAGCCAGTCACACGCTATACCAGCCAGTCACACGCTATACCAGCCAGTCACACACTTCACCAGCCAGTCACACGCTTTACCTTTAGGCCAACAGACTCTCCTTCCCTGTACATTCGATCAGAAATACCCAACAGACAGATTTGCTGTCTGGGTTGTGTTTATCTTGTGTCTGTCACAACAGTGATGCTTCCTTTGTTTGTCTAGGCTGAAAGATTATGCACTGGGCAACATTTCAAGGGCCACAATGCTCTAGTGTTAAGCACTTTGCACTGCATATTGTAGCTTCACAAATCCTTAAGATTGACACTACCTCGACGAATCCTTAACATTGAAACTAGCTTGATGTATTATTAATGTTAACACTAGTTTTATGCATAATTAACATTGACACTAGCTTCATTTATCATTAGCACTGACACTAGCTTGATGCATCATTAACATTGACCCTAGACTGATGCATCATTAACACTGGCACTAGCTTAATGTAGCGGCGGTTAGCATTCATCGCAGAGAGTGACCTGTTCCAGAGGTCGTCGTCCTCCCCGCCCCAGCCCCAGAATGCATTGGGAAAGCCGTTGATCTTGCGAAACTGCTCCACGGTGAGGCCGCTCACGCCGCCGAAGAACTCGCTGTACGGGAGGCTGAAAGGGAAATGAGCCAGAGTCACCAACCGGAAGGGAACGCCCACCCTCACACAGCCAGCGGAACGACTCTGTGTGCGAGAGGAACGCACCGTGGTGGAAAAGCACAGCAAATCAAAGCGTTACCCTACTGCGCCACCAAGAGCACTTGATAACAGGAAACGGTGGTGGTGCTACTTGAACATGAAAAACCAGATTACTGCACAGAATCCAGTGTAAAAGTTATTTTTAGCAATAAGCTAATGGAAAATTTAAGTTGACTATCAGGGATGGGCAGTAAACAGGAAATCTATATAAGGCACCTAACGCTTATGTTGAGTTTATTTATGAACAGTCGTTATGGGAATACAGTTGGTTGTGAGTTGACGTTGACTTGGCATCATCTCAGCTCTTTGCCTAGACTTGTGGGAATGCATTTTTTGCGCATTGTTCTGCTGAGAGCAATGTATTTGGAAAATGTACCTACATGCTTGTTTGCCTGTTTTGTTTTGGGCTCTGTGCCTTCTGGCTTGTACATCCAGCAGTTTTACTGTACGTCATAGATGCATTTATCTGGGAAGTACGCGTTGCAACATAATCCTTTTAAATGTTAAAAAAGAGCATAGAGCACAGTTACACAGAGACAGAGGAAGGGCCACCACCACCAGCAAAAACTAACAACAAAAACGTACAGCAGGAGGCGCCATTGAACAGGATATGTTCAATTATTAAACTTATTATTTTTTTTATTTTATCATCATTCAGTTTAATTGCATGTTTGGCCCAAACAGTTTTGTGTGTGTATGATAACGGATCATTTATAGACTTTCTATAGACTTTCATAGACTTTCTGATAACCTGCCAGTTTCATAATGGCTGCTAACCGAGGGTATTGGAGGGGTTTGTCATCTAAAGCAAGAAAATGTACTTCAAGTAATTTAACAGCAACTTGTACATAAAATGTATTCCTCCGGAGGTTGTTCACCTGTTCATTCTTTAAAACGCTATGTATAATCTTATATTTGATTGTTGGGGCATGCAAACAAAGACCACAGAAATACACACTGGGGCACAACATAAAAACTGATATGTATGTTGAGAATTGTGAATAAACGTACAATTTATCTGTCTATATATGCGCAGCCTCTGGAAACATGAAACTGCTGTGCCCAAAACACATCTATCTTCTTGCTTTAGACCAGATGTGTCCCATCTTACCTGAAAAAGGTCAATGTGGGTGTAGGTTTTTGTTTTAGTTCAGCACTGTTTCTACTTAAGTCTTAGCCTAATTGAAGACCATGGTTGGTTAACTGAATCAGGTGTCATAGTACTGGACTAAAACACAAAATGACACCCACATCAGCCCAATTCAGAAAGGACTGTCATCTCGGGCCACTTTCAAGTGAACTCTGGAGCAGTTCAGTTCCGGTGAGAACATCTTTCCAACCAATCACAGGAAGCGTGCTACTTATGCTGCATGTGACTGGTTAGCAGCAACATCTTTGCTTCCAGTTTTGGTGACTGGTGAAACTAGCACTGCATAGCTGCAGGGCATCTTTCTCTGAATGTGCTGTATTATTAAGTTATTGAATATGCGCATTCTCGACAGATGTTCATGTGAGCGGCCCTCTACTGCCTGTGGACATGTGCTCCAAATCAACATCAACATGAACATGAACCAAGGGCGTAATTTATGGGGAGGGGGTAGGGTTACAAGCCCTCCAATATCACCAATCCGGTCAAATAACCCCCCAAAATAATATAGCATGATTATGAGAAAAATCATTTCTCATAATAAAGACGGGGATTTCATGATGTGATTGGGATATATAGGTAAGGCTGGGTGTTAATCACAGAAGTCGCAGGTGCCGTGAATTCCACGACTTTCCCCATTTTTTTTGCAATTTCCACAATTTCTTCCATTTTCAGTGCTTTACGTGATTCTGCAGCAGTTGTGGATGGTAAGTGTCAACCTTGATGTAGCCTACGCCGTTATTTGTACAGGCCTATGCATTTTAAGCAATAGCCTATTGCCAAATGCTGGGAGAAATAAAGTACAAGAAAGTACATAGATTCCGTAATGCGCAGGGATTACAGATTCTGGTCCTGGTCGGTTGTCGAAATCAGATGTTGCAATCAGACGATCAGACGCCCAACGCTCCTTGCCCTGGTGCTCACATCAAAGGCTCAAACCTTGCAAAGTGCAACATACTGGACCAAAATAAACTTCAAAAGAAATAAGCAGTTCAGTTCCGGTGAGAACATCTTTCCAACCAATCACAGGAAGCGTGCTACTTATGCTGCATGTGACTGGTTAGCAGCAACATCTTCGCTTCCCGTTTTGGTGACTGGTGAAACTAGCACTGCATAGTTGCAGGGCATCTTTCTCGGAATGTGCTGTATTATTAAGTTATCGAATATGCGCATTCTCGACAGATGCTCAGGTGAGCGGCCCTCTACTGTCTGTGGACATGTGCTCCAAATCAACATCAACATGAACCAAGGGCGTAATTTATGGGGAGGGGGTAGGGTTACAAGGCCTCCAATATCACCAATCTGGTCAAATAACCCCCCAAAATAATATAGCATGATTATGAGAAAAGTAATTTCTCATAATAAAGACGAGGATTTCATGATGTGATTGGGATATATAGGTAAGGCTGGGTGTTAAGCACAGAAGTCGCAGGTGCCATGAATTCCACGACTTTCCCCATTTTTTTTGCAATTTCCACAATTTCTTCCATTTTCAGTGCTTTACGTGATTCTGCAGCAGTTGTGGATGGTAAGTGTCAACCTTGATGTAGCCTACGCCGTTATTTGTACAGGCCTATGCATTTTAAGCAATAGCCTATTGCCAAATGCTGGGAGAAATAAAGTACAAGAAAGTACATAGATTCCGTAATGCGCAGGGATTACAGATTCTGGTCCTGGTCGGTTGTCGAAATCAGATGTTGCAATCAGACGATCAGACGCCCAACGCTCCTTGCCCTGGTGCTCACATCAAAGACTCAAACCTCGCAAAGTGCAACATACTGGACCAAAATAAACTTCAAAAGAAATAAAAGCAGGCACATGATTTTTTTGCCTTTGAAAAGCAAACAGGAGCAGTTCATTCTCACATCAGGTTCCGTTAAGCAAAGGAACATTTAAGGCGTGAAAGCACCCTAAGACGCTACAACAGGTGTGGCCAAACCGTGATCCGGAAAGGCTGCAGGGCTGGCTCTCCTCGTCACTCAAACACTTAACTGACATACTGAACTAGTTGCTGAGGTAATTTGAAGGTAAAAACAACGTGCAGCACATCACGTGACCCCAGGGAGCGGTACAAGCTCAGGAGGTAGAGCGGTCGTCTGACAAGCCGTCGGCTGTCGGTTCGGCCTTCTGGGTGTGTCCAAGTGTCCTTGAGCAAGACGCCTATCCCCAACTGCTCCCAATGGGCTGGTGCCTTTTGCCGTGGGTGTGTGTGTGAATGGGTGAATGAGAGGCCTTCATTGTAAAGCGCTTTGTGCAGTAGGCTATATATAAATGCAGTCCATTTAATAACACCTAAACACATATGGACAGGTGACAAATTAAAGGAAAAACCTGAATAAATGAGTGGAGAAACATAACAAATGCAGATGCTTCCATACTGGTGTACATGATACAATTAAGCAATTAACATCCCATCATGCTCTGTGGCGTGTACAAAAATGCTGAGCAGGCCCAGTTGCCCTTGATTTTGGATCAAGAGGAAAAGATGACTTTGAAAGAGGATTCATTACTGGGGCATGGACAGCAGGAGCTTCAGTCACAAAGACTGTTTAGCAGGCTAGTGTTCCTATAGGAACAGTAACTAAAGCGGCATCTGCATTTAGATCTACGGGAAAGACATCAGTGAGTAGGGTTGGAAATTGTGGTTGAAAGCGCACATTCGATGACCGTGACGCTCGTGCATATGTGAGATACGTAATGAAAAACAGAAGAGCAGCTCTTCCACAGGTGACTGAGAACGTCAATGCAGGACATGATCAGACTGTCAGCAAGAACAGTCTGTCAACAACTACATAGATAAGGATATTGTAGTTGGGTCGCAGTGCATAAACCTCTCATTACAAGGACAAATGCGCATTTGGGAGTTCAGTGGTCCAGAAAACATTGGGCATGATCAGATGAGACATGCTTCACCATATTCTTGACGAGTGCATGTGTGGCCTACACCAAGAGAACTGTACAGGCCTGAACCCTTGACCTCTACAGTCAAGGGAATTTTTCTGGCATGGTTCAGGTTCACTTGTCCCCCTAGAGGGAGGAGCCACTGCAGAGCAACACAAAGTTATTATGAGTGATCACCTTTATCCTATGGTGAAACATCTCTATCCTGATGGGAGTGGTCTCTTCCAGGATGACAATGCCCCCATCCACAGGAAACGAGGGGTCAATGAATAGTTTGATGAGTATGAGAATTGTATGAATCATATGCTATGACCTTTGCAGTCACCAGATCTCAAACTAATTGAGATTTTGGACCAATGGTTTAGACCGCGCTCTCCATCACCATCATCAAAACACCAAATGAGGGAACATCTTTTGGAAGAATGGTGTTCCATCCCTCCAGCAGAGCTCCAGACACTTGGAGAGTCTATGCCAAGGTGCACTGAAGCTGTTCTGGCAGCTCGTGGTGGCCCAACACCTCACTAAGACTTACTTATGTTGGCTTTTCATGCAATTTGTCACCCGTCTGTACATCTTTATAGCCTTCTTAAAACTAGCATGCTCGGGTGAGCCTGCATGGTCAGACAGTTAAAAAAAGAAAAAGGAACAGGAACTCGTAGCCGAAAAAATGTGAACTCTTAACCTAACAACCACTTAACCACTGCTAAAAGCATTCTATTCTACTTCAGCACTACAGTTAAAGAGTCATTTAATTCAATTCAATTCATTTCACACTAAAGAAAACTACGCCTCATGGGGGGAAGTAAAACAAAGCTAAAAATTAAAATAAAAACTCAAGACTAACTTACCCAGCCTCACCAAACATGGCTGAGTTTGGACAAGAGAGAGAAAAAAATCATACGTTCCAATTCAGTCTCAAAATATCCTCAGCTACCAAACATACTACACACTACACACCACCGCTGGATGGCCAATTTCGCTTCTCCAGTTCACCTAACCCGCACGTGTTTGGGCTGTGGGAGGAAACCGGAGTACCCGGAGGAAACCCGCACAGACCCGGAGGAAACATGCAAACTCCAAGCAGAGAGGACCCGGGCCAGCGAGGGCTCTGAGCTGAAACCTCTTTCTTGCGAGGCAACAGGAGTAACCGCTTACACGTACACAACTAGCATTTGGTTTTGTGTGGAATCAGCAGCGCTCAGCTCACTCACATGTACATGTACTTGTCCAGCTTGGCGGCGAAGTGGCGGGGCATCTGGCCGCAGCCGTAGTAGTTGCGGTCGTTCTCGGGGATGTGGTCCACGTCGTGGAAGACGAGGCAGTCCCAGTCCAGGTCCTTCATGGCCTCCGTGAAGCCCACGTTGAAGAGCATGGCTCGGTTGAACGGCTGGCTTCCAGTCTGGAGAAACAGAACAGCAGCCAGCACGTGAGTCCCTCTCTTCGGCACTAAGACCAGAGAGCGACACATGGCCCCTTGACTCAATCAACATTAACATTTAGCACCATTACTGAGTGTTCGGACAATACTTATTGGTCTTGAGTTTTTATGTTTGTGACCATAAAATATATCAACTCAAACGCCCTATTGTTCAAACTATTACAGCAACCATGGTTTGCCCATTAGAATCATTCGAAATGGAAGCATATTCAGAATCTGGTCATTCAATTACCTGAAATTTTGCTTTTTTGCACCACTAGATGTCAGTGTTGACCCACAACGTTTTGTAAAAGCCATTTTTAATAAAGATATAAAATATAAAAGCAGACGATGACAGGCGACAAAGAAAGTTCATTCAAGTCGTTCATTCAGCCGGGGAAGAAAACGCCCCAGATGCCCAATGTTGACTGACGCTTGTAGGAAGTGGTTTAGTAATATCTCGCCTTACACACACCCAGTGCTCATTTACATTCTCCGTGACACATTCAACTAGCATAAACAACAGGGTACTAAAAGAGAACATAATGTTACTGTTCACAGCCAGAGGAAACGATTCTCTGGCTTCCGAACGCTGAGGACGACTACGCTGGTGAAGTAAGGTCAGGAAAGATGATACACAGTCTCCGTTTACAACAGCTTTGCATAATAGTGACATCACGGCGGCTCGTCCGCGGCACAGAAGAGGAACAAAGAGGCGCGCCGCCGACAAAAAAAAAACGGAACATAGCCAGAAACAGAACATGCGTGGCGGGCAGGGCAGACGGCAGTAGTACAGGGGTGAGTGAACTGGGCGGGGTCACGGGCTCCAATCCGAGGAGGAGGCACTGCCGGTGTAGGCGTGATCAAAGAGCTCACCCCGAAACCGATTCAGCGAAACGCCCGGCACGTCATTTAGAAAAGCAGCCGGGCGTGTGTGTGTGTGCGCGCGTGTGTGTGTGTGCGCGCGTGTGTGTGTGTGAGCCGTGTGCGCCTGGTCATACGTGAGGAGAGCCGTGCGAGGGAGAGCGTGAGAAACGCGTTGGCGGAACCCGTCGTACTTGTTCGATGACGTAGAAGGCGAACTGCAGGCGCTGGTTCTGCAGCAGCGGGATGAGGTACTGGAACAGAATGGGGAGGTGCTCGTGCCGGTTCCTGAAGGGGATCAGAATGGCCACCTGGGAGGGAAGGAAGGAGGGGCAGAGGCAGAGAGGAAGCACGAGTGAGCGAGCACGAGAGCGAGAATAGGTCTCACACAATTACTCAGTTTTTAAAAAAAGCGCAGGAACACTGAGTGCAACATGAACCTTCACTTAAATGTAATAACAAATCACTAACATACAAATAAAACACTTACTGAACAAACCAGAGTATCAGTCGCTCAACTTAACATGGAAAGATCTCATAAACGCCCTCATCACATTCATCTTAACACTGCGATGAAGCCACAATGGCGTAGTTAACATCTCCTGATCTGGCATGCGCGTGAGAGGACGCATCACCAGCTGAACACGCCGCCCGCTACGCCACCCCCGCTACGCCACCCCCCCCCCGCGCTCACCTTCCAGCGCGGCTTGCAGTCTCGCGGCTTCCAGTGGCCGGCGGTTCGGACGCCCGAGCTCCTGGGGAACCTCCGGAGGATCTCCTCCATGGGGACTTCAGTCATGTTCACGTCGATGTGACCCTCTGGGGGGGGGGGGGGGCAGAACGCGCGAGCCGGTTAGCGGGCGTGCGTGTCCCGAGCGACGCGCGCGGTGGGCGCTCTGACGCACACGCGAAAACCTTCACTCCGGTTCCTGCTCGTGAGCTCTGCTGGTCAGTCTGTATACAAAAGCGCTGATACAGCCACCACAAAACGCTATAACTGGACGAGGACTCATATCACAGCTCCTACCTGATTTTTTGTTCATTTTTTAGACACAACATTTGGTTGCAAAGAGCTGCTTTTTGGCCATATAAACCGCCGCAACGCTTCACTATCTCCAGCCATCAATAAGTGATGCGCTTAAAACTGCGGTCGACAAGTTAAAGCATTCAGAGAGAAAAGCATTCTGGGATGAAGATGTGCCTTACCACAGGCATGTGCATGTACGCACGCAATCCATTTACACAGCCCAGCGCTTTCTGAAGCAATTACGGTTAAGCACCCTCCTCAAGGGTGAAACGGAAGTGCCACACTAGGGAATCAAACCCGCAACTCCGCTTCCCTCACCCCCCCCCAAACATTACACTAAACTACCCCGTGTTCACAAAAAAGAAAACGTGTCCCATTTATCTGAAGTAATCGGGTAACGTAATTTCAACTCCTCAAGACTGACATCTGACATCAGGGCAGCACACGCAGGCCCTGTTCGATCCCGGACACGTGACACAAGCGAGGCCATCGGTCAGCTGTGGAGTTTAACCTGGATCAGGGCCCCCCTCCCCTGAGACAGAGCCAATCCGCTGCAGGGCTTCCTAGCATTTACAGAGCGTCAAAGCGCTGCGCAGCCACGCGCTCTGCGGCGGCTAAAAGCACTGCTGGGTCACGGCTTTTATTCAGCGCGTTTTCATAGAAGTGGCTCCCAGGGAAAACTGCATCCAGATGAGTTTCTCCTGATGGGAAAGCACAGGGGCCTTCGACCGGCAGGTCCAACCTGACAGCAACAGAACATTTCAGGAGGTTGGGAATCTCCAGGAGGGTGCAGGGGAGGAGGACGAAAAAAATAAAAAAATATATTTTTGGTAGCGTGTACATTTTTTTCCAAATTTGTTAAGGCAAATTCAGGTATTCAAGGACGTTCAAATTTAGCTATATCAGCGCTTTCCATGACATTCCAGGATGCTCAAGGTTCTCATGGACCATGGGAATCCAGGATGGCTTCCCTGTGGTACTCTGAATGGGGACACGGTCTCACTTTTGGGGCAGCGGCAGGGAGGGGTGCAGGAGGACTTGGGTAGAAAGGGCAGTTCCAAAACGGGACAAAGCCACTTTCACGACAAATTACACCAACAATTTTAACTTAGGCAACAAACGGTTTTTCCCCCCTAGTTTCCTGAGGTCAGGAGCAAACAGTAGCGTTCACATGCGCTTGTTAAACGGGCAAATGAACCGCAAGCGCTTGGCATTTAAAACATGCTGTTTTAAATGATGGCAACCGAGTTTGTACAGACTGACATCAACAGAGCTGCACAACAGCTTCCGGCAAAACACTAGTGTTTATCAAACCCTGAGAAAGAACATAGCACACCCAGGATTAATAATATATAAGAACCTCAGAGAATACAAACATCAGGAAAGGAGGCTACAGAACTCTGAGAGGTCTGCAACTAGAAAATGGCATAAAAACAAACACAATACGATTCAAGAGTCCTCTACTGACTGCAATCCCAACCTGTTCTACTTAAATAAGCCTACTATCATTTCGTAGCATTAAGGACATTAACAATTAGTAACAATAATCAGACCAACCGTCATTGTGGTATCTCAATACAGGATCACCCCCCCCCCCGTTTGATTCCCCGATCGAACCACAACCCTGAGGCCGTACGGTGCTGGCACATAGCCCACGTCGCAGGTGGCGCTTCCGGCTGATCGTAACCCGTTGGTTGCGGGAATGGAGGGCGAGGTTCTTACTCATAGAAGGCAGTTTTTCTGGGCAGGGCAGGTTCTGCGCGTAGGTGAAGTTCTCCGGGAGATAGGCGGTCGGCTGCGCCATCAATTCGCTGGAGTTGCTGCCGTCGGGGTAATCTGCGGGGGGGGGGGGTCAGAGCGTTAACACGCTGGGGTCCTCGAGGCTGTTTGCTCACGCACCCCATTATGTGCAAAAATAATGAGGGACCCATCACCAGGCGGTGTGTAGACGGTCTTTGACCAGCTTAAACCCCCCCCCCCGCACGTTCTCAAAGCCCGTGTGGGATTAAACAGACCTGCACATACTTCACACTCTCTCTCTGATATTCATCACACGCACCTCCAACCACGGGAGGGCTACCTGCATCAACGCATCAGTAAACTAAAACATGCCTAATGGGCAACACCCGAGAGGTTCACCGAAGCGCCGATGGCAGAGAGATTCTAGTATGAACGCTTCAGGGGTCGTGACCCCCGTATCGATCGGACTGAGCAAGCAGCGGTGGTGTGGCTCCTGTTGGCGGGAAGCCTGACACGGGATGCCCCCCCCAAACACCTCCCCCACCCCTGGGGGCCCCAGCGCCTACCTGTTCCGTTGAGCGTGCTGTTCTTGTTGGTGTACAGCCTGATCATGTGACCAAACGTCCGCACGTTGTCTCTCAGCATGATGCCTTGGGCTTGGACCATGAAGTAGTAGGTGTTCGCTGCAAAGAGACGGGAGTCCACATTCAGGGGATTGGACAAAACACCGCAGGAAGACAACGCTATCTCGCTCAAACACCCACCGCCAGGGCATTCAGTACGTCACAGACCGTTACTGGCAAACGGGCGAAAGAAAAAAAAACGATACTATAGCGCACATTCACCGCGCACATATCTAGTTATCACGGCCCGAACAGCTGTGCAAGCCCCCGCCCCCGCTCCGCTCAGCGCCGTCACAGCGATACGGACGGCTTTTCTTAAAATCCAAAACCCGTCAGACACACGCTGGTATGTGAACGGGAGAACAGCATGGCTGCTTGGGAGTGCCTACAAATTTGTCGCGCTAACGTGCTTGGCTAGCATTCAGATTTTAGCGTACCATGTCCAAAAAACCGGTTCTCTCTCATTGCTTAGAAAGCATTTGCTTTTACAATGGAACAATATTCTACTTCATGTGAACTTAGTCTCAAGACAGCACTCGAGACAGGTTACATAAACGTTTAAAGGGGTGGGAGGGGAAACAATCGGCTTCAGGGGAAATCAGTGAATCTGTAAGGGACAGCAGTTTCCTCTTAAGAGACCGTTTTGAGTCGGGTTACAGTTTTGGAGGAAATCACTGAATCAGTAAGGGAAAGCAGTTTCCTCTTAAGAGACTGTTTTGAGTTGGGTTGCAGTCACAAGGTTTTCCTGTTTGTACAATAAACTTGCGTTCAGAACACCAGAAAAACGAATCATGACACAGCCGCTGTCCTGTCGCCTGCTTCCCAGATGGCCCGAAACACTCAACGGAGTGGCCAAAGCTGCCTTTTTTTTCCCCCCACAAAGATTTTTTTCACATATTTTTTTTAATAAGCAAGCTCTAAAATGCAACACTGAAGGTATTTATTAAACTGAAAAACAAGCTTCAATAAAAACCCAGAACTTCCACTACACAAAATCCAAATACTTCCACAAGCCCGAATCTTCCACACTCAAAATTTCATTTCTGAGGTACCCACACACCTGTATGAACTCAGGGCTATCAGAATGATCGCAACGGTAAGAAAATGACTATCCAGACCTGCGTTTGCTCAGTGGTGCGTAAAACAGGTCAAGCCTCGTGTGGGCATTGCTGGACCATTGGTATGATCCAATGCAGCGCCAGTGGGTTGGAACTACATGAAAAAGATGTCAGTTTCACAAAAGCAGCCAAAGACATTTCAAGACTCATGTAATATAGATGGCTATAGGGACTTGGACTCTTCTTGAACCCATAAAGCCCTTACGTACTTTGCTTCTGCAATAAAAATGCACAGCGCACAAAAGGCTGCAGAACATAGCCAATTACCTCAATGTTGAATTCAGAACAGCTAAACTCTTCTTCCTGTAAATTTACTGTTAATCGGTTCATGCCAAACTGCACTAGAAAAAAAAGTGCTTAAGAAAAGACACTTTAAAAAAGCAACTTACTTTTTAAAAAACTTTCCTTTAATTGAGGACACGGCTCCGCTAGAAGTCTAGACTACACTTGAAGTAATTAAAAACAGGTAACAGGAACAGCAGGACACCGTACCCTCTTAAAAGGAGATTGCGATCTCCACTGGCTGTTAATTTAGGGACCAAAGCCAACCGCGTCTCTCAGACCAGTGAATCAGCAGAAGCCTGATCTACCTGTACGGGGCTATGATCACTTACAGTGCCTACAGAACAGGGTTGGGGACTCATACCTTTTCAATCATTTATTTCTAAAATGGGAACAAATGATTCATCTGTTCATTAATAGGGGAAAAAGTGGAACCACAGAGCTATAAGCTCACATTGGCCAGTCACAATTTTGAGGTTGACTTCAGTTGGCCTTGAGCAAAGCTGACCGACCAAAAGCTAGCCAGAGGAAAGGCCACTCACATCAACCCTGAGCTACTGCTCCAAAAAAAAAAAAAAAAAGTTTGAAGATTGAAGAACGTTATGCTCTTTCTAGTCTGGACGAACGCATGTACTTTATGGGGCAAAAGGGAGGAGCCTCTGCCGCCGGGAGCCAGCAGCAGATTCTCTATTGGTTAATCGAACTGTCTGTCTCAGTTGTGCTGCATTCTAGTCCCAACTGAAACAAAACGGACAAAGCTATCGAGCTATCCCAAATTATCTGCTAAAAACAGAATTATGGACAAATTCGAAGAAGATTTTAATTCCGTTATATCACAGACTTGCCAAATACATGGCGTGACTTAGTTGAAGGACCTTCAGCGCGTATGTTTGGATTCGCTGTTACCGAACAGAGATGTACTCGCTTGCTTGCCTACAGGATTTGGCAAAAGTTTAATTTTTCAAGCGTGGCCTACGGTATGCAGTCTGCTATCAAATAAATACCCAGAAAAATGGGCAGAAGAAGCAATGGTTTTGATCGTTTTCCCGCTACAATCAATACAATCATTTCCCCCAAATAGTGGCGAACTGATGCGGGTCTGTGGAAAAGTTTGCCTCCGGTAATGTTTTCCGGTGCACGTTTCAGACCACGCCTGGCCAAAACACTCTGATTGGTTGGGAAAATACACCTATCCCGGGAAGGTTGCCTCCTTCGTTTATGCCTAGAACGTCAAGGCATCGGCCATGCCCTGTTGAACGAAGTGAAAAAAGAGATTGGCTCGCGAGACTACGCTCTTTCTGAAGTCTAACATAACGCTGCAAAAGCAGAATGTGGCTTTATGCCACTGCGGTAGGCTGTTCTTCCTTCAGAATCCGTCCTGATCCACTTTTTTGGCACCGCAGCTAACCAACACAAAGATACCACATCCGGGATTGTGCCAGTGCTTTGCTGTCATCGTGATGCACTGTGTTGGCACTTTCAACAGCCCCGGAATTTACAGCCACCATTAGCAGACCTGCCAACCTTGGGAAAATATTTTGAGTACCACAATAGTCAGTAAAAAGGGTTTCTGCCCAAATTGGTCTCAAATCATGTGCTTGCAGGAAGAATGAGTTAATTCTAGGGACTGAATCTGTAACAGCCATAATTTTAAAATGTTTTTTCCCCTCCACGTGGCGTTGACAGTCTGCGAGACACGCACACGCACAAAGGAACCACTCCCTCTTCAATGATGCCTAGTTACACACCTTAACGACCGGCAACTCTGAAAGGCAGGACGCAGAGCCTACTGCGAACACCGGAAATCAACAGAATCAAATCTGCTCAAATCTTTAGAGGAAAATAACGTCATTAGACATCCCGCGTTCAGTGTAGCAAGCATAACTGCGCTGCATAATTAGGCTACAGGGAAGCCCAGTCTTGGGTTTGCTTTCCGTCAATGTCTAACAGGTCATTCTCATCAGATTTATTATTACTACACAGGACAGTTTAGAAAGTGCTTCACAAGCTAAACCAAATCAATCTCAAGAGTGACTTCAAAACGTTTTACCGTAGGGGGCAGCGTTCCCCATTCGGATGCAAAAACAGACATCCGGGGCAAAATGAAGAGATCATTAAATGATGTGCGCTGATTTCTACGAAAAGGCAACGGAAGACCACTGCAACATGCATCACGGGTCCACCCACGCATCAGCGCACAAAGGCTTGACTCCGCCCTCCCAACGGTACATTTATCCCGCTTATGTCAAAGGACCGTTTCTCATCCGAATTGAGAGATCGGTCAGGCCAGTAATGATGCAACAGCGGGGCCAGCCCTACAAATGCGAATGTCTGTGACTGACTGACTGACTGCCTGACTGACTGACTGATAAAGTTACACCGCGCATGTTTGTGACGTCGCCCGGTTCGGTCCAGCCATGTACTAGGTTTTAACCTGGGCTTGTTTACGTGGGAGAGGGGAGGAGCAGTGGCACCGTACACTCGGGCGTCCGACCTATCGACCGGGCTCTACCGCACACACCATTATTACAGAGATACTGCACAGCCAGGCTGAAATATCGCCGTACTCAAGGGGAAGGTCGGTCAGACTCCTTCTGCTCCTATTGTTTCCAAAGAGAGTTGTGACATAGTCCATACACACAGGACCCGCGCTCTTAGAGAGGAGGACTACAAGAACAACCTCAGAACAATTAAGCCAACTTTCTATCGACTACCGGTGATCAATGTGGCAACATTTTCAGCACCTTACTCTTCATAAAGTTCTGCTGAACAGACAGTGTGCATTTCAATTAAAACCGTTCCTGACGTAAAAAAGCAAGCTCAACATGGATTGAACACAGATTATTGACTAAAGGTAAACTTGACAGTCCATAAAATCTATGGCAGGTCACCAAAAATCCACCTTCTGATCAGCATTTACAACCCTGATTCCATGCGGTTTTTGGTAATAAAACCAACCATGCTGGTTGTGTGATAAAAAAAAACCCACAGTTTCCAGGGCCCTTTGAAGACAGAGACAGGTTAAATGTTCTCGTTTCAAAGACACCCCTGTATCAAATCTTAATCTTCAGCTCATTTGCCCAGCACAAACTACGGATCACGCGACGGGAATGGGTAGCGCTGGCAAGCTAACGTGAAAAGCCCAGATGAAATACGGATAACAGGATGTGCTTGACTGACGCCGGAGCCTTCACGAACAGCGACAGCAAAGTAAAGGTTATGAGGAGGACAGCACAGGGTCTCACAGGCCACGGCAGAGAACTAAGAAACCATGAAACGGAACGGTCCGCGCATGTGGAGAGTGAACGGGAAGCACCGCTGCATTACGAATTTCAAACAAAGAGGATGTTTGAGCTGGGGAACAATGCTTCCGCAAGAAACCATTAGGACCACACACTGGCACGTCCCTTCCCCAGCCCTGATTCTCGGAAGTGGACTGTCGATGACTTCCAAACCACTTTTTTGAGTAGGATAAATATTAGGCTAGTTGTCACACCTCGTGAAGCATCATACATTGAGACAAACAACTTTTTTTTTTTCTTTCTTTTTACCCCCACGCATAAAGACAAAAAAAAACTGGAATAAAAGATGTCAAATCATCGTAATTAGGAGATTACGTAGCGCCCGTGACAAAAAAAGTTCCGACTGACTTCCCTTTTTTTGTGTGCCGGTAACAGCTTCAGCACTCCTTCGTAGCAAAACTACCCACAATCCATAGCACGGCCATTTTCTCTGAATGGAAGATTTGCTAACTGTTGCTACCATTCATTTCTACGTGCGTTAGCGCTAATGTTAGCATCTGACCAGACTCTGCTAAAGCAGTCTCTGGAAAGAGTGATAAGGAAAAAACTGAAGTCAGTATTTTTTTCCACATTTGTCTGACGGCCAGAGTAAAAAAGACAAGTGTGTGGCGTCTGTGGTGAGAGTGAGCAGATGAGCTTGCAGATAAAGACAGCAGGCTGCTGAACAAACAGAACCCGGTCTTGTGATTTTTAATCAGCTGGAATAGCATAACTCACAGCCAGATACCAGACAAACTTGAAATATTGGACTCCCACAAACTCGGTTATGCATCTGCCAAAAAGGTTACATCCACCAAGAGCAGTATTTTGATAAACCCTATATCTAGCCTATACCATAAGCCTATTTTGGGACAATAATTTATGACTCTCAACAAGAGATAATATTTCACAAAGTCATCCAGTGAACGCTTAAGCAATGCTGACGGTTTCCTGCTTTTTGAACAATGAAATGTGTGCATAAGTCAATAAAATTCTAGGCTACTACCTTTGTTATGAGGATGAAAGCTGCTGGACCAAGGGTCTTTAAATTGAACTTCATCCATGAAAAGAAATGAAACATTAAATGAACCGTAAACATTACACAACTGAAAAAAGCATTGTGAGGAAACAAATGCAACAGGTTCAGCTGCACCTGATATGTAAACATAAGGCGACCAAAAGTCCCACAGTCGGGCACATACAACTATTTGCTTTAAATGCCATCATTCATTTGCTGAGTGGGCACCCTTAAACAGAGTAGGCTAACTCATGTCAGGTTTATTGACATACAGTATTATCTATTAATAGAGGGAGTATTTCACAAAAAAAAAGCCCAGTGCCTGTTTAATAGATCACCGTTATGGTACAAAGACTACTGACCTCTGAAAGTGTATATAAAAAAAAATGACTAACTAGAAAACGATTCAAATAATGTGAAATGGCCACTATTAACATGAAAGTTAATTTGCAGGCGACAACTTATGACCCTTTTCTGGCTTGTGTCACGTGAGAAACAGAAAATTGAGAGTAATCAATACACAGAAAAATAAATAAATAAACCTGCAATGTAAATCCATGAGGTGTCTCCAGAGATGCTAGCTAAACATTTTCTGGGGAATCCCCAGATTGAACTTTCACTAGAAGACAGGATGCTGATGACGTGCCATTTCCTGCCTAGTTTAAGTTCGACAGGTGGGCAGGGAAACCCTACGCAAGTACAGCAATGAGAGTTTGGTACTTTTCAGGACTTCCTACAGAAATACTCCAATAACTAAAGAGTCTCTGACGCACCAAAGATTCCCTTCTGTCCCTTCTGACCTTTGGCTATTTTGTACAGGTGCAATCGGCAGCACAATTCTGTACATTGATATTGCATTCATGCTACTCGTGTACACAGTATTGCGATGACAAACAAAGAGTAGAACTGCCACAGTTATAAAGTACGTCAATACGCAATGTTAAATGAGGCAGTGAGAGGCAAAGGTGACAACATACTCTGCAGATTTTTAAAAATGAAACCAGACCTGTTGCTCTGGTGGTATAGAAATTGTGCATGTGAGACAGACATGGTGTGTGAGAGTGGTAGCCTGGACACGTATACGCTGTAGGTGTTTAAATGGTGAATATCGGGTGTCAGTTTGAACATGGATTAAAATCTTTGTACGTCACGCAGTTTTGTATAGTTGCACTGCAAATCAACATTGATGGGGAACAGTTCTGGTTTGATAGGTTGACTTAACTTGTGACTGATGTGAAACATTGAAAGACAAAATTCCACTAAAGGGTCAAACTCAGTACATGGGCCCAAGTCACATGAAATAAAATGTGGAAAACATGACATCACAGGATTAGAACAGTGCAGAAGTGTTCCAGAAATGTGATGCATTAATGATTGTTACTTAGATCCAAGTTAACACAAATAACATTTAACATATGCGATATACTGACCAATTTTGTCAGTATTTGCAGGAATGTATAGACAGTGTTTTAGGTTTGGTTTTTATGTTTAAAAAAGGTTTTTGTTGAAATAAGTTAAAGCTTTTTTATTATCTGCTCGACTGCTTAATTTCATACACATTCAGAGAAGTGTCGTTCAGCTTAAGCGTCTACTGAGACCACTCGTGGGGCAGATAGTTTGCGTTTATTATCAGTTCAAACACCGTTTTCACTATGACAACAAGTGAAAGGATGCGCTTTGAGAGATGAACGTCGGTGTTCTCGGTTTCAGTTAAGAGACTCCACTCACAGTACAGTACAGTACAGTACAGCACAGTACTATAATCAACGTTAAACTCTCCTCGCTGCATACACGCTCTACATTCTACATTTATGTTTGCCTCAACGATTCAAATTAGCAAAATTAGTTGATTAGCTCTGTAGTTAGTTTTCTAGTTGGCTAACGTTAACACTAAATTACTTCGGATATACAGCACGGATAACATTTGAAATGTCCAGCCACCTGCTGTGAACGTATAGTGCAAATAAACTAGGAGATATTCTGTTGGCATATTTAGATGGGTAGTTGTACTATTCCGTTAGATAACTAGTGGACAACTATGGTTTGATCAACCGGATAAATAACTTCGCAGGAAAACGCAAGCACAGAACGCAATGTGATAATAGCCGCTAACTAGCTAGTATGCAGGTGCACTCGTGAGAGGTGGATGACTAATGTCAGCTAGCTGTATATCCGGCAGTTGCTATCTAAAGCAGAGCTAAATTGGCCGATAGCTACCTAAATGTACGAAAAAGAAACGTGGGTATACAACTGCAAAAGCACGCATTATCTAGCAATGAGTTAGTTCTCCACATGAAGTTAGCTTGTGCTAGTGAAAAGCATTTTGCTGAAGGGTCGATTTCAGAATTAGCTCTCTTGCTGCTAACGCTGCTAGTGCAGCTAGTGCAAATGGCTAACGGCAGCGAGCTAACGTAGCAGAAAAATGCAAGACAAGAATTTCCGGACGAATACAGATACGTACCTATTCCAGGAGATACGTAAATGAAGTAGAGACAAGACGTAGATAGAGAAAAGAAAAAAATGAAGGCCAAAAATGAGCGGTTTGATACCCGCAGCAGCCGCCTCCAATTCAACATTTTTGCTTAGACCTGCGGACCGAAACGAAATAGTGATCCCATAAAAGACTGCGTTGGAAACAATCTTTTAATCGATAGCTTGTGTATCCGAGTTAAAATGATAATCTAAAAATCAAATTGTCGATACAGTCCGCATCGTGTATGCTGGGGAGAGGGGGGCGGCGGGTGGGTGCAGTAAAAAATGCTATGTAGTCAGAAAAACGGTATTGCTATCCCAGGCAAGAAATTTCCAGATTGAAAACCAGGCCTTCTGATCAAGCACCGTCAAGCCTCCAAGCCAGTCGCCAACAAGACATGTTGTAACAGTCCAGAACACGGTTGTCGTTTTTCAGTAATAACCCCGTCGTTGCTCCATGTGTAGATTTTTTTTCTATATTTACTCTCCCGACAAGGAAGGTCCAGTGACCCTGGGAAAACGGGTCTGCGCTGCCTCTGCTCTGAATGGCTGATGATTTTCCTTCAACTGCGTCCGCTAGCCACCTAGCAACCCCGCTAGAACACGCTCAATCTTTCTCGGCGATAGTGGATATGGAAGCGTGCAAATAGCACCAGTACTTAATGGGCGGCTCCAAAGGCCCAAAATGTTCATTTGGAAAATAATTTAGGGGGATTCAGAAATATAAAATAGTTTGATTTGAATTATGCCTGCCGGCTTTCCGCAGACATTGTCGGTAAGTGCAACCACCTTCCCCGGCCAGCCCCGCCCTACCAGTTATCACCATGGCAACCACTCTGACTGCAGTGAAGGATTGTGGGGTATGGTAGCATTTCAACGACAAGGGAAACGCCCAGTTAACCGCTTGTTACACTGAGCGCCCGTATATAGTACATATTAGGGACACATAGCAGTATGACATCAGTTCATATTGCGTATAGTTATCACTAAATTAAAATACGGTCCCGGAAGTAAAAAAAAAAAAAAAAATATGACTTGCTGCAACTATCACAATAAGTGCCTAACCAAGTTGGCATAAAAGTACTATCAGGGGTGTGATCCTGCCATTGCTTCACAAGTGCTGAAAATGATGGGGATGAGAAGTAGGCCTACTAGCTGCTTAATTATCTTGGATTGAGTAGACAAATCGAGGATGTACGGCTAGTCTTATCCATGAACCGTGCATTTCGTCGTAACTTCTAGAGCCTCTGAGATGCCATTTTGCAAACTTGACTTGCCACTTCGAGCTATATGTGGTGGAAACCAAAAGGAAATTGGATGCTCATGATTCAGTCCTGTCCAGCATAGACACCGATTCCCGGAAAGTGATGAGCCATTCTACTTGTTGGGGGTTTCCACAGTTGTGAATTTAACCAAAACTGTTGTGAAATTGAAAAAATATAGGATGAAATTGTTTTGGTTAATTTTTACCCATATATTATTTTATTTCAATGGTAGATGGACTGTTTAAAAATGGGGGAAATAATATTTAATATCTAATATTTAATTTTGTCTTAAGATCTGAAACCATTCAGCATGTCAAATATACCATAATAGAGGAAATCAGGAAGAGGGCAAGACTATTTCATGGCACTGTATATGACCCACACACAAGCCCACATGCGCATACATGCACACACACACACAAACAAACATTTTTGCATATATAATATATAAGAGATTCCAATACAGGATTTATGGACTGAAAAAACCCACATTATCTGAAAAAGCCTGACAGAGAGAAACTACTTAGGGCTATATATAACACCATCCCATATCCAATTTACAAGTACTATGATATTTCTGTTTTGTTGCTCTGGTCTACTACTGCAGGTCCATGTAACACATCTCATGCATTCTGAAGGACCTGGCCATAAATTAAATGAAAAAAACTGGTGGCCCATTGTGACGTGGAGAAAACCTGAGTCTACAGGTCTTGAATTGAATCACTTCATATGCTTGAAATAGACACAGGGACATTCAGCACGCCTTACCTGGTACAGTGTGATTAATTTCAGTCTTCGTATGTCAGCTGCTCTTTCTATTAAAATTTTATGAAAAACTTATACCTTTGCGTGAAAAGACATGCATCGGCTGGAAACAGTTGAACAAAACTGGCATGTTAAACATCCAGCGAGACACCAACAAAAATATTGATTTCCTTTAGAGCATAGTGTTATTTGCATCTAAAGTTCATTTTCAGTATTCATTGTCACTTGAAAGAGAGAATGGTTGATTAGAAATACATGTATTATTTGCAAATTTATATATTTTTTCCCCCACATCCATTTATAAATTCATCCTATTATTGTTTCTAAATATTAAGTTTGACACAGACTTATGAGTCTCTGTGTTGCCAAAAGGGGAGGATTATGTTTGTTTTTGTAAGCACTTGGGTTTGGCTCTGTAGTATCTCGCATATACTTTGTGATATATGCTAGATGCCATTCTTTTGTACCACATGTCTACTTTCTAGGTGTGTCGTTTAACCTGAAGAGAAATGCACAATTGTTGCTATGATTTGTGTTGTGACCGATGAGTCAGTAGTTACCACCAGTTGAAGAAAAATAATTAAACATCTGTGGTGAATTTCAATGACAGCTTGCGTTCTGCAATGTTAGCACTCCCAATGTTACAATACCCAGTGGATTATGAAAGCTCCCCCTGAGTCTAGTAACTGATGCACTAGTGTTATATTATGTTCAGAAAGGCCAATGATGTGTTTCAGTACTCCATCAGATGCAATATAAGAGAATACCTTTTTTATTAACCATAAAAGACCTGATTATATTTTCAGACTATCTCTCTCCCTTTACCATGTTCATTAAAATAAGTTCTTAAATCCCATGAAACATATAGATTGCAGTAGTTATTTTCAATCCACGTTGTGGAGAGTGTCAGCGTCTGCTGGCTTTTGTTTTCACCTGAAGATCAGCCATTGATGCAGACCCAAGAAACCCGGTCACCCGAGTCAGCTGTGTAATCAAATGCTTTGATTGATGAGTTGCTATGCTGATGAAGTGCTGAGTAACAAAAGCCAGCAGGGACAGCTCATGAAAGTTTGATTTCATATGGTCCCTAATTGTACACAGTCTCAGATCTGGAATTACTTTTTCTACTTCCTGAATCCTGTATTAGACTACACACAAGCACCTATGTTGTGCTCTAGCGGACAAATAGTGCCAAATAGCGCTTTCATATGAATCACAGATTGTGTCTAATGCTGAAGCTATCCAACTACTCTCGGGTAGTATGCTTTGCAATGCCTCCGGGCTGGCCTGTTGGCCTTAAAAAAAAGATTAAAGTTGTGTCATTTTAGATAGGCCTAAATGTTCGCTTGTATATGCCAGCTTAGATAGGCTAAATGTTCATTTTTATGTGCCAGTTTAGGTTCTGTTCCTTTGCAGATTGAATGTAATTATCTTATTTTTTGTTTTAATCAGGATAATGCACAAATGAATATTCAAATGTGACACGGATATATTAATGCTTAATGGCATGCATGTTTACAAATGAGTTAGGACAGGTAAGGTTAATGAAATGCATGAAGACAAATGCAGGGCTTTGAAAGAAAAATGCTAATATGATTGCAATGGGGATTAGCCAATTATTTAATCATTTTTCTCTTCTATAGCATGATTGCAAATGAAACATTTCACGCAAAATGCCTTCAATTGTTTCCACTTGCAGGCACATTCCAATGTCTAGGGGAAGGGAAATTAAAAATGTAATTGAACTAGTAAAATCTAACATCTATGATTTATAGCATGCTAAACATTCCTATCCACTGGTCTTGACCACAAAACCCTCATTAGCTGCATGGCCACAATTAGGCCAGCCAGACTCAGTCAAGTGATCAGTCACACTCAATATCGAAAGGCTCACGTCAAAGACTCAGAATTCTCCCGTTTACTTGTCCCATGTCAGGTCTCGGGCGTGGGGCAGCGTCACTCTAAACATCACAAACAATGTGATCCAACAAATGTTGGACTCAACATTCTTCTTTAACTTGAGATTATTTGCAAGTGTTGAGTTTATTCTTCTACAAATGCGGTTTGACATTTTGCATTTTTCGATAAATGTAACTGTCTGAAAGCTTGTTTGTGAAGAAAAGAATGAATGTTTTAAACATGGGTCAAAGATGATCAAATCCATGATCATAGTCAAATCTAAGGCGTTGTTGTGTCTGTGGGTTGGAGTGGGCTTTTTGGCCCAGAGAAAATTTTGTATAGAAATCCACCAGCCCTTTGACATGTATTCCTATGAAATCCCAGAGGGACACAATGTTTAGTTCAGTGTGAATAAATGTCTGCATACCAGGCAATTACATTTTTACACATGAATCCGCTGTCTTTGTTTAAAACATCACTATAATCTCGATACAGTTTGAATGCCTTTTTTTTTTTTTTGGGTGTCTCAAAATGATGTTCTCAAATGTTCAATTGAGAGCGGATAAGCATCAAAATTAATCAGATTTTATAACTGTACAGTAGTGGGGGAAAAAGCTTTGATGTAGAGGCAGACTGAATTTTGATCGATTGGGTATTCAAATATTATGATACTTGCATGCTGCAGTTTTATATGTGTGCCAAGCTCTGGTGATGCTTCTTATTTATAATTTATAATATGGTGGTTATTACTGTAATTATTTAACCACAATTTGAGTTTCACTGTTGAAAATGACAAATAATGTTTTATTAAAGATATGATTATATGTTTTTTGAATTTGAATTGAAATCAGGGCAAATTAATTATTTACCTGTCCAATTTCTTTAAAATCCCCCTTTCTTCTTCATTTAAATAAAAATGAATGGTGCTATTATTCTAACGCTTTGTTCCAATTGGAGGAACACAAACCAAGAAAATTCAATAACTACAGTTCAAAAGATCCACATCAACTGTTTGAAGAGGATCTGATTAGCTATCCCTTTGTAATAAAACTGTGCACTAGCGATGGCATTTTAATGATGCATATGAAGGATTTCCATCTGCTTACAACACCATTTCTCTGATGAAGCCAGGATGGAGAGATGTTTGAATATTTAGCCTTGATAAACATTGAAGTATGGCTCTTTTTTTTTTACAAATGCAGTCTGTTTCCTGTTTTCCCTCAGCTGTTTCCACAACTACTTTCCTCTGATCGGCTTTCAAAATGAGACTTCCTGTCCTCCAAAGCCTCCACGTTTCTGGAATATTCCGGGTGATGGCCGAAGGCACGTGAGCAGAGACTACAGCAACAGCTAAAAAAACGCCTTCAGTTCTCAACAGCAGCTACAATTAATCCCCAAGAACATTTCTGTACCTTCAAGGCTGGTGCTCAAACGTATTCAACATTCTTGGAAGACCAATGCAATGAGGAAATGCGGGCAAACATGCTCAGTCACATTTAAAATATGTCACATCAATTCGTTTTATTATTTCAATAATCATACCTGAAGTAAAATGTGACAATACAAAATCCCACTGTATTCACAGGAGTATACTTCAGTGAGTAAACTGCATTCACATTAGTTTAATTTCACATAATTCTCATTTACATTTATATCCATCAAATGAAAAATATCCAGTTTTGTAATACAAACAACTGGCAGCACTAAAAGAAAAAAAGACATTTTTAAAGCATCAATGAAACAACTGACAGAGTTTATGCCTTTAGTGAATGCCCACCTTCTGGGATCGGTCATGTCTATTTAACTGAGACATGCCGCAAATGCAATAGTTTTCAGGGTATCATTTATTGGAGATACATACTGCATAATATGCAGTCATAGCTGTCTTTTACTACTTCATCTGGTAATGGAGCGTCACTCTCCTTGCTCTCCTTGACAACCAGGAAAAGGCTTTAAACTGAAGGCTTTAAACTGAATGCTGAACAGGAAGTGGGAGGTTCATCAGCAGCTTGACTAGAAGTTATTAATTTTGCTAAGCCTGCTTGCATCTAATTAATCATTTATTAATCTAATAGCAATCTGTTCAATCAAAGGCAATACAGCAGTCTGCTGTTTGTTCCACAAATTATAATTTGTTCCTCAAAGGAATGATTACAATTTCAATATAAAAAAAGTTAACAGAACAAAATACTGAATAGACCCAGGTGAATTCAACAAACTAAAGTTCTGGGAGTTCTCTGCCATATATAATGGATTGGTACATCTCCAAGTTCTTTATCACCAAATCAAGTCCATTATACCAGTAATAAAAATCACAGACCCAGATGCACACCGTACAGTGATAAATCAAAGGACCTATTTACATTTGTCTTTTAATGCAAAATTTGTCCAGTATCTTGACAAATCCAACACGGGTCACACTTGATGATTGCAGTCGAAACACAAAAAACACGACTGGATTTGTCACAATCTTATTTGAATTGCGTCTTGCCTGGAGGTAGTCTGAGTTGTATCCCAGTAATGGATCTGAATGGAAATACTTCAGCATTCACATTTTGTAATCAGTACTGTTTCTACTGACACACAGCATCCCATAATAAGCATGCGGGAGTTCACAAGACTGTTGTAGGGCTATATATCAGACTGAATGTGACAATTAGGAGAAATGCAATCTCTAAATGCATGGAACAGGAGTTGCAACACATTAAAAATGAAGTATGTAGCCTAAGCATATGGTCACATACTGTATATTGTATATGCAGAAAAAGGATTTGCCTACTGTATCATCTGTGAGTGCAAACAGACCAAAGACATACATGATAAAAGTTATTGTTTGAAGAGAGAGAGCTATAATTAGCAATCTCATCTTCATTTGGCTTCGTGTTTGGCTTTTAATGACAGGCAAATCAGCTAAATAGAAAATAGCACAATGATAGTCGTAGTAACCATCAATGCTCATTTTATCTGAGGTACACATTCTTTATATGCATAGTCTTTTTTGAAAAAACTTGGTCTTATAAAAATACGTGAACCAAAAATATCTATTTCTTCAGAAATACTGAGATTGTATGCCTTACTGGACCTGGCTATCAACCATTTAGGAGTACACACTTTCATGCAGAAAATTTTCAGAAAATCAGAAACAGCTGCCTGTAAGAGTTATCTCTCTCTCTCCCTCTCTCTGTCTCCCTCTCTCTCTCTCACACACACACACACACACACTCTTTTCTGTCTCTCTGCCTCTCCCTCTCTCTGTTTCTCTTTTCCTAACCCCCCATATGCCTCCATCAATTTCTCTCCCTCTATTTGCATTGTTGAATGAACATAGCTAATCCCTGGCACTATTAAAAAATCTTGAAAAATATTTTTTTTTCTCAGATTATTCATTCACAGTATGTGATTTCACGAGCGTGGTCTTCGTGGAGGATGTTCAATAGATTTATCAGCTGAATTTGTCAGCATTTCTGTGGTGACAATCACTGTACAACACTGTCAAACAAGTAAAAAGATTACAGTTATTCCATGAGTATTCTAACAGTATACCTGAAGGTGACAGAAATAGCCCTGATAGGATTCATTGTGCCAACAAAGCACTAGTACTGAAGAAAAGCTGCCTTTCTGAAGATTGCAGAGGTGCATCTGAGTAAATATGCAGTGGATAAAGTCAGTATTTCACAACAAAAATTCCCTTCTCCCCACAGCTAAAACAAATATCTGAGTGAATGCTGTTATTCAACATGTAAAACACGTTACATTCAATTCACAGTTGAACTGTTTACCTTAAATATTTATATAGAAAAAAAGATCTAACTTATCTGACATTTGTAGAACTTTTAAACACAAAAGAGGTGTTACTGCCAAGCAGATTTGGTCTGCACAGGTACCGCCTCCAGGGTTATCTCCACACAGTCGATTTCTGTGTTCCGCTTCCCTCGCACAAACACGCGGACGGTTTTTTTGGCAGCCTGCGGGGTCTTCCTGGGCGGTTTGGGTTCCGGAGACCCCCTCTCCTGTGAGGAAAATGGCACAGTTCTCACTTCCTCTGGCGGGGCACCTGCCGACTCGCACGTGTCACTTCTGCACTCGTCACAACGGTCCTACACACAATCCAGCCTACTGTGCTTTTCTGAGGCGTTCGGGTCTGTTTGGAATGAAAGCTACGCGCTCAATGTAGCATTCTACTTTACAGATACTCTGCAAAAAACGCTAATGCTAATTATGAAATGAAATTTTTCCCCTTCACGATTTGAACAGGTAGAGACACTTTGCACCAGTGTTTTCACAGGGTATGACCACATACAAGATAACATGCAGATATCGTACAGGTGGCAGTAGGCCTCCACCTACTGGTTAAATACTGGCAACATCTTTCATATTTAGCATCATGCTCATGATTTTTATTTACGTTTTAATAAATCCCAAAGTGTACTGTATACTTCTATGGCTGCTGATAATGTACAAATGGAATTGGGGGGTTCCTTTTTCATAATCATTGTAAAGCTGTATTTATTGTAGTTCACAAGTGATTTAAAAAATGTGCACACATGACATTACATAATAACATTAAACACTTGGCATCGTCCTACAGAAGCAAACTCGTGCAGGCAGGAGTGACTGAGCTAAAGGTGGGGGGGGGGGGGGGGGGTGACCTTGGCGCTGACCTTGACGATGGTGTTGGAGTCACACTTGGCCAGGCTCCTGGTGCACAGGCAGCTCCTCAGGCACATCCTCTGCAGGACGGCCACGTCCTGCCGCATCACCTTGCGGAAGTTCGGCCGGAGCAGCAGGTAGATTGCGGGGTTGTACAGGGTGGAGGACTTGGCGAACAGGGCGGGCAGGGCGAAGGCCAGGGGGGGGATGTTCTCGATGTGGCCGAACGCAGCCCACATGGACACCACGGCGTACGGGCTCCAGGCCGCGAAGAAGCCTGCGCACACCGCCACACTGAGCTGGAACAGGAGAGGGAAGGGTCTGACACACTGGCAATGCACACAGCTGTGATAAGCTGGAACAGGATGGGGGAGTGTCTGACACACTGGGAATGCACACAGCTGTGATAAGCTGGAACAGGATGGGGGAGTGTCTCACACACTGGCAATGCACACAGCTGTGATAGGCTGGAACAGGATGGGGGAGTGTCTCACACACTGGCAATGCATACAGCTGTGATAGGCTGGAACAGGATGAGGGAGTGTCTCACACACTGGGAATGCACACAGCTGTGATAGGCTGGAACAGGATGGGGGAGTGTCTGACACACTGGGAATGCACACAGCTGTGATAGGCTGGAACAGGATGGGGGAGTGTCTGACACACTGGGAATGCACACAGCTGTGATAAGCTGGAACAGGATGAGGGAGTGTCTGACACACTGGGAATGCACACAGCTGTGATAAGCTGGAACAGGATGGGGGAGTGTCTGACACACTGGGAATGCACACAGCTGGAACACACAATAACGTTTCATTTTTAACAATAGTTTGTGTTCTAACTTTCACATTATAATGATATTCTTTGTGTCATACTATACAGTAAAATGTCCAGTGTTATTTCAACAGAACCTTGAGCTTTGATTCTATTCCATTCTACGGAACTATGATCAATACCACATCTAACACTGCTAGCTGTGTGTTTTATCTCTGACATAAAACACAAAATTAACCCTCCCCCAGGCCATCCAGAATGCATGTTTCGTGACTGTGATGGAGAGAACTAAAATAACACACATTAGAGGAGGACATCACTGAGTTAGCGTCAGCTGCAATCCCTGCCTGACTTCTGACTTTGACTGAAGTGGTATTAATGATGCAACAATTAAATCCCTAAATCCTTCCCTTCTGTTCTGATTACCCAGCCAAAAACAGGAGTACATATCTCTAATCTACAAAGACTCTATTATTGCATATTTGTCACAGACAAAAAAATTTTCAGATCTTAAGAAAAATGTAAAATAAGACTAAGGCAGGGGTGGGCACTTCCAGTCCTGGAGGGCCGGTGTGTTTGCAGATTTTTGTTTCCACCAATTACTCTGGCTAAATGAGCCAATTGGCTGTACACACCAACACTGGTTCACTCGTAGGTTAGATCACAGTAAAACATCTCATATACAGACACAAGAACAGTCTCCGGCTGTCCTTCATGCACTTATCAAGAAATGCAGGTGAAAAGCCAGATGGCGTAAATGTTAGGGGTCATTAAGTAATTAACGCCAGAAGTTGGCATGAAAACTAGAAAAAACCAGAAACAGATACGGCCCTCATTGCCCACCCCTGGACTAAGGAAAACCGAGTAAACACAAAACATTTGTTTAATAAAAAAGTTGTCAAACCCGTAACACTCATGTGAAAAAGTAAATACCCCGTTAGTTACTCAATCAACCAATTAGCCAAATCTAATTGATAAGTAGATTCAGCTGATTGAACGCACCCTGGCTTGATTAGAGCCAGTCCTGCTGAATCTAAACCTCACTCATAATTAACCTTACCATCAGGGTGAAATAGTCACCACAACGCTTCTACAGGCACACTACGCCACAATCAAAGGAAATTCCTGAAGAGACGGGGGAAAAAGTCATTGAAATACATCAATTGCTTCAGCAGATATCCATCTGCGTAAAAGGACCGTACGTTAAAGGTTAGCTCTGCAAATCAATCTGGAATCCACAGCAATTCCTAAATGTAAATGCAAAACAGCACATGCATTAAATCAACCGAATCGATATTTGTCCCCACGTGCAATATAATTACACTGTTGCGAAACGGCTCAAAAAAAAATAAACAGCAAACTATAATCAGAACTGCGAAGATTGATTTGCCGGTGGATCAGAGGTACGAACATATGAATAAAGAGAGGCAAGCAACCCGCATTACATATGAAAAAACAACATTACATATCTCTGAACACACGGGCAGCAGCACTCTTCTCTGCGGTCAAGAGCTCCCAATGAAGCTGAGCTCCCTCCCTGTCCTGTTTTCCTCTCCGTGCGTTTCTCTCAGATACGAAGCTGTGCTGTGTGTGTGTGTGTGTGCGTGTGCGTGTGCGTGTGTGTGTGTGTGTGTGTGTGTGTGTGTGTGAAACAGCACTCTTATCTGCCCCCGGGAGGAAATGGAAGCATATGGAACAGGATGGGATGGGATGGGATGGGATGGGGGGAGAGGGGTGGGGTGCAGACACACAGGGGTGTGGACTTAGTGGTCTGTGGTTTTGCCCGTTTCAGCAGTTATGGTGGTTTTTAGTGTTTTTTTTTTGTCATTTTCCCATTGAGGGAAATTTTTTTTACCTAACTGCTTGCTTTTTTTTGGAGGTCCAGGCCTGGTTTTTGCTCAGTGCTCCTTCAGTTATTCCTGTGAAGCGTCTTTGCGTCAGTCCCTAGTAAAGGAAAGCGCTACACAGACAGAACAGATTCGGACCTGATTTCGCGGCCCCTCCCCTGCGCGTACGCGTACTCACCTTGACGATGATGGCCTGGATGTTGCCGAGGCGGGACTGGGCGGAGACGTGCTCCTCCATGGTGCGGCGGGACCGGCAGACGACGGACAGGATCTGGGCGTAGGAGGCCACCATGACCCCGCACGGCAGGATGTAGCAGCAGACGAACAGCACCACGGTGTAGGACTTGGCCACCGCCTCCTTGTTGGAGGTGTGCCAGTCGATGCAGCAGGCCGTGCCGTAGGGCTCGGGCCCGTACACCCCCCAGCGGGCCAGGGGAGAGCAGGCGAACAGCAGCGCGTATGCCCAGGCGCACGCCACCAGCACGCGCCCGTGGCTGTAGCTGAACCTGTTCCCTGGAGACACACACACACACCTCTTACCAACTCAATATAAGTTCATGATTTCATATAAGTTACCAATTTCACATATAGTTTCCATATATATATATACCTGAATATATTCCACAATATATAGAATATAGACTATGGTAATATAGAATTGAATATAGACTATATGGCCAAAAGTATGTGGACACCTGACATCCACCATCTCTGCATTAACGCGGAGTCGGCCCACCTTTTGCTGCTGTAACAACCTCCACTCTTCTGGGAAGGCTTTATACTAGAGGTCAGAGCATTGCTGCTGGGATTTGCTTCCGGACAGATACTTTTGGTCATATAGTATATCTATTTAATTGAATATATCTATATTTAATATAGTCTAACACACATGCACACGTGCCCATGCACAAGATTTCATATACAAATTTTTCTCTACATACCCAAATGTTTTTGCCAGAGTATTCTAGATGTAACCATGTAATGACCCCTACAATATTAGTCCAGCATAAAATACATATACAAGTACAGTACATTTACTCATATTTCAACTATCATTATACCTGATTTTGGATTTTCACTTTATAAACATTACTCTATAAAATTATGGGTTGTCCTTTTTCCATCGTCTCTTGAAGGGAAAGACAAAGTACACTTTCTTTTTTTTTGTGCATGATTTCGAATAGCTCAAAACTGGCCTAAAATTTAATAATATGCAAAAGAAAAAAAAAGAAACCCAGAAAAGAAGACAGGTAATTTCCTATAGTTTAGGAACCTTGGTCTTAAGCCTTGTACGTTTAAGCATACAGTACTTACCATACAGAGGATAACATACTTTTAGGCAGCACACGGTACTGAGTAGCGTTAGTGTTGTCAGGCTGCAGATCCCAAACAACACTCCACAGAAAGCATAGATCACGCACATTGTTTCACCGTACAGCCACCTGAACAACAGAGAGATTTAAGATTATGTTAAATTGCCTTTGTGGACTGGTGATGTAAATAATGTCATGGTCCAGAACTCTGGCCTTGGAAAGCTGAAACGTCTGCCCCACGAAGTATGAAACCATTTTAGACCAGAGAAACCAGGAGGAGTGTATTTACTGTGTAATGCACTACTTTGAATTATGACTTGAAGTGCTAAGTCAACAGAAACTAGTGAGCCCACAGCTTTCCATGACATAGGTAGGAGACTGCTCAAATACAATGTAACACAAACTGTAGCAGCTGAAATATTTACTCCATACATATATTGCAGATATTACATGTAGCAAGGGCAATACGTATATTACATAGATTCTTTTGTGAAGTGGATAATAAGGTATATGCCGCACAGCATATGGTACGGGTGCCTTTTTTATTTTTAACTTTCTGCTGCCATGAAAAATTAATGGTCTTCGCTTTGTTGTGTTCACTTCTGTTTACCTGTGGAAAATGCTGGAAGTCACTGCCAGCGGATACAGACTCACAGTCAGACCCAAGTCGCTGACGGCCAAGTTAATGATGAAAAACTCTGCCGCCTTCAGCAGGTGCTTCTTCTTATAGGAGACGTAGAGCAGCAGACTGTTGCCGAATAGGGAGCAAATGCCTGCAATAGACGACAACTGTGGGTCAAAATATGGCAGAGTGGCCAGGAAACTGGAACAAACTAAGACTACAGTGGATACATTTGAAACTGTGATATCTGCTATATATAAGTATAATACATGCAGGATAAATAGTACAACAAAATATTTATTATTGGAAATATTCAATTTGATAATTATTCATAATAATACTTCAATTACATATATGAATATATGTGTATATATATGTATATACAAATATATAGGATGTATAGTAATGACAAACAGAGAAAAAAAGACAAAAAATTTTACAAATAATTATCACATGAATGTAAAGCAATGGTCCCGACCGGTCCATCAGCAGGACAATGTGAACAATGACAGTCTGTTGTCAGCAAAGCCAGGCACCATGTCACAGGCTGCAGCTAATTCGAGGGCTCCCCCTGCTGGCCACCAGGGAGCAAACGCAGGCAGCCGAGCACACCGACCAATGACGTGAGCTACACCGGAAGCAGAGCTGCAGGGTGCCAGAGGCACGCCTCCCATAGGTTCATCCTGCCAGCCAAACGCGAAACTTTGAGCGATCTGACAAACACGCTGTGGCATCGGAGACTGCGACAGTCCTGTGACAGTCCAAGTCCTGTGATCAAGGCTACAGTCGTGGAGTCTATAAGGCACTACAACGATGCACTGTAATGTTTTATTCTGTTTGAAATGCACAAGTTTGCAAACGGTTGAAAAATCTGTCAAATTATGAAGTTCCCCATAACAGATACACCGGTGTTTAAAAGTGCCGCAGTTCCAGACCTATGTTACATGCACAAAATTATTAAACAAGGCCAAAATGCTGTAAATACTGTCTCATAATGAGACTAATTTAAAGATAGATTTCAGAATTACTATTAGGGGACTCAAATGTCATCATGAAAAAAGTAAATAGAGATTACATATTGAATTACAAATATTCTTTAAAAAAAGCTTGTCATAGAATATTCTGTGCTTAATCAGCTAATTGGTTTACATAACTCTAAATGAGATCAAATGAAACATACAACTCTACCAAAGATGATTTAATGCTGAACATTTTGCTACACTTGCTTCACTAGGTAGTTGAGTGTTGCTTCCTACAGTATTTGCTTGCTCTTACTGCTAAGCTAATAAGATTTCTTGTAACTGACACACTTCTCCATCAGGAATGCACTTTGAGTTCCCACAGTGAAATAAAAAATGCTGACACTGCTGCTATGAGAGAAATTCTTGATAAATACTTCACTTTACTTGGACCCTTTGACATAAGGCTGACATAACACCGTCATATGCATGACATAACAGCTGTCACAAGATGGCATAACATACAATGTCAGCTCATGTCAAATGACATAAAGCTATCATACATTTATCGATAAATGTTATATGACAGTAACGTCTGTCATAACATTAACCGATTAAGAATGACGACAGTTTTAAGTCATTTGAGTCAGGTTTATACTGCACCATGTGATCACGGTAACGGTAGCTAGGACTTAAAAAAGCAATTAAAAATGTCAAATCCATTTTATCAGGACAGCAATACGTGTATACCTTTCCACAACTTTAACTGGAAGAACTGCCTATATTTACTGCAACACAGGCTACCACTTCCAACCTGCATGCTGTTAGTGAAATCTATAAAAGAAAACATAGCAATACATATAAAATAATTTCCCTGGCGATAAATATAAAGCAACATAGAATTATGAGGTAACATTTTATTAGTAAACCCTAAGATTTCACTGCGGGACAAATAAACAAATAGCCATGGTTAAATGAACTCGTTAAATGCAGGTCGGAATGGGTAATTATTCTAATCAGCGCGTGAGGTAAATGCTCATCCTCCACAGATAGGCAAATGAACAGGAAAAGCACTGATAACTGTGTCCTACTGTGGACATGTGGCAATACTTGGTTAAATAACTGGCTTATGCACCTGCTGTCTAACCAGTACACTGAGAAGATAACATTGATTTTTGCATAATTTAACTCCATTTGGTCATTCAGCTAGCACATTCTCTAACTTGATGGAAAGTTTTTAAAAAATGCAACAGCATGAGACAACTGAGAGAGAATTTTAATTAGCGTACTTTCCAAATGTTTATAAAGACAATTGACATATTAAGTGAACTTAAAATGCTTGCACAAAGGCACTTTCTAGAGTGCTAATCAAAATGCCTAATCAGGTTTGCTTTGCAACAAAACATTCCTGGAAGTGCAATCACATGCTCCTGGCAATAAATGCATTCTGTGAAACACCCTCTTTTCACACTTAATGCAATATGAGAGTGGTTTCACCAAAACGAGCTCTCACCAGTTTCATTATACAGTGAACCCAGTGTCTCAGACTGAAAACAAAAGTACAGACTGTAACCCATGTGAGCCCATGACCCTATTCCCTACACTGTACGCACATACACTCTATTAACTCTACTTTTACTCTATGTAGCGCTACTTACTACTGTGAGCACTATGGCACCCCCTTGAGGTGGAAAAAAAAGTAAAAGTCTTCCCCAGTATTTTGTTCCTATCACCTGGACTTGTGTTCTTGAGCCAGGAGGTAGAACTAATCAGGTAAATCAGTTGACAGAGTTTATGGGTGGAAGAAAAACATGGCAGGACTTTCCAACTCTGGGCACGCCCCCAAACATGGTGTTCAGGAAGCAAGTGCTGTGTGACTACTGACCAGGTGATGAAATTGATCTACCTATGATATGGTGTTTGGCTTGAAGATAAAATGGACAAATTGCAAATAGTTAAAGACATCTAAAATATATTTGTATCTGGCTAATTTAGCACATCACGTATTGTAACATATTTTAAAACGCAAAATAAATGAATGAATGAATGAATAAATAATAATAATTGCATCGTGGTCAGCGATGAATAATACTAACTAATGCTAATTATGATAAGGGTCACCAGAGTTTCAAAAGCTCTTGAGGGATTCAAAATTTACAGTCAATATTCCTCGACCTGACTGCATCAGCACCATAACCCGACTAATTACATAATCAGTGGTTGATCGTGACCCTGATAAAATCAATTAGATTTCTTAACAGGCAGAGCGGAAAGAAAGTCAGCAACCACAGAATGGCAAACAAAAAAGGGGCATTGTGCACCAGTATCTGCTTGGTACACTGCACACTGAAGGACTCAATTTATTTTGCGCATTTGCAATTTATCACTACGCACCCACAAAAAATACTTCCATCTCAGCCCTGCAAAACAAGATGAGGCAGTTGTTATTCTGCCCTGTTGTACCATTTCTGGTGCCAATTTCTAGTCCAGGTTTGTGGAAGCATTGCAACCAACTCTGTCAATGCGGAAAGATACATTTCTCCACATGGACATGTTTACACTAAGAACTAAGCATTGTCACACAATGATTGAGAACAGTGTTAAAAATTGACCCTGATTAAATTCAATTACAAACTACATTTTCACTTAAATCTATTGCATTTTATCAGCCTCCTCCCTCTGCAAACTATTTCATTGTTATGAATAGTTTAGAATTCAACTTTTTTTTCTGTACAGGTGATATAACTGCTCATCTAATATATACAAAACAGTATGAGAACTTTGCTGCCAATCATCAAGTGGCAACGTGTGCCATCAAAGAAGGCTGTACTGACCTCGTCCTGAGGATGACCGAAATGCAGGTGAGAACAGTGCTTTGGGAAAAAGTGGTGAATTGTAATGTCTAATAGAAGGGCTAGGAAGCGGTCAAGTGTTTAAGGTGGATTCAAAGGAACCACTAAACTACATTTCTTCCAGCTTGAATAATGGGACATTGTAGCCATGCACTGCTGCAAAGCTAGCTGGTTTCAGTATGTTTTACTAATTAAAAATTAAAAACCGCTGAATGTAGCATATAGCATTTATTTAAGATGATTTAATCGACGGAAAACAGGAATTTCACCTCTAGGTTTTCCACCGAGGTTCACTAAATGGAAGTTATTTTATGAGCATAGCTGTAAACTGCATTAGTAATGAGCAATCGCTGTATAATGCCTTCAGAATCAGAAAAGGCTTTGATCGTGAGTGAGTTAATCTCTATTGCCTTTCAAGCATACGGCCCAGCTATAATAAGCCTGAAGAATCCATTCATGTCAGAATTACAAATGAGACATGCAAGTGACTGCAAAAAATGGCCACAGATATTTGTAGAACAGATCTTTTTGATGTAAGCGGTAATAAGCGTCTTGGTCAACATTGCAACACCACAATAAACCATCTGACTGACAATTAGGCCTGTCGTGACGGATCAGGTGTGCTTCTTTGAACAAGCTTTGATTAACAACCTGGACCCATCTTTTCCATCCCGTTCCCTCCCAGCCTTGAAAAGCATGCAATCTGATTTTGGGCATTAGAATTTAAGTTTCATTCCGGACAAGACAAGTACTTCGCTTTTCTAAAACTTTTAGGAGTAGGTTTTTTTTATGTTTCAAAATTTTAAGTCAGTGTTCAAGAACTGCATTACTTTTAAATGCGAGCAGTGATTGCTACATCCGCATAAGGATGTTCAGTTAAGAACATTCTAATGGCATATTTCTGATCTTACAGCTTAACTATTAACAATTCATTCCACAGTATACACAGAGCTCTTTGTTTCATTAAGTATTCTTTTATAAGACATTCTGGGTTGCCAGCAGTCTGAGAACATTTCACACATGGTTACAACACACACATTGCTGAAACAAGTATATTGTGTGTAGAATAATGGAGACTGCCTTATTCTGTGGAATTCCATGGCCACAATGACCTTCTCTTTAAAAAAAAAAAAAACACATTGCAGTTCACTGTATTTAAACCGTATAAGAGAAGAAGAAGGTCATATTCTGAAGTACTATCTGAAAAAGGTCGCTCTCACACAATGAGAGTAAGACATACAGCAGGCTGCTGAACAAACAAGGCGAGCTGAATCAGTGTGTTTATTACAGCGCTGAGCTGGCCGTGGCATGGGCAGCCAAGGAAACAACCACATCCGCGCCTTCATCTGCTTCTGCTCAGCCTGGTGCAGAGACAGGTACTGAGCAGAGCGAACTTCTTACGAAAGCAATGTGGGAAGCACAGACGTGGTCACTATGTTCAAATGCTCTGCTCTCTCTCTCTCTCTCTCTGCTCTCTCATTGAGAGGGGTTAACATACACAACTAAATTCGTACCCATAACACAGGAATGACTGGCTGTTCCGCAAAGTAACATTTAGATTGTTAACCCTCATATCATGTTCGGCATCAATAAATTTGAGCCCATTCTGTGTTCGACGTCTCATAAAACCAGTTAACCTTATTTTTTCATCTTGATACTGTATGACACTTCCTGATTTGGTGGGCGTAAACAGTAAACATGCAAAGAAATATAATCCTATGTTTTCCTGCCACGTTGTCTACAAAGGTGTTGTGTGAGGTCATTTTGACCGCAGTCCCTGTAGCTATAAGAAAAACATAAGAAAATCTTATTTTTATTTTTTGTCTCTGATTTTATTGGGTGAATCTGATAGCACTTTCCCATGAAGGTTAAAAACTTTCACTTACCACAGGCACAAAAATGAGAAGACTGCTCAAAGTTAGGTATTCTTGCCTATATCTTTTGCCTTATTGATGAACCATTTGAATTTCCTACATCTGATGGCTTCTGTTAACGACCTTTTAAATGACGCTTTACATGGAAATGATAATATTACGTCTATGAAACACTGGACGCCATGATTGATGCTTTTTTCTCCAGGGGAGTTTGGAATCTCACTTACCAAATATGGAGTACACAATCGCAACAACCATATCAGTGCTTTCCGGAATATTCGAATGGAAGGAAGCTCCATCCCTCAGATACCCCATCTGAAATTAAAAGTTAAAAATAAATAAATAAATAAACATAAAGCATGTGAAGCAGTCAAACGTCCCCCCACCAAAGACATAATTAATACTTGCGGCAAATTGTACAAAGGGTCTCCAGGAAACGCATTATCAGAGCATGGTATGAGTCCTGCGCTCCTTAATGATGGTGGACTGCGTTGATGGGGGCAGTGCCATGCTTTGAAGTGCCAAGCCTACTCCCGCAAAATAAATAAATGAATAGAAATTGAAAAATGAATCTGAAAATATTTATTGAATGTGGTACAAAGGGGGCCTGGGTGATTTTTTCCAATCACTGATAGGCCTTTCTCTTTATGAAATAAATTCTGGCAAGTACTGTATAATAACACCTGCCTACATTTTGATACTTGCCCAACATGTTGAAAAAACTTTAATGCATTTCTTTTTTTAAATGTAACTGAATAATATGCATTTTATATTTAAATCAAAGTTAAGGGGAAGCCCCTTGACGGTTTGATCAAGTGCACTGACTCATTCCTAATGATTTCTACAATGTATTCCCACTCACAGGAAGACATTTGTGTGGAGGTATTTAAATATGCAAAATCAGTACAAACGTGGGGAGGAAGCAATTACCATAAACATGAGGAATTTATTAGAGTGAATTGGATTCTCTCTCTCTCTCTCTCTCTCTCATACACACACACACACAATCATTTCCTCTCCCTTTGTCCATCTCTCCTTCTCTCTCAATTTACACCTCTACCTGCTATTCCTCTCATTCTTTCTCATTATTCCATGACAGGAGACAGATATCTAAAAGATCAGCATGTCATCATTACTGTAATTCGTTTTTTTTTTTTTTTTTTACCACATTACTGGTCGACAGATCGACTGACCATTTATAAGAGAAGGGAGTTCCCGTTCCCCTTGAAAGACAGTTCTTATAGCTTTTTAGAGACGCCTGACATTGTCGAGTTTGGCCTGCGCACTGTGGGCCCACGCTGTTTAGCAGAGCCGTGAGAGGATGAAAAAACAGATCCTCAAAGTTCAGTGCTGGGGTCCACAGGACCGTAGCTCTCATCCAGAGATGAATCACTGCAGGGGATATAATATCCAATGCTCTGGACAGTGAGGAGAGCCAGGAAACAGAGGAGGGAGGAGATGAGAGGGTGTGTGTGTGTGTGTGTCTGTGCGTGTGTGTGTCTGTGTGCGTGTGTGTGTGCGTGTGTCTGTGCGTGTGTGTGTCTGTGTGCATGTGTCTGTGCGTGTGTGTGTGTGTGTGTTTGTGTGTGTGTGTCCGTGTGCGTGCGTGTGTGTGCGTGTGTCCGTGCAAGTGCAGGTGCGTGTACGTGTGTCTCAGACCAGGCAATTAAACCAAACGCAATCTGGACATGAGGAATCCGACTCCATTTGCAGGCCATAAAAAAGGCCTCTGAGTAGAAACATGAGTTCATATGATGTACAGAGGACCCACATATATTGGACTTGGCTTGGATGTCCGTGGCATTTCTCGCCTATGTGAATTATATCCTGAAGATACAGTAAAATGTCATTTCATGGTTGTGATACTTTGGAGCAGCGGGTCTTAGACTGAGGCCCAGGAGCTCTACATTTTCTGGATTTGCATAATTATGCAGCAAGAACTGTGGAATTTTAAAAAAGAGTCTTACTTTCCCGTCAGTTGAAATGAAATAGAAGCCACCGCTCCAAATATTTGTTTTCGCTGATAGGAAAATAAAGAGGGCTTTATTTTATAAGCCTGTAAATTGAGCTGCGCACTCATGCAAAATTTGGCCGTGGGCCAATGACCTCTGCTTCGAGGGTGACCTCTGTTCTATCCTCTTTCCCTTCTTCGGCATGCACGTCTGTAGAACTGAGGGGCGGCAGTGCAGCATAGCGGAAAGGAGGGCGGACTCTTATCTAAGGAGATGCACGTTTAATCCCCAGATAGGGGCTAGTGCCTTTGTGTCCTTGAGCTAAGTTCCTTAACCGGAGTTGCTTCAGTAAATATGTGTGCTGCTGTGTAAATCTCTCTGGATGGGAGGTCTGCTAAAGGCTACACCAACAGTAGTGGACCAAAGCTACTGCATGTTGAGCAAGCAATAAAGTACTCCTGGCATCTCTCCGGTTCTGATTCCCCGCGGTGTGTAGAAGTGAAATCCCTGCCACTGAGAAAAAAAAAATTTAAATCCATCGCATTGTCATTAACACCATCTCCACCAAACTGGACCAAGCGCCAAACTGAACGGCACAAAATGTCAGACGAGACTGCGGTGAATCAAATCCACAGCGCCCTACTGATTGGAGACACCCGTCTGATTAACTCGCCGGCTTGCCGAAATGTGACTGCACCGTAAAACGTGCAGCGTTAAACAAGCCCTGATTAAATACGCTTTACTGCAATACAACACAATGTCTATTGCACTTTAACAAACTCTGCTGGGGTTAACATGTTTCTGCCGTGCGCTGTGATTAATACCATGCCAAAGGACGGCGGCGTGCTTCGTAATGTCACAGAGCAGAAGCACGTGGTGATTTCATGCCTGTCTGGTCTCGCGCTTTCACTAATTTTCTCTCTCTCTCTCCCCCCTCATCATTTCATCCGTCCTTATGTGCACGTGCACGCCCACTAAAGTGCCTCCCCTGGGTAATTATCACGACAGGAAAAAAATGTTTAAAAATTGACAATCAGTCCTTTTCGTTTGACAGCCTTCCCCAGAACCGTCCCTGAGACAGACACTTTCACAGGGAAATGATTTTTCACTGATTGGTGATGAACAGTTTGAGTGCAACCTGATTGCATTCTATGGCTTGGAAGGAATAAGCCAACCGCCACGGAAGACAACCACAGTAAGCAAATGCTAATTGCTATAAAAAAAATTTTTTTAAAAAACAATCTCCACCGCATTCTTTACATGCGCAAACGCATAGAATGGAACCTTTTTTTCATCATGCAAGTTTGAGATGTGAAATTGTGTGAAGGCACTGGGAAGTGGGGGGGTTTGGGGTGGTATTTAGTGTATGCCACTGAGTGTGTGTGTGTGTGTGTGTGTGTGTACATCCGTGCACGTGTCTGTGCATGTGTGTGTGTGTGTGTCCGCGCATGTGTGTGTGTGTGTGTGCGGGGGGGGGGGGTTGTGTGTCCGTGCATGTGTGTGTGCACCCGTGAATGCGTCCGTGCACGTGTGTGTGGGTTTCTGTGTCCATGCACGTGTGTGTGTGTGTGTGTGTGTGTGAATGTGGATACATATTGCATGTGAGTGTGCCTGCATACATAGGGGGGTCAATGCAGAGATAAAACCAGATATAGTAAGCGCCAGGATCCTGCTATCCCCAGTAATACCCAATGGACACACCAACGGGAGGCTACTGGCTTTCCCACTATGTATATTCATTTCAACAAACAGGTCACACAGTGCTGTCAGATAGCTATTAAAATGTTTGGACATTCCTAACTACTATAGTACCTTCTCTGTACAGCAAAAATACTTTTCTCCAGGTGCATTCTATACGTATGTTTATTCTTCAAAAGTGCCCATATATGTTTGATACACGCACAAACATAATTCACGTACGCTCATCAAAAACCTTTTCTGGTCAATAAAAAGCAACAATTTGAGGGACATTTTGGCAACCCTCGATCCAAAGTAGCTGTAGCTACGTTACAGCAGCGACACCCAAATTTTCACGTATTATGGATGATCCTAATCGTGTACTCAAAATATACATTTCAATAATAATAATAATAATAATAGTAATAGTAGCAGTAGTAGTAGTAGTACAGGGAAGAAGAAGAAATCTTACCTTGGTCTTCTGATATTTTATAAATCCCCAACGAGTTGCCTGATAGAATTTTGATTTGAATTCTGATTTGATGAATCCACATTTGTAATTGCGCCAGTTTTTTTTTAAGAAAGTCAGCAACTGTAACCTACTGCCTGGTATTTAAAGAACCACTATAAACCCCTCTGGCAACCATTGCCTGGTTGCTAGGCTAAACGGAAAATCAGCATTGAGAAACAGGCGCATCCCAGTCTTCAGTGGTTGGTGCAATATCACGCGAGTGACTTGGTTCTGTTTTCCCAGATTAATTGGACGACTTTTCGGCATAGTTGACAGCTCAATTCACGCGCCTCTTGGAGACTAACAATATATAGGTTGTTCAGTAGCCCATCCCTTGCCGGCGTCCAGATTATTTCAAGTGCATAATTTTTTCTTTTTTCTTGCTCATTTGCCTTTGGTTTTAATATCGCTATTCGCAATACCGAATGTCGTTTCTGTTTTCTTGGACATAATGAGCTGTGGTTTTAAACCGCATGCAGTCACTATGAAAACAGAATCATCCCGTAGCCTACTTCGGAAACAGGTGGCTGAAGAACACGCGCTCTCAAAAGTTCATGTTCACCCACGTGGGCGTGAGTATTCGAAATGTTAGTTCGACCTAAATAAAATCTCATAGGTCTAGGTATAGGCTACCTTTGAATGATCGGTTTTACCCATGCATATACACAGCGATTCCATCATAATGTCCAAAGGTGGTGCATGGCAAACCTGTAAAGTTGTTGTTTAGAAATCCATTTTTATTGGTTAAGGAATAGAATTTTTAAATGCCAACTGCAGAGACTCTGACTAATGTTCAGGTCGGGATTACAGACTCGTATTTCACCGGGCATAACAATTGTCACATTACATGCCTTTTCTCGACCGCGTTTGCACGGCGAAGCAGCACGACGCGGCGCGTAGCGTGTCTCCACTGGTTCCGTTTGTGTCGCGCAAAGGCTTGCTTAAAACTCTATATTCCTAGTAGCTCTCGCAGTCTGCAGTGGGATTACATCGTGTATTTCACGTTTGTTCACGACTGTTGATTATGGGTTAAGTAAATACTTTGGTGAGAGACCTTTTTCAGTTTGTTAATTTGGTAATATTTCGTTACCTCGTAAATACGTGAGAAAGCAAACGCCTTCAAGAATTACCATAAACTTAAATCGCAACGTAGCCTGCATAACAATCAATCTCAAACTGTATTAATTTATTTGCTTGGTTAACAAGCGTGCCAATTTCATGAAGAATATGTAATGATCATAATAATAATAAATAATCCGTAATCAACCATTGGGAATTCCTGTGTTGTCTTGTCATTCACGTCAAAACATTTATATGATCAGATTTAGTAAAATCAGCTAATCATGAAAAAGACAGTAACAGTTTAATCTTGAAGGGATATGAACACCACAACGCCATGAACACCGGAAGCTTTGAAGTACAAGTGCGATAGGCTACGTCTTTCTGTGGTGTATTTTCAAATTTACCCCACCCCCTCCGCAAAATAAGACAGCGAAACTAAAGTTTGCCTTTTCCCTAGGTTCCAGTTATTTATTTATTTATTTTTACAAAACGAAAAGGCTTGTATTTTTTTAGCTGCTTATAAAATATCTGGGAGGTAACTAGGGACACACCCCCAGTAATATAAGGATGAAATATAAATCAGAGCATGTATACCTAGCATTTTAGAGCATATTTCTGTGTATAAACAGGCCATCGTGACGCGCGACAAGCCGAAAAAATAGAACTGAAGCGAAAAACTACGCTTCAGTTCGCTTGTGTCGCGCGAGCTTCGCAGCCGGTACGCGACGCGTTCGCATCTGGTGGAGACGACGTCGCCCGCTGCCGTTGTAATAACAGTACTTCAACTACGCTTCAGTTACGCGCGTAGTGCGCTCGCGGCCGATACGCGTGCGGTGGGTGCCCGGCTTTACTCCGCGCACAGTACGTCAACACTTCTTTTTGACAGCTGCGCTGGTCTTTGTCTGACTACGTCTCGTGATGCGTTTAAGATAATTAGCCGATCTGAGAGATACGATTTTCCGTCTCTGTTCTAAGGGCAACACGCCAAAACAAAGCCCTGATTTGCAGATGCAGCACATAAAACGGTGGTTTAAGTTGCCTACGGGAATGCATCGCACTACTCATGGGTTATCATAAAATGTTTGATGAAGTCTGCAGCTGTTAAAGGGACAGTTCACTTTACGCGTATTTTTCCAATTTTGCTGTTATCGATTTGCCTTGGCAATTTTGTTAAGGATTGTGTGCGATGAAAGCCGCAGGTTTTATGATGGAAGGTAGCCTACTGTAGGATATAGTGCTTTCTGGGTGATCCGAAGGAAGAAAATACACTTAGGCTACTGTAACTTTTTCGACGTAATTTTTCCGGAGAGTCCTTTATTATGGTTATAGCCTACTATTAATTAGAAATTGGGGGGGGGGGGGGGGGAGAGAAAATGTGCACACCATGTGCATACTGTACATTGCTTCTTAAACACAAGGCTAATTTCTGTTATTTAAATTCAGCTGAGATAAGAAAGCTGAAAGTAGTTGTGTTTTTGTATGCCAAGAATAGATGTAAATGCTGAACTTGGTATTGCCCGAAGTCAATTTAATTTCTGTTGAAATAAATGTGAGCTTCACAGTTGAGATCCCCCAATATGTCACATGCCTTTTTAAATTAAGAATTCAAGATTAAGTGAAATTAGTTAGGACAGGCTTCTTGAGGAATTTGAAATGCCCTCCACCTTACTGTGACATCTGCATGCATTTGTTCTTCAGTAGCACACTGAATACCTTACACTTAGTGAGCGTCTTCAAAGTTCTTCCTTGTGATGTTTAGCTTATTAGTTTTTTTTTTTTAATTGAATAAAGGATGCTTGGAGCACCAGGTTTCACTTTCACAATTATGCAAGCTTTTGTCACATGTTGAAAGTGGAACTCATTCATCTTCAAAAGTCTAGATAGAGGAATGAATTGTCCACGCCTTTAAAAAGGTGCGTAGGACATTGGCTTATCGCGGGTGCATTGAGTTTCAGTAAATGGTTATAGGAAAAGGCTGACTGCATTTGTACAGCGGCTTCAGGGAGACACTGTCACAAAGACACTTTATGGCAAAATGCGAAGAATGGAAAGGACTAGGCCTGAACATCAACAAACCAGCAAGTGGGACGAAAGGAAAACCCCTCAGAGAAAAAAAATAAAAATAAACTCCCTGGTGCAAAGAAATCTCAGGAGAACTCGGCTAGAAAGAGAAGCTCATTTTCCACTGGCCGGCTTGGCTCCAGGAGTGAAAGCCAGTAGTGAAAGATAAGCTAAAGGGTAACAGGAAAGTGATGATGAATCTATTTGGGCAAGTAATCATGGTGGTAGGACAGATAATAGCTCAGGGTATTCGACTATCTGGTACGACAGACGGTCCAAGTGCTGAAGAGTATATTTATATTCAGACGAGAGGAGCAAGAGGATAGATCCAGGCCTCCAGGTTGTGTTGTGGCGTGGGCTTGACCCAGGAGAGAGTGGTCAAGAGGCTGGAGTGGTCTTTGAATGGGGAACAAGTTCAGAATTTTCTCCTCACCATAGGCATGTTAAGGCCTGTATAGAGAAAGCTTGTCCTACAGTATATGTTTTGCAAGGAGAAAATGCATGGCATTGTGAGAGATTAATTTTTCTATGGCAGAAGATTATTTGAAGATTAAAATTTAATACATTACATTACATTACATAACATTACAGGCATTTAGCAGACGCTCTTATCCAGAGCGACGTACAACAAGTGCATTGGTTCACGATGTAGAGGTGCAAAAGAAACACTAGAGTGAAGTAAGGATCGTAGTGCCAGTAGTGACCACATCGATCAGGACTCCAACCCTGTAGAGTAAGCTGTTCAGCAAACGTCTTTTCATTTACAAATAATGAATGCGGTAATTTGCAGAATTCAGAGGACAATTTGCAGAAGACAATTTTGTGTACTGATTAAACATCAGCACACAATCGACTAATGTTTAATTTGCATGAGAATAGCATTATAATCACAGAAGGACGCATTTCATGAATAATTAGCAGTTAGCTTGCATGAAGAGAAAATTAGTGTTGCCTTCTCCTCTCTGAATTTGTGTACAGATCTCCGCATGTAGTGGAGAGGTCGCAGCCCAATGCAATGGAAGGTTCTGCTGACCTCCTGCGTCCCTTCCCTGTCAATCTTGTGTCTCAAACAAATCTATAGCGCTATAGGCTGTCCATGAATATTTGCTTCCAAAATTTAACTGAAAAAAGAAACAGTTTTTTTCCCCCCTCGTTTCTAATTTCACACTCATAATCAGGGTAGTGTTGTCAGAAGCAGAAGTGGTGTGATGCTACATCTGCTTATGCTTCTGATGTAAAAGATATGTCTTTCCATTTAGCAGACACTCTTATCCTGAGGGATATGCACTGATTACATTTGACATGCTGTCAATTTATACAGCTGGCTTTTAACTGAGGCAATTCAGCAAATGGACAATTACAAACCCTTTAAGGTATTGGCGACTGACTATTTTTTATCGGTGATGGAGAGATTTTGAACAGCAAACGGAGCTGAATGAGCTGAATCCATTCATAAGACGACAGAAATACTGTAAAAGGCTGCATTCCGCAAACCTTTAACTGAGAAGGAAGCCCTTCTGACATCATCCACAGCATTCGTTTTCATTTTAATAGTTCTGTGAAGTCTGTCATGGTGAGACGTGTTAAACTCGAAGACGTGCCGAAACTGAACTCACACATGTTGTAATGGGGGGGGGTAATCAATTCTGTTCCTCAGGGGGTCAGGTTTTCATTACAACTGAGCCCCAGTGCCTCTCCAGATCGGTCACGCTTTCCTCACTCCTAAAAGCCCTTTTAACAAGGAGACTCTTTACCTCTCAGGATACTTGCTCTCGAGAGTCGCATTCAAGGACTTCTTTGTTGAAAGGATGAAGGATGTGAAGGATTTATTTTTTAAATATATGTATTTTTTTTTTCATTTAGGCTATTCCCCATGTCTTCTTCTGCTCCCACAGCAAAATCCAGACATCTTCGGTTGGTTGGGGAGGCTGGGCACACGTGTGCATTTTTTAAGCTAGCACGTATTTTATTTAAGTTAGAGAGCTGCTGCACTGCGCAGACAACTTAAAATACACACACACACACACGCACGCACGCACGCACGCACGCACACACACACGCACATGCACACACGCACACGCACACGCACACACGCTAGAGGAAAGTCTCAAAATAAAAATAAATAAAAAAGGAAACTCACAAACTTATGCCACGGTATGCATGAATCACTTGATATGCAAATGCAGATTCAACACTTCACGAGTGCCAGTTTTACATTTGAGAATGTTTTATTGTAAAAAAAAAAAAAATACACACAGAAATTAGAAATATGCTTTTTGTTCCTCACATCCAGAAAGTATTTAAGAAAATATGAGGTATTTGTCCAAAAGGGAAAATATGTATTCACCAATATGTATGCATTTGTGCAAATCAGTGCAAATTTATTTAATTAAATGACAATTTACAAGACACAAGTTGAGAGATGTTTGTTGGTGGATTATGAAACAAATTTTTGAGTTGTCTCTTATTTATAGATCATGGTACGTGGATTTCTCTGTAATATTGAGACTAATCTCTCCCCATGTATTATGGCCTGGCCACTGCACTCTCATTATTGTTCCTTGGATTCTTGGCGATTTATGAATATAGGCCTTTTGGAAGCACAGCAGTGGTAAGCCGCTCTGGATAAGAGTGTCAGCTAAATGCTTGAAATAGAAATGTAAATATAGGTATGAATCAGTCATGAAAACTGGGTATTGTTTCTCCACAGGATATTTTGACATCCAACGTTAATTCTTTTAAGAGTGGAAGTGTGTTTATTTTATACGTGGTGTGTGTGTTCACTGAAAGTTGAACATGCATGGTTCAATGTCTTTTTTTGCACAGATACTGTAAAAAAGATTCAGGAATTTGTTGTGGTATGTGAAACCTGATTGGCACAATGGCAAAGGCCTCTTTTTCACTGCACAGCATCTTTGTAAATCATTCAGGAGCGAGTGAATACAGGAATGAATGAAGTGACAAACAACATTCCTTCTAAGAAAGCGATTTCACACAATGTGGTATCCTTCATACATTACATTAACTAAACGGCATGTATTTCATGTCTACATCACAGTAGCATTAAAACACAATTTGTCTATATGTGATTTATGTGATTTATATGTGAAAGACGCCCATTCATGTTAGAAAGATGTTATAACTGCTTTGTGAAGGCATTGAGAACATAAACATCATGTAAGGTATTGACTAAAGATTCAAGTAATAATTTGCTCTATAGAACCCATATATGTTAGAAGGCCTTCGACTCCAAGGATAAGACAAGAAGTCTACTTTTCCTAGGGAAGAAGACCCCTTTCTCAAAGTTTACTTGATACTATTGCTACAAAATAAATTGAATGAAATTATTGATAAAAATCAATAAATTAAAGAAGTAGCTCCGTGTTCTGAGGTACGTAGACACAGCAGAGATGCCCTTGGGTTGTTCTAATTAAATCCAAGCTTGTTAAAATCACTACAAGTGGGATGAAAAATCCACATAGCCGGGTGAGATTCATCAGTCATTCTCCTACATAAACGCTGTTCCCCTAGGCTGAATATGGAGTCTAGCGGGCAATTAGGGCTTTGAATTATTCCCAAGCCATTCTCTCCAAAAGAGAAATCACTTTTTAAAATAAATACATTAAAAATGCATTGATCGTGTGGCATTCATGTGGTGCTTTCATTTTAATACGCGTGTCACTCTCTTTTTTTGTTGTTGTGTAGAAGCCATTTCATTTTGTATGCATTCATTATTCATGTGCTGGCCATTTTTTGCATCATTTGTGAGAAAGATCACTTTGAAATTTGGAGCAATCCCCCTGAGAACATGCATCACCCCTCCATTTGGGTCCGCTCCAATAGGAAATACATGCTCAGAAAGGAATTGTGCTCATCATGAGAAAAATAGATTTTTGCAGCATTAGATTCTCAAGTAGCAGTGGCCTGCAGTGGTCATATAACTTATTAGCCATAATTTATGACATTATTAAGAATGAAGTAGCCAGCACTGACTAGCGTGGCATATCTTTGTCTGTGTGTGCCAGATAATTTGCCATTTATATACAGAAGTGTTTAGACAGAAAACAAAGCACCATAATGATTTATGGATTAATCACATCACATAATATACAGTTGGAAAGTGAGTAGCTGCCTGCTGTTTGTCATTAATATTGCCCTGTATGATAAGACCTGCATTGAGACTGTCCCCTTCATTGTATTTATTTACCATTTATTTGATCTTGAGAGACAAAAGACAAATACCACAATAATACAGTTATCATAATTATCATATTACCATAATTACCATCAAATAACATTCCTCTGCCTTCAGTACAAAATTGTGTTCCGTGCAGAGTTCAGCTGTAGGCTGATTATCATTGGCAAACTCACAATGTTTTAAATTAAGAGTATCTAAAAAAAAAAAAAGCAAGATAAAAATAAATTTAAAAAAAAACGATATAAAAGAGACATTTAAAATGTCATAAGTCTGAATTAGATATGTACTGCTGGAAGGAAAGACTGAAGTAGGTAGGAGCTCGGCCTTCATCGCAAGCTTCTGAGGAAAAGCGTGAATGCACTGATCCAGCCGCGGCAGCTAGTCTCCAGTCCTGCTCTCTCTGAGTGGATTAATCGATCGAGCTGCACACAACATCAGCTGCAAAAACAGGCCTTAAATCAATTTGTGAATGTAAGGGTGGATTTTATATCTCAGGATTCCAGGTATTCCGGACATATAAAAAAAGAAAGAAAGAAAAAAACTCAGTCACCTAGAAAAACATTTTTACAATGGAAAAAAATCTACGTAATTTTAAAAAGTTCTCATGAGCCTGGTTCAACTTCTCAACAGTGTTGATTACACACCTCATGCTGTGCTGCACCCAGTGAAGTTCAAGGGGTCTTTCTATTGAGAGGTAAGTAAAAGTAGTAATTTGTCTTGGACCAATTAGCTGTATACTTTGTAATGTCAGACATACAATTATGCCAAATTAACACTTTGAGTGTTCAATGTAGCATTTGCTAACTTTTAGTTAGCTTAAACTTTGGTCATGGATTTTATCCCCCACAAATCCCATAATGTTTAACCCTGCATTGCTCAGTATTGCTCTGGTTTTCTTACACACACACCCACACACACATGCACGCACACACAGAAACATGCACACATAGACACATGCACACACAGAATGGGATGGGAGAGAGGAAGGGAATTCTGCTCTTGCTGGTATTGGCACAGGTTAACTGGGTCCCAGTAACAAAAAGAAGGCTGCAATCACTGCATATAAGAATTTCATTACAATCATCAAGGCCATCACCTCTACCACAGTCTGTCACTCTCAAAATTACAACAGATGAGAAATAAATCATTGGTGACCGGAGAGATTCCTAGAAACCTTAATTAGAAATTCTCATTCTCGGATGTACAGCAATTACAAGTGCTTGTACAGATGTCCAGCAGAAAAGTCCCAACAATGTCCGTGAGATGTGTGAATTAAAATGCCTTACTTCAAGCATTTATTTATTTATTTATTTTTTTTTACATTTGAAGCACGTGGAAGCTTGATAATCCACGTACTCTACAGTAGAAACGGATTTGAATCATTCATGAATCCTGACGAATCGTGCACTTGAAGGGTTTAAGATCAGGATCAAATAGCACATCAGAAAGCTTATGCTACCAGAGCTTTCAAAGATTAGACATCTTTCTTTTAGTTATGCAGGGCTTGTGATTCTCAGCACACCCCAAGTGTTCTCATCACCATTCACCACAGAGTTCTCCATGTACTCCTTCAGAAGAACAAGAAGCTGACTTTACATCAATGATCAGTTGATCATCATCATAATAATCGCCATGGTTTTAGTATACTGTATGTGTTGACAATGCTTTTCATCTCATGATCTTAAAGCACTTCAGAGTGCTGGGTGCCTAGGACACACTTCCTCAAAGGATTCTGGGCTATGGCGGACTCCACAGTTGTCACCCAGATCTGGACACGAAGCTGACCAATGGGGACGTCTCACAGTGGATTCGTATCACAGTGTATCGGGAAACAATTGAAAAGACCCATTGTGGATATAGCCTTTGGAATTCCCAGATTCATTACATCCAACATAACATAGTAAAATTTACAGTGTTAATTCAACACCAGCAGTAGTTACAGTATATGAGTAGTATGAGTCTGAAAGAAATATAAATGTTTATGTTATGCTAAGGCATATCTATGATGAACTTGTAATCTACATCTTTACTTAGTTTTGCCAAATTTGTGCATCTTTTACCTGTATTTGTTATTATAAAATGTGACCTCTTTTTTTCTCCCCCCCTTTTCCTGAATCTGTACACAGTGCGCATAGGTGGGATGGGGGGGGGGGCGGCGGCGTTTGGCATTAATCTGGCTACCTCCCGCTCGATAATAGAGAAGATAAGACTGATAAAAGGGAGAGGGGAGCTGTAGGTTACAAGTGTGGGAGAGATCGGAGAGGGAGGTGTAGCCCAGCGACGGGGGTGGCGGGGTGAGGTGTTGGTCAGAACGGTGTTGGAACCCAGTCCCCTACCGTTCGCCTGCGCCTCCTGCTGTTCACTGCTAACACATTCCCAATAATGTGGTGAGCAGGACCGGCGTGCCTACTTTCACAGAATTTGAAACTGTGGACCGTCACTCACAGCGTAAACTCCACCGCGCACAGCAACAGAGCACGACTGCGCCGTGCAAAGGGAGATCCCACCTGTGTCTGAAACACAAAGCAACCACGTTGTGAGTCGAAGGATGACAGTCTTATCCTAAGACTCATCCAAACTGAAAAATGTCGACTGCACATTTTCAAAAAATGTAGTTGCTCCATTATTTTCATTGTTTAAAAAGTAGAAAAATAGCAACAATGCAATCACAAATAAGCAATTGCAATAAAAAGACACAGATTGCTCATTGTGTGAGTTTTACCTTAATAATTGTTCTTTATTTTGTACATCTGTTGTTGTGACACTTGTCGAAATCTAAGTAACCAGGTAAGTGTTTTTTATTCTTTCCCTTGGGGAGTATTTTACCAACATGGGAAGGGGGTGGTAGGTAGAATCAGGCACAGCTGTTTCCTGTCAGTCCATTAGTGTGTGCCATGCGCATAATGTATGTGTATGAACCTGAAATAAACTTCAAACAAAAATAAAGCAACAAACATTCTGGGATGCATACTGACACAGGCTAATATTACATTCTTAAAATACGCCGCAATAATTGGCGAGCGCACTACCGTGATTGGGCGCAGTTGAGTTGGACAGATCGCGGTCTGAAAGTATAAACAGTGGCACGAAGTGACACTCTCTCTCTCGTGCACTTCGTAGCAATCGCCGCAGTTGGTTTCACCTGTAATGCAATTTTAAAAAGCAGCCTTGAGTCGCAAACAAAGAGATGGCCAAGGTCGCCTGTGTTACAGTACAAGTGTCAGGAAGTGTTCAAAACCCAGAGAGGAATGGAACTATTTTACAAAGCGAGGCCTTCAATCTATGTCTATATTACATTTGTTAGTACAGAGAGAAAATGTTTCAAATTCTTTGAGCAGAATTTCATACACAAAGCATAAAAGGAATCAAAGACGTAACAAATGCACCATCAATTCTATAATCTGACAGTTAAAATATCAGTTTTTAGCCTCCCTTAGTTCAAACTGACAGGAAACCTTTTTTCTTTTTGAATCTTTTTCAAATGAAAAGGGTGAGTGGAATTTCTATGGCACCACTTTCCAGCCTCCCAGAGGGGAAGTGAGAAATCATTCTAAATAACCTTGGGGGTCTTGTTTTCTAATTGATAAGCCAAACAGGATCACGTGATAAGAATGACAGATGGCTGCTTTTCCCATGGAAAAAAATCTATATCAGTCAAGAAGGGAAGAAGAAACACAGAGCTCCAACCAATGCCATGTGTATCATTGATTAAACTAGGCAAGGTTATCTTTTGATGCAAAATACAACAACCATTTTAATGGGTTTCCAAGGCAAGTGTACAGAAATCAGAATGCAATCATGGACACGGTATGTGTTGCCATCTCTCCAGATTATTTGCAAATCATATTGAAACAGCAAACAGGCAATTGTGTCCAATTAGTCAGCTGTCAGGCTTGATGATTTACCAAGAATATTGAATAAACCATAAACCAGCTCTGTATTCTTAACAATAACATTTCTGTCTCCCTATTTAAGCCAATACATTGAGATATGAGGCATCTTCTTAAATTTGTTGAGGGGTATGATGTACTGTAAGATGTTCTGCACTGTAGGATAGCACCAGAAACTCTTGAAACACTGTTCTGACATTGTGACAAAATTAGACCTTAGAGCTAGTGACCAACATACACCACGATAGATAGATAGACAATAGACAGACAGACAGAAATAGATAGATAGATAGATAGATAGATAGACAGATAGATAGATAGACATATAGATAGATATTCAAAAATGGTATGTTGTTTTATCATCAAGTGAATTGCGAGCTGTCAGACCGTATCAACTGGCCACAAATTTGTGAGCCAAGAAAATCTGATTTTGAAATCTGATGTCATGTTTAAATACTAATATATATATATATACAGGCAGGAGACAAATTAAAGGAAAAACCTGAATAAATGAGTGAAGAAACATAATAAATGATGATGCTTCATACAGGACTCAGATACAATAAACTATTAATAATCAGCATGACTTGTGCATGTACAAAAATGTAGCGACACAGTACCCTCATTCTAGATCAAGGTGACAAGAGGAAAATATTTAAGTGACTTCGAAAGAGGATTCATCTTTGGGGCACGGATGGCAGGAGCTTCTGTCATAAAGACTGCTCAACTGGCTAGTGTTTCTGTTCCAGGATGACAATACCTCCATCCACAGGGCACAAGGGGTCACTGAATGGTTTGCTGAGTATGAAAATGATATGAATCATATGCTATGACCTTCGCAGTCACAAAATCTCAACCCAATTGAACACCTATGGGAGATTTTCAACCGACGTGTTAGACAGCGCTCTCCACCGCCATCATCAAAACACCAAATGAGGGAGTATCTTTTAGAAGAATGGTGTTCCATCCCTCCAGCAGAGTTCCACAGACTTGTAGAATTTATGCAAAGCAGCATTGAACCCGTTCTGGGGGCTCGTGGTGGCCCAAAACCTTACTAAGATACTTTATGTGTTAGTTCCATTTTCTTATACAGCCTACTGTACGTACTAATACTAATATAAGCGGCCAATGTGTATATATAAAGCATATTTCATATATTGTGTTCAAAACACTTAATTTCCTTACCGTTCAAAAAACTAAATTATAAATGTATAAATTATAAATACTGAAACTATAATTTGTATGTAATTAAATAGGCTACTGTCAAAATAGGTTACACTTTGAACATATGTTACTATGGATTACTGTATGTTGCGCAATCAGTATGAGAACACCTCTCATTTTCATTTGCATTTTAAAAGCTCTGGGTTCTTGCACCTGCTTTGGCCCACTCAGGCAAGACTTGATTAGCAAGATATTCAATTACCATTTGAAATTCAGTAGAAAAATTCACACAGCACCATTCGTTACAGAATTACACGCAACCGGACCAGTCAAAATTAGAATGACGTTGCCAGGTATAACGGCACAACATAGCGGAACATGTGTAAAGTGATTACCTCCGTTGGTGATATTCACGCGCATGTGCAGATGTGCAATATCTCGCATATATTCTAGCATCTCCACGAGCTGTGTGCAAGTAGAGAAGCGGACATGAAGGAAAAAAACAGATTTCTGCCGGTATTGCGGCTCTCTTCTGTCGCCCTTAGTTTTACTTCACAAGCGGACAGTTTTCTTAGATTCGGTTACATAAGCCGTCAGTGGGGGTTCGGCTGCGTGCTACAAATTGGGAGTTGGCACCAGTCTCAGTCATCAGATTAATGTTAGCCTCGTGTTACACAATATATCTTATTGTGGTTTTGCCTATTTTGCCTAAAATGTGAAGCCCTTGTTCCAACATTTAACTGAGCTCAGGGTCTTTTTCATGGTTCGGCCCCTGAAATAGACTTTTGCATATGACATACCTGGAGCAAAAACACATTCCAAACACCTTGTATCCTGCAAGGCAAGGTTTCTCTCCTGTGGTGACAGGGCTTTCTCGAACTGTGCTGCATGTCTCTGGAATTACCTTCCAAGCAGTCGCCGTTACAATATCCTTTTTTATGTTGTTTTTTTTTCTTTCTTTCTTCTTTCACTCTATTCACGTACAGCTGATGTAAGGTTCTATTCACGTAAAGCTGATGTAAGAGTATGAAAAAAAACACTTTAGAAATAAAATGTATTATTATGTAGCTCTATTATTTTATATCAATGCCCATGTTGTTTTTTTTCCAACTTAAGTGCCCCATGTGGGAAAAGTAAAGTATTATTGAATTGAATTGTTCAATCCTCCAGCACCGGTAAAATGTTTTTCTACCGCTTCTCGAGCAACCAGCACATTGTAGTGCAATACCCCAATTAATCATTCAGTCACCAGAGAGGTATCCAGTCCCATCCCAAAAGGGCTGGTTTTGGTTGGATAAAATTTTGTGTGTGTTCGTGCGTGCGTGCGTGTGTGTGTGTACATGTGTGCATGCGCACGTGGCTGTGTGACGCAAAAAGCAATTTAAAACAGAGGTCAACCACAAACAAAAGTTGAACTCCGTCGCTCTGTTCTGCCCTTGACTTACGAAAGGCTGGCACAATCAGAAGAAGTGCTACGGGAGATGGAAGCATTCTTTTCAGCCCTTCAGAGCAGCGTCACAGGGCTACAGATAACTTTCACGGTGAATTGGAAGAGGGCATCAGAAAGCCTGAATTGTTGTGTACCATTGTCATAAAGGTGCAACAAAAGAAGATCAATTTTTATGTGCTCACAGCATCAGGGTAAGAATTTCTTCCAGCCTTCCCTGTATCTGGCTCTCTCTTCTTAACCTGTCTCTTGTTGATTTCATAGGCTTCCAAGGCACACTGTAAATCTCTTTTTCACACTGACCGCTGTAATGTCAACGAGCACAGATTTTGGACAAAAACGCGAATACCTCTAGATGATGACCACCGGTGCCAGCCCTCTCCTCTGAGGAGCCCAAAGCAGGATTAGATTCTGGGAAATCTTTCTTTCATTAAAAAAAAAGAAACCAAAAAAAGAAACAAGTGGCCACATGTCTGGAGATCAAGTGTAAGACCAAGAAGCCCCGATTTCTATATCAAAGTAACCCAGGGCCCTTATGGGGGTGCCGGTGGGGGGGTGGGAGGTGGGGGGGGGGGGGGTTGGCTTTACAAATTTCACTAGATATATAATAATGAGAGGTAATGAACTGCAGTGGCATCTTATCAGGTCTGCGGCGCCACATGAAGGGGAGAGGGGCTAATTAGCAACTCCTTAATCTCCGGCAAATTTCCACCGCCGAGCGGCCGGTCGGCTGGGCGGCAGGAGCGACGCTTCTGCGGCTTGACTCAGAGGAATTTCGGATCGCCTTGAAACGGCGGCACGAGGAGGCCTGGCCTCAGTGCATCGCCCCCGGCACGGTCCCGGTCCGGCTCCTGGGTGCCAATTAAAATTCCCTGCCCTGAGGTGCTGGAGTGCTCCCTCTAAACGGGCGCTCCTCCGTAGCCGCTGACCACGCCCCCCCTCCTCCCCGCCAACTTCGGCCTCGGAGACAAGGTTGCCGTTTTTTTCCCCAAGCCCGGTTTTTAAGAGATGGGATCCAAGTAGCAACACAGGGTCTGGCACACCGCAGTCTCAACCCCAAACTAGTCTCTCTGAAGCCCCTGGAAAGGGAAGCTACCGTTAGCGAAATACGCTAATGATCCTGCGGATTTAATTGGTTCCAAGGCACTGTGCTGCAAGATCAGATTCACTGAGAACTGAGAACTGCCTGATTCGAAAGACTGTGCCCAAAGCCCTTCAGAATGTCTCAGGGAAATGATCAGCGACATGTTCCTGGTCTCTGATGTTCCTACGTACAGCTAAATAATTTTAAGTGCTCAAGTACTGAAATACTTACCCATGATGTGCATCAGTTCTTTTGACAGCCAGATCATAGAAGCCCTCTGCTGGCCAGAATGGGAACTAGCACAATTAATACGTCAGTTAATTAGTACTGGGCATACAGCAGCATTTCTCAGCCCTGGTCCTGGTCACCTGCTGTGCACGCTGGGGTCTGTTCCAACCATAATTACAAGCTCTGATTTGTAATGAGCTGCTAATTTTCCTTAATTAGACACCTTTACTAACTTTGTCTATTAACGGACGATTTACCCTCAAAGCCACATCTTACCAGAAATAGCTATGTATGCCCTAAAAAAATGTTCTATATTCACTCCCACAAATTTAAATCTGTCAGACCAACTTATGATTTAATTTACTGTACTGTATGTACTACATGGCAAATAAGACAGTTACAAGCTGACAGCCGAAATCAGTTGGGTCCCATTTGTGGAACCCTGAAACCATCTGTGTAAAACGAACAGAGTTGACTGACAAATTGCAAATTGTGACAACCCAAACCTGCAACACAAGTTTAACCACACAATCAAGGTAGAATTTTTCAACACCTTTTCAACAACTTTAATTTCTCAAGAGATTGGCTTTGGCAAAAACAAGCATATACAGTTTGTCTGCGCGACTGAGATTGAGAACCACTGGCATACAGATTACTCATGTTAGGCCTTCTAAATACCAATACCTGCCTATCACTGATCTTCTTTACCTTTTTTTAACATAAAATGTCTATATCTGACATGGCATATCCTGCATTTAAACAGACCTCAGAACTTACTGACCTACCAGATCTCTCTATTCTGCTACTTGGTTCTTTCTCCACATTGGGAGTGCATAAGTGCATCTGAATAAGTGCATCCTCTGATTGTCATTTAATGTAACATGCTGGTACACAGTCACACATGCACACAAACACATGCACACACACTAACACGTAAAACAATTATTAGATCCCCTGGGCTCTTCTCTGACATAACGTAATGTGACGTAAAGATCGGATTGGAGGGCAATAATACAGTAGTGCTTGAAACTGAACAGGAGGCAAATACTTTTTCCCAAAGTCTCAAATGCAATGTCAGAGGTAGAGTGCGCTTAATGTTTAATGTCATAGTGGCCCCTGTACGGTTGGGGCTTCAGTCTGCTACCTTCCTTGCTTTCTGGATAAAGCTTTTAACGGATGATGCTGTTATAATGTGTGAATCAAATTTGCGCACGCGCTGCGTTTTTTTGTGATGTATTCACGTTTCATAGATCTTCTTAGATCTGCGCATTAAACGTGTGATAACTGCGTTGTGAAAATACACGTGAAGCGAATGAGGAGAAGAAAAGGAGTCCAGGCATAAACAGAGTGGTCCGTCGGTCGTTTATGTCACCGGTATCCAGATTGCTTTGTGCGCCACGCGGGCACGTCGTGGCCTTAACCCGCGGATATTTCTGGAAGCAGGACGAGGGGAAGCTCGATAAGAGAGGACACGCGTGTTCCGGCGCCGCCGATTCCCCCCGCGTGTTCCTGCGCTTGCCTCGGCTAATCTCTTAATTTGATTAATTCTAATTTCATTTGAAGCGGAGCGCTCGCTGCTTCCTCCTGGCTGACCGTAATTAGCACATCTTGCTTTCGGCCCCACCATCTTCAAAAAAATCCGGTCGGGCGCAGAGGCACGAGGGGAATGCCTCGTGGATGAAATCCAACGCCTTTGAGCTTTGTACGAGAACCAGAATGTCCTTATACGATCGTTATTATTATTCATATTTCTGTATGTTCCTTCTGACACTTGAAATGTGCCAATTGGTAGACAAATAAGTCAATTTTTGATTACAGTTCCTGAAGATGACATATGAACCGCTGCCTTTATTCATGAATCAAATTTAAGTACAAACATTTATCGAATCGAAAACTTGACATTGAAGCCTTCATAAACAAACCCTTACCCGAACTTCTACTCTGAGATGGATGGGCAAGTGCAGAGGGTTCTTCAACCGAGAATCCCAACCTCTCTGTGTCCGTAAAGGACGTTAATGTGAAGCCGCCTGTGTCCCTAACTCCACTATCCCTGCCCTGTAATACGTTGCTTTTCTCAATACTTTCCCCTGACACGCTCCCAAGTAAAATTCCTTTGGTTGAACTGCACAGAGACACCCTGGTCCTTTTCACAAAGTCACACTAGAAACCCAGTTCTGTTCAGGAGCTGGGACCAGTGTACCCGCAGCACACTTTAGGATTCCGCCAACGTATCCGAGACTCTCACGTTTAGAAGGCTGACGCTCTGAATTAATCCAGGGTTCTTTTCTGTTGTCAGATTGATCCATTTCAGATGTTTCTGCGGGGACCGGTGAAGCGTTTAATGAATCATTCACCCACCCTTCTGCCGTACGAGAGCACACCAGCCTGGCCTGGAGGAAAAGCAAACAGCACCAGGGAGAAGACAAGCCTTTGGGTACCTGAGTCAAGCGGTGCAGGGAGACAGCTGGACAGCAGAAGTAAGCTGTCCAAATAATATCATGCTACTCAAACTTCCTGATTAAAATGAAAGTGGTGACATTGCAACCACCTGATAACCTGGTATATAAATATACAGTTCCCCATGCATGTTCCTGCTGATTCTGGTATTTTTACAAGGTTTTGGAAATGAGCACAGTGCACAGCGGTTTGCTTCCTCCATTTTGAAAATTACCCACAATACATTGCGGCAACGCTGACCATGATTAGGAAATCAGCTGATCAGGCCTGTGATGTCAGGCCAGACGGACCACACGGAGAACGCACGCAAGGTGGAGAAAAAGCCTGGGACCAAGACTCTGACAATCTGACAATGGTGCGCCCTTCCCTTTGCATTGCTCTTACAGTAATACACACAAGGACAAGAAATACTGCCTTTGGAAGCCAGCATTCATTCTTAAAATAGGAGGGCTATGTATAAAAAGAGCAGTCATTTCTACACGGATCACGCAATACTATAATACTAATAGCTATTCCAGTAGCAATGCAGTTCTGTGGTCTTGAGGACTAAACCTGAGAGTCCAAAGCCCAGTTATGCACACTGCAGTTGCTCCCGCTGTTCCTAACCAGAGCATGCTAGAGATAAGGAGCAGAGTGGACATGAGGACCTGCGTACACAGCTACTGATTACTCAAAAAAAAAAAAAAAAAAATCCCTGCATATTAAAACAGACGGACGAGGAACATTTCTGTCAAGAGGCAATTTCATGAGAGCACAGACACCTCTTTACACACAACCCGTGCTCTCGGCTGATCACAGTCCATGAAATTTGTTCTTTTGACAGATTAGGCCACAGGATCAAGAATCCATTCAGGCTGAATCAAGCTTTTAACACCACCTGTTTCCATTAAACCACTTTCCAGCGCAGTTTAGCTGACAGCTGAAAGCATTCAAGGTACCATTTTGCTATCAGCTGCTTTCATAGCACATTCATCTAATGTGATGTGTGCAATGAATCCTGTATCAGGGTTCAATTTTTAACCCTACTTTTGAGAGGAATTTTTCATTATACGGCCACTGTTATTTATTTATTTATTTATTTTATGGCAGTTGCATTAAATTACTCAGAGCTTAGGAGAAATTCAGCAATTCACATACACATTTCAGACAACATTCTGCCAGATATTCGCACATGAGACAATTCAGGAATAGAAACTCCGCAGGGCTAGCAGCACAACGCCTGGCAGGCTAACAAAAGCCTTAAGCAGGGCCATCATGAAGGCTGTTGTGTTGATAGGCTTTAATTCCAGCCAGGCTCATTCATCCATTCATTAACTTGGCAGGCGTTCTTCGAAAGTGACGTAGAAGCCCACAGTGGTGAAGATAAATGAAATGTGCATCACAACAGCAAGAACACAGCAATCCCAAGGCCAATGATCTAGAAAAGATAGAACTATAAATGCCAAAGTCAAACTGAAAACTGTGAGAATTTTCTTATTCATTTTTTTTGTACGAATTTACATAAAGAAAAGATAAGATGACATGTATTAATATTACATTATTAATATACGTCTAAATAGTGACTCTTTAAAGAGTTTTTCCATAAAGAGCTATATTCTAAACCAAAATCATATTACCAAGTAAGATGCATAGGGAGCTTAGTGATCTTCGACAGTGTCACTTTACAGTACATGTGTAGGCCCAAGCCTCATTGCTCGATAGCCCCCTATGACGGATCCGGTGACTGCAACTGTCAACCCCGTTCGCCGTCTTCTGCTTACCGAACGCCAGTGGCGATAAATTTCACTGAACGATGAGCTTCAGGATGTTAGCTTTTCAGGATGTTATCCAATAACAGAAAGCATGGCAACCGCACACAAAAAAATGATCATGATCCCACGATCATTGGCATGTTTTGAAATCAATGCCTCGAGGCAAAAATGTGTTTCATATCATGACACATGAATGTGCGTTAGTAAATCGTTCACTTTTGAATGGCATTCATTCGCATACGTACTGTAATGATTGCATCGGTACGGTATAAAATCCCCTATATCCTATAAATCTGCCATGCTTGGTGATGTGTGGGAGTTCCACATTGAGGGACTATACCAATCTAATGCTGCCAATCTGTATCTCTTCCCTTCCAACAATGAAGACAAAAATACCAACATGAACCGCCGGTTTTATGCTTAATGGGGTTTCATAAAACAGCAACATATTTTTTATTTCTTTCTTCGCGTGTCCTCTGCAGCAAGAAGGCGCCACCAGGAGGAACGTCGAGCTCCGTAATACACTCGATGTTGATGAGTCTCAAATTACCGCAGCAACGGGACGTGTTTTCAAAATAGGCTAATGTGCTTGCATGACTTACTGGCAGCAGCTTTTTGTGGTGAGCATTTCCTGGCTAGAGTCGAACGTGGAGGTATGTTGGACCTTGGAACGACCGACTTGGAAGTGTCCCACCGGTCCCGTGGGAAGTACCAAGCATAACTGAACTCGCGTCACGTGCCATCTCGCCAAATTAGTTTTTTTTTCTCCCTTAACTGCATCAAAAGAATGTTAGTCAATCAAGTGCCAACTTGTTAAAGCACGTCCACCTCTTTATCGAAACTATAAGATACAAAGTCTAGAGAAACATTACCCGTCTTTGAAAGCTTTTTTGTTTGTTTGTTTGATGCAGTTCTCTATTTCCTTTTTCCAATATGTTTTGGCTCAATGAATTTGAAATCACCGAAGTTTTCTGCAACTTCAAGTGTGGGTAATTTCACATTTTCTAAGAAATACGTGCGCTGAAAATGCGAGGAGTTAGACCATCTTGCTCGTCCTAATTTTGTTTTTAGAAAGCAGCTTACATCCAAAGCATTCAGTTGTTTTTTGATAGACAGTAATTGTAGCCACATGCCTGTTAGACAAGTTGTAGTTATGGATTTTGCAGATATTGAGGTCTGATGTTGACAGATCGATGAAAACAATTCGGCTCTGTGACGTTTGGTGTTTTCCGTACTTCCTCGTTTGAGAGAGAAAGTGAAAGGTGACATTTGAAATGTAGGCTATTGCTCGGTATTAAATACCCTATGATAAAGTACGCACACTTATTTGACTACGAGGCTTCCCTAAAGACAGGTAGGTCTACTTCTGTACCCGCGCCGCTGTCTGTATGTGTTCTCGGGAATGGGTATGCTCTGCTCCCGCACTGTTCGGACAGTAGTCTCTACTGGACTGATATACGCTCTGTTGGAGGTTATTTAAGACGGAGATTTACTCATATTTCACTGATATTTTAATGATATGTTTATTGAAACGTCGATGCGACCCTGACTGCTTACTGGATGTTCGCATTTAGTGGTTAAAAACATGATCATGTTTGTTGCTCCCTCCTCCTCCCCAGTAGAAAAACCAAATGGTAAAATGACATCTTTGCTAACTTATTTCAGAAGGTTTGTGGTTGAACCCTAGTAAAATACAAATAGACCAAGGACTGGGTTAGTTGTTTAGTTAGGTGTTTGAACAGTTGACATAGTGGTTAATATTTCTCCTTGTAGATGAGATCTGTTTGACTTTCGCGTCGGTTGTATCCCAGGTGACATTTGCATGGGATGGAGCCCACAGGGCCAGCAGAAAACGGGAGCAACAGCGAAGAGACACCTGACGATTCCTCCGATAATTTTGACTGTCCCATTTGCCATGACGTCCTCAAGATCCCCATAAGGACGAAGACCTGCCGACATGTGTAGGCTCATGTCAGATATTAAAGTGTTGTCATCAGCTATCCCAGATACTGATACAGCAAGTTTGTTTAACACAAGGTTCCTAACTGGCCGGTGTTGCAGAACTGCATTGTGGGAGAGGGAGAGCGGGGCAATGACCGTCTGCTCGCCTGCAGGTTCTGCCGAAGCTGCTTCGTGACAGCGGTGACGACCCATGGTTTGCACTGCCCCCTGTGCCGAGGGCCCGTGTCGGAACGGGAGAAGAAGGCGCAAGACATCCAGAAGCAGATGAAGGAGACATGGGGACAGTGCAGGGCCTGTGGATCTCAGGTAAATATCGCGTGCTGTCGAGTAATAATGTGTAGGTCTGTTTAATATTCGGACCCCAGGAAGATTAGCTGCGCACTGTGCAGGGATCCTAAATAAATAAATAAATAAATAGTGTATACATGTGGGTCATGGTGTGTAGTTGTAGTAGGCTATGCACTGCGTATGGCTGGGTAATACGGTGTACAATGCATTGTCGACGGAATGTCCGGAATTGTGGCGAATGTTTTATTTTGTTGGATGTTTTTGTGTAGTTCGGGTACAGTCAAATACTGTGCTCTGTTGCGTGATGGTATTACACATGTGGTAAAATATTATGTACTGTTGCCTCATTGTTATAATGTAATGCTGTAATGTTGAACTGCTTGGCTTCTGGTAGAATCTTCAAGGCTCCAAGCTCTGATGAAATGCACAAGTTGATTTATGATCATAGTGCATTGTAATCGTTCATTTCTGTGGTCAGCTCTAAGTGCTCTTTGCTATACTGGAACTACAGGCTGGAGAGTCCCTGAATCTTGCTGTGAATTCCCCTTTTCAGTCAAGATAAAAAACAGCTCAGGTGATCAGACACAATTGCATCACAAAGATAAATGATATAGAGAAGTGGAGTGTGTTGACAAGGGTAAAAAAAAACCAGGCTTGAGGTCAATTGTATTTCTGTTTGTTCAGTTTTTAGTAATAAATGTAGTGTGAATAGTGTTCTATTAGCCTTTTTCAACTGGTGAATGGTGTTTGAATGCAGTGCTCGAATTGACAGAATTTTAAAATGCCAATAACGTTCTGATGTCCTGTAAGTTCCATGACGTTCTGAATTCCCTTAAAACTGATTGAACTTAAATGGAACTGATCCCAGTTCTGATAACAGCAGACATGTTTGAAGGGCAACAGGCACAGGAGAGTTTTCATATAAACAACGTGTGTATATATTCTTTCTTAGAGCCTCTTCAGTAAGATGAGGACCCACTACAAGTACTGCCGGGCGTACATCGAGGAGTACGGTCCGCCCGCCAGCTCTCGAATTGTGCAGAGAGTGCAGGACGGGGGCGATAACAACGCACAGACCATACCTCCCGTCAGGTAAATGTCTCTGCTCACGAGAAAACTGAACGACACGTGAGAGATTGAACGCAGCATGCCTAGAGGAAGCTTGAACCCCTTCCTGTTTCGACGCCGTGCTGTGATCTGTGTAGTGTAGTGGTTTGAACAGTTTGAACTGAACGTAGCACCCTGTGGGTGAACCTGTGGTTAATCTCTGTCATAAACAGTTCTGCTATCAGTTCTTTGACGTTGCGATTGGCTTTATCGGAAATACCAATGCAGTGATCGCAGAAGTGCCAGTTCTGTAATGAAAGCCGTGTTTGAATGTTTTTTTCCCCCCACAATGTGTTTATTAATATTTGAAAAACAGTGCTGCTTTGGCAGATCTGAAACAGATAATAACACGCACAATGTAAGCCTGTACTGTAGCAATTCGTTTGCAGTGGAAGAGCATCTTGATCAGTGATCCGATTATGTTTGCTGCTTTAGGATTCCCGCTGTGCCGCATGTTGGACAGTCGTCCCCTGTGACTGGAAGGTAGGCACCGCTGTAATGAAGCCACTGTCCGCGAACTATTCATGGCGCCATGACGTCCCTGCACAGCGTTTCGCTCTTTTTGTTTATGGCACAATTTTATTTATGGCACAATCGGAGGCTTGAATTGCACCTTTAGTCGGGTACTCATTGCTTAATTGGTAATTGCGGATGCTTTAATGCTTAATTAATGCAACTGTTATGTTAATTATGAACAGGTTTAATATGTTTAACATATTTTTGATTAAAAAATGGGATGTCATTATATATTTCATAAGTGCATTTTTTTTTCCCGTTCCACAAAGAACCGATCATAACCTGAATTCTAATTTGAAAACTGCATTAGCTTTGATAATTTTATTTGAGAACATGAGTCAGGTGTTGTTACTAGGCAGGATTATGATTCGAATTAGAGACGCTAGGCCAGTCAGAAAGTTACCTGCAGCTGGAGAGTCTGTGGAGCTTCAGCGGGTCATTTTCTAATGTTCTGGTGTTCTGATGTTCTGGTGTTGTGCTGTTCTAATGTTCCGGTGTTCTGATGTTCTGGTGTTGTGCTATTCTGGTGTTCTAATGTTCTGGTGTTCTGATGTTCTGGTGTTCTAATGTTCTGGTGTTCTGATGTTCTGGTGTTGTGCTGTTCTGGTGTTCTAATGTTCTGGTGTTCTGGTGTTCTGATGTTCTGGTGTTCTGATGTTCTGGTGTTGTGCTATTCTGGTGTTCTAATGTTCTGGTGTTCTGATGTTCTGGTGTTGTGCTGTTCTGGTGTTCTAATGTTCTGGTGTTCTGGTGTTTTAATGTTCTGGTGTTCTGATGTTCTGGTGTTCTAATGTTCTGGTGTTCTGGTGTTCTAATGTTCTGGTGTTCTGATGTTCTGGTGTTCTAATGTTCTGGTGTTCTGGTGTTCTGGTGTTGTGCTGTTCTCGCGGTCTCCTGTTCTAACTCCCTGTGTGTGTTTCAGACCGACGGCCTCGTACTCCTGTCCTTACTGCCAGCAGCCGGGGCTGTCGGACATGGCTCTGGTTCAGCACTGCGCCAGCACCCACAGCTGGGACCTCACTCCTGTGGTAAGGTCCAAACCCTCACCCTGTCCAGTGAAGCTTCTCAGTACACTGTAATGTACTAGAAATATGTAGACATTTTTGAAAGGGTAACGATGAGAAATATTTCACTGTAGATTAATGCTTTGCGGTATCTTAAATTGGAAGTAATGTGTATACTTACCCATATATATGGTGTCTTGCCGTGTCCGGTAATGTATTTAATTTCAATATATTTCAGTATTGTCCTTTTCTGTTGGAGTGCGTCGTGCCACACACACTCTTCCCAGTGTGACCCTGTGAACACGCTCCATACACTCCACACACACTGCCAGTGATATTTTAAATACCGCTCCATGCCTGATTGACAAAATGGATTATGTTCTGATTTCTGGGCCAAACTGTGACAAAAAGCAAATGCATGCAAGTGCTCTGCACTAGCATCTCAATGCCATTCTTTCCTGAAGGTCTGTCCAATCTGTGTGGCCACATCTTGGGGTGACCCAAACTACTACAGCAGAAATTTCATTGGGCACTTGATGGCACGCCACAGGTTCAGCTATGGCCTCTATATGGTGAGTTTTAAACATTTGTGCATATTTGCATTGATTCCCAGGATGCTACACTGAGTTAAGGTGGGTCTTCTGTAGACACAAAGGTGTCATAAGGTGGGGGGGGGGAGGATTTGGACAATTCCAGGGGCCCTCAAATATTACACCATAGGAATTTCTGGGGTGGTGAGGCTTTTTCATGGGCTCAAAAGCCCTGGTGGTGCTCCTGTCTGTAGGTATGGAGCATAAATAAATGCTACCCTCTCTTGAATTGTTAGGACAGAGGTGCACATCAACACACGTTCCCCCTAGTAGAGCGTTTTAACTGTGGTCACATACGAGAGTGAACTAGCGTTGGAGTACGTGGTTATTTAGGGATCTAGGCCATGGTAATTGGTTGGACTAAAAAGCAACGCACGCACTCCAGCCCTCCTGGAACAGAGCTGGGCACCCGTGCATTAGCCTGCTGAAGTATTGCTAAGAAGGGCTCCTCTGCACTCAGGGCTGAGGACAGAGGCAGTAGTGATGCAGGGATGAAAATATAATGGCCCATTGAATGATGGAATCATTGTATTTATATAGCACTTTTCCGAACGCTCAAAGTGCTTCACAGCGATGAGTGGAAACTCGCCTCACCCACCACCAATGTGTAGCACCCACCTAGGTGATGCACAGCAGCCATTTTGCGCCAGAACGCTCACCGCAGCTGGTGGAAAGGGAGAGAACAATTGAATCATTGTGAAACAAAGCAAAAATGGAAATAAACATGGGTAAAAAAGTAGCTAGCTGTGTGACTAGGGAGCACACTGGTGCTAAATATTCCACCTTGTTTACATTTTAGCAGACACTTTTATCCTATCCTGAGTGAGGTACATAGGTCAAATTCTTTTTACACACAACCCATTTATACAGCTTCATATGTATTGAAGTCTTTCAGGTTAGATACCTTGCGCCTGGGCATCAAACCTATGACCATAGACACACTAGCCCAGTTCCCTAGCCATTCCACCCCCAGGGGTCTGGTCTTGTGGTGATAAGATGATAACACCATTGCACTACTGAGCAGGAGAACTGGGCTTGGGTCCCACACCCTGCTGGCTGGCAAGGTTCCTCCCTCCTAACGGAATTTTGTTTTGCGTTGTCATCTTTAGAACGTGCAGGAGGACGAAGACGCCCAGCTTCGCCTCGCCATCCAGCGCTCAATACTGCAGATGACCGAAAGGATCATTCAATGACAGCAATGACAATGCAATGCAATGACAGCTCTCAGTGTAAATATCAGCATGAAGCTGTCTTATTCTTTCACTATTCCGTTCAGCATTAGTCTCGTACTGTAGCTACTCTGGATCGACCAATCTAAAATCACTAAATCACCATTTGTCTATTGCTTTATTTTCTTTCCGTTTTTCTTCAGTTTATATGCAATCATGAACACTGCCAAATACCAAAACAAATAAATAAAATTAAAGAGGGATTACATTCTAACAGCCTCACCTGTTCTGTAAGTATAATTGTCTTCACAACATGTGCATTAAAGAAGGATCCTATTTTAACTATCTTTCCTGTGATGTAAGCAAAACTGACTTCACTCCGTGTGCAGTGAAAACCCCCTCAGGCAGTAATGATGAAAATAAACCATGTATATACCCTGTTCCAAACATGTTCATGTCATTTGTGACAGTTTCGTGGTATTTCACTTCCTGCAATTTGTTTTCAGTAGTCAGAACCGCAAAAGAAATGCAAGAGAAGGTCGCATACAATTATTAATGTAGTCAATGTTTCAGCACCCCCATGTTGTCCATAAGCATATGACAAACAGGAGTCAGCATTTTGTCTGTTCAGTTATTCTAAGCAGTTTAAGACTAATTACATTATGTACATATTTTTTCATATTTTTCTGTGTGCTGTAGGGCTAAATCGTTATTATTTCATAAATTCTATAGCCCAGAGTAATGTATGTGAACAAATGTAGTTCATTTTGTAAGAACATACACACACAACTAAATGTATTACAAGCCCACCTGTTTCTGTCAATTATACTGTGGCTAATTGTTTGTACACACCAGCCCCGACAATATTGCAGTAACAGGTTTCATATCTGAACAAAAGAACAGTCTTCAGCTGTCATGAGCTTATCAAGACATTACAAACAAAACGTCAGATTACGCAAAGAATTAGTCTAAATACATAATCAATAAGTTGTCAGGAAATCCCAAAAATATCCAACAGGAACTCTGTGATGTACTCTGTAAGGGTTGATTTAACACTGACCATTTGACTGTGTGTGGGTTCGAGGACTGACCTTAAAAAAGAACTTCCAGGAACCAAGATGCAGATTTAAACAGAGGGTGCTTTTAAATCTGCAGAACACCACAAGAGATTCCCTTATCAAATCTTATTTTAAAGTCTTAATTACACGTGTTACTCTGATTTGGGGAATTGAATCAATTTCTTTGGGCAGAAGTACATTAATTCAATATTATTCCCTCAAGGTCGTCCAATGCCCATGTTATATTGTTTGTTTTCTCAACCAGCTATGTTGTTGGACCTCAGCCATTACATCTATGTGCAATGATACATTGTTGATTTTACCACTAATTTCTGTCCATCAACACAGAAAAAAATGAAACTAAATGTATTACCTTATGTCTTATCCCCTTCATTGATTGGCCAAGGGGGATGTTCCCCTCTGACTAGGTTATATATATGTTCTCTTACCCCTGTCAGAGAGCTGTGCGTAAGCCAAAGTCCCACGGGTCATAGTTAAACAGATACGCTGAGGTGCTGCAGGTCATGTTTAAACAGGTAAACTGAAACACTGCAGGTCAAAGTGCAGCACTTGGATCGGAGCAGAGCTGAGCAGGGTAACCCCAGGGGCGGGCTGAAGAGGTGAGCTTTCAGAATTCACTGGCACAGGGCAGGGAGATGGGAGGTGCTGGGTAGGCCCGGAAAGAAGCCAGCCCTCCCCAGCCCAGCGCATAGACATGTTCCATGTGTTACCAGGATGTTTACAAAATTCTAAGCCAAAGTCCATTTGACATGCCCAGCCAGCGTACATTACCCACAAGCTTTCCAGTATCATTCCACCATCTGCGCAGCTGCCTGTTCACCAGTGTTTGGCAAATAGGCGCTAGGGCCGCTAACAGACAGTTGAAGCCAAGCAGATGAGGTGAGCATCAGCTGTTGAAAGTGAAAGTGGGGTAGAGCAGACAGCTACTTTCACTTATACTCCCCGCCCTCCAGAATCCCCCTGGTGATTTCTGCTGTTCCTTTACAGTAAATGGCTGTTTTCCCGGTAGTCTCCACAACACGCTAACAGGTATGGGTCAGAGGGAAGTGTTGACATGGGAGGCAACATTTTACACCCAGGTATAGCATGTGCTTAAAAATAGAAATAGTACATCTACTGTGCCTGTTTTTGCAGAGTTTAATCAGTTACAGCTTATTCTGACATTAATTACTGTGATCATTTGTTTCTTACCACTCAGGTTGCTCTGAGTGAACGAACTTTAGCCAAATTTGCAAACTTCTTCAAAAAGGCTACATCGATACTAGTATTACAAACTTCCATGATTCCTACAGTAAAATGGCTACTTTGGCCAGGGAGACAGATACTTGAAATTTACAACTTCAAATTTAAATATGTTAAATACTATGCCTTTAGCTGCAGATAAAACTGATTAAATGGGTAAAGTTTTAGCTTATTCTGAGGGATTTTCCTGAGGCTATACATTTTTTAAAAACAATTAATCAACTGGCGTACCAAGTATATTTCTGCCAGGTGGAAATGAAGGTAAATTCCGGATCAAAATCATTGCATTTGTTTTACACTGAGAGCTGTCATTGCTTGGGACAGCTTGTCAGACTACTAAGTACTGCTGTTGAGTTTTAGCAGTAGGTGGCGACATGGTTATCACTTTCAGGGCATTATGGGTAAGGTTAGGATATTGACCGAAGAAACCTGACCCTGGTTCATCAATCAGACTGGTTTCTTTGAGGTGCACAGTACTGTATGGCCCCTGATTTAAAGCGAGTAGTTTTTAAAAAAAAACTTTCATTGGAAATGCAGACATTCCTGTTTTGGTAGCGTTCAGTACCAGGCTAGTTAAGGAGTCAAGACACTAGATTTCTTAACCAGCGTTAAGTCTGCACTGAAGAGGCGCGTCCTGGCCTGTGTTCTGCTCTATCTGTCCAGACAGATGGCTTGTCAGTACTCCCTTTGCACATCAATCAACATCTTCCTTTGGCTGATTAAAAACAACAGATGGCGCCATTTGCTTCCTGTTTCCCGTAATGAGGAAACAAACTCCCCGCAGCAAGAACTCAGTGTGCATCAATCATAGACACAAGAGGGAGGGGATAAGCCGTATCGATTTAAATTAATTATTTAAATGAAATCATTTGGCTGAATGCAGCCTCTCTCTCTCTCTCTCTCTCTCTCTCTCTGTCTCTCTCTCTCTCTCCCTCTCTCTCTCTCTCTCTGTCTCTCTCTGCATTTGAATGCTGGCTTGATGCATGCAGATGAGCAGCGTGGAACTGATTGACTCTCGCAGGCCTGTGCCCCATCGCTGTGTTGAAACCAGAAGGTGCGTAACGGGTGCGCATCAGGTGCTATCTGCATGGTTACTGAACTGTTTAATGAGGCAGGCATTCATAGACACAGGGCCTTTCTGTTGGGTGATTACCCTGAGTTATAGAGACTAGCCCAAGTAATGAGGCTTAAAAAGGGAGCTGTGGATTGGATCTGACCATAACTGAGTATAAGTCTTAAATATAAGCTGAAATTCTTTACTCTTCTCTCACCGGCCTCAACCAGTAACACTGAAAATGTTCAGTGTTGAATCAGCTCGGAAAGACTAGATATGGTTCCAGTTAGATTCATTATGTACTCTGTTAGAGCTGAAATAACACTGGACGTTTTACTATGTACAAAATGGGTTAAGGAGAAATCTACAGGGTTGCTCGGAGCCTCATCCTGTTTAGGCAATGTTCCAGTGCATGGAATGGGCCCCAGTCAAATCCGCAGTCAAATCCAAGTTGTGTCATTGACAACTTTGGCCAGCAGCTCTGCAGGGTGTCACACACGACTGGATCTACTCTCAACCAGGGATGGAGTGCTATCTCTCAGCTGCCATTGCAGCGTCTCACCACACACAGAGTACACCACTGCTCGATCGGCCACCTGTAGGCCCACCAGCGAAGCTGTCTGTGCGGTGTTGTCCTCCAGCTCCTGTCTGTATAAAACTGCAGGGATAAGAAGCTTCAGCTGACATCATGTGCTTCCGATAGGGTTGCCAGACGGCCGGTTTTCACCCGGAATCTGGAGTAAGTGAATGTTTGAAAAAATGTATCCGTGATCCGTTCTGATAGCTCCCTCCTCCACCCCATCGTGGGCTAACCCCACGCCCGCGCGGTCCACGAAAGGTTTCCGATCGCAATAGCAGTCACGAGCACCCCCCTCGATTCGCCATCAGTCGGCCATCTGTCCTGACAGCTGCCCCTGGTCCGCCGTCCGGTTCCAACAGCTCCCCGCCTTGTTTGTGATCAAGTTTCTGAAGCCAGGGTTGCCGAATTTAAAATGTGTGAAGACCACGATGTCTGGCCTTCACACATTTTGAATCTGGCCACCCTAGCTTTAGAGGCAAACACCCGCTTGTCTACCAATCATAAGTGGAGCCAACAGCAGTGGGGGATGCTAAATACAACTACACTGCGAAGTAGAGGCATACTCTATTACATTAAAATGTGATATGTGATAACACTGATATGCATGAAGGACCCACTCCTGAGGTTTTCGCATCCTGTTTCAATGGGGCAACATTGCTCAGGAGGTAAGAGAGGTTGTCTGGCAGTCGGAGGGTTGCCGGTTTGATCCCCCGCCCTGGGCGTGTCGAAGTGTCCCTGAGCAAGACACCTAACTGCTCCCAACGAGCTGAGTGCATGGAAGCCTTTCACTGTTGGTGTGTGAGTGTGTGTGTGAATGGGTGAATGAGAGGCATCAATTGGAATGTGCTTTGGATAAAAGCACTATATAAATGTTGTCCATTTACCATTCATCTATTTAGCGTACCTCCTCCCATTTCACCGAGCCTGGTGGCCAGACAGACAGCACAACACAACGTTAAAATACAACAAATAAATTTAATTCAATAACCATTAACCATAACACGTATTTAATATATTCAACAGGCATACTGTAAACCTTTGCATGCATAACATTTGCTTCCAAGAATGGCATGAGGCTATTAAAATATCTATTAAGTTTGATTGAGTAGAGAATGCTTTATTATATGCCAAGGGTCAGACAAGTGTTCAAATCTCGTGATTAATATCTACTCTCCTGACAATTAAATTATACTGGACACCGAGCTTGTAAAGTTTTAATTTCCCCACAACATGAAGATAGAGGAATGCCATACAGGTCATAAATCGTGAGAATTATTACGTACTTTAATCATTCCAGAGCATAAAAAGAGGGCTTCCTTGCACACTTAGTGAAGAATAAGGAATATGTTGATAAAACCACATGTGCGAGGTACCTTCGTCGAGATTATATGTACAAGAGGCAAAGGGCTATAAGAAGCACTTGTACGTGTCTCTTGTATGTGCAATCCTGATGAATGCACCTTGCTGAAATTAGTTCATCAATAAATTATTTTTTTCTTCACCCAGGTGTGAAATAACCCCCTTATATGTTTTTCTTCACCTTTTCATTTCACCTTTTTTCACCTGGGAATGTTACAGTGAAGTTGCAAGATAGTCACTTCATGGTCATTCAAGAGCAACATCTTTTGATTCATTCTTTCATAGTTCATAGCAAAATATGTACCTTATGTACGATAGTATACCTGTATATTTCAGTCACCAGTACCTTGCACCAGAATTATGTTGTGTGGTTTACATTCATGCTGCAAAATTATGTACATATTTTTCCATGTTAGTAAGCCTTCGTCCTTGACTTTCCAGAGAAGGATTGGGAAAATTGACAATCCCATTCTGCGATTTGACATACATACATGTGCATATGTGCTCACGTTTTATTAGTGTGCACATTTATCTTGCCTGTGTGGGTGTGTGTGTGTGTGTGTCTTTTTTAGTACCACCAAATTTGGATGTAATTCCCATTTGTGTCAATTATTCACCTGAATAACATGTAGCTTATCGAGTCCCATCTGTCAAGTTAGCAGTTTTCTACAAACTGCTATATGAGAACGCAGCAATCGCCTCCACTCACTGGTACAAAGTTTCTCCAGCTGACAGTTGCTAGTTTCAAAGACCTTTTATGAGCGAATTACCAGACAGCACCTGGAGGACCATGGCTGCGTATTGCTCCTTTCTAATACTCAGCTTGATTTTCCACCAAACCCTATGCCTGGTAAGCATGCTTCCACAAGCGTCACCGCAGAAATCACATTCAGTTCTGTCGTAAAAATCGTTGCTGCATTCCATTTTAAATGAATGGTGAAACATTATTGTTTTTTTTTTTTGTTTGTTTGTTTGTTTGTTCGTTTTTATGGTTCCTTGTTCAGCCAACAGCCAGACTCTCAGGTAGGTTGAACTTGCGTTTAAACTCCTTGATAACGCACAATTTTACATAGACCCTTCCTTAAAAGCACTGTAGCTTTTGAAAGATAGCTTCCTTAAATAGGGTTTCTGTCTTAATGGGTCCTGATGAATCTGGAATGCATAAATAAAATAAATTGAAGAGGTGCCTTGCAGTGTGTTGACTGATAACAAAATCTTGGTACTTTTGTTTAACAGATTTTGATGTGGACGGAGGGAAAGACAGAGATATCTTCGATATCAACGAAGGTTTGTCAAAATCATGGCTTCTATTTCTGCTGGAAAAATGTATTAAATCAAATCATCTCCTTATGTTCTGAACTTGAATCAATAATCAATATTATCAATATGTTCTTGTAGATGCTGGGTTGAATCTTGTGGAAGGTGACATTGTGTACGATGAGGTGAGGTTACAGTTGACATGCAGAATTCCTCTACACGTTCGACGACCCATTCCATAGGTTCCTAACTGAGCATCACGTAGCCCTCTACACGCCATGCAATCAGGTTGTCCTAATAGATACTTTCCCTTGTTTTACTTTATGTAAATTTTTATCACTTTTCATGAAAACAATCCATAAGCAAGACTGTGTGGGACAAGTGTGAAGAATATCCTTATGCGTGCTGTAGCATTAAATCAAAGCTTCAAATTGCATTACAGTAATTATTACACCAGAGTTATTCAATTTTCTGCAGTGCAAATTGTTTAATATAAAATCAAATCTAATAGAGTATACATTGTCCCTGATTGACTCTATTTGAGCTTGTGAAAAATATATTAAAACTGAATCACATGTAAAATTGGTTTTCTCGGGTGGAATGAATTACACGTACAACCCATGGCCTGCGTCTACAATCATAGGTTGTCTAAACTAACATCTCAGGTGTGATTTATGCAGAAGCAAGGTAGGAACTCCATTCTGGGAGATCAGTACAGATGGCCAACAACAATCCCCTACTACCTGGAAGACAGCTTGGGTAGGAATACACTGCACAGCTGGGGTTATGGAAGATGTGCTGCCAATGGATATCACTTCACATACTTTAACCTTTCAGATGCTCATACAATTCCTACAGAATACCACCGTTTGTATTCAAAGAGTATTATTATTAAACCTAAATTCATATGTGTAACTTGAATTTATGAATGAATGAACGAATGCATTTATATAGCACTTTTCTGAAAGCTGTGATGAGTGGGAACTCACCACACCCACCGCCAATGTGTGGCACCCACCTGGGTGATGCACAGCAGCCATTTTGCATCAGAACACTCACCACACATCAGCTATGGTATTTTTGTTGGATGGACCAATTGCACCACATCAATTACCCTTACACTGCCGGTTTTACAAATGCTTATGTCCAACCAAGCACTTTCAGAGAGTTTTGCTTTTAATTAAAACTGCAGTTTAACCCTCCAATTTAATCTTAAACCAAATTAGCCAATTCAGTTCCAACTATTTCCAAAGAATTATCTCTGATTTAGTGTGCATAATAAGTACAGTGTCACGTTACTCCAACAAGATTGTAAATAACCGTTCTTCTTTCTTTGATCTCTGACGTGACATCATGTATTGGCGTTGCAGAGATCAATGCTAAAGGTGTGATCCTCAAGGCCTTTGAACAGTATCGACTGAAATCCTGCATTGACTTCAAACCCTGGGAGGGAGAACCAAATTACATTTCAGTCTTCAAAGGCAGTGGGTAAGTTCCCCTTCAGTACTTTAGATCATATGTTGCTCTGGTTACATTAACTTAGTTACTTTACAAACCCCCCCCCCCCCCCCCCCAAAAAAAAAAACACATATATATCAAATACAATTTAACATAAACTACTTCAGTATTAAACTTGGAAATGCAATTGTTCCTTCCCTGGTGAAATAAAGACAACAGCCTCCTTCTGAGGTTCCATCATTCATTGGTTTTCATACTGATTAACTAGATGATAAAAATTTATCATATCGACAGTTCTTACAGCAGGACATGTTAGCAAAATCCATGATTTATCAGTTCGCCCAGAGGCAAGTAAACAGCATCCAGCGAAAAAAAATCCCTGAATCTTTTTTCATAAGACCAGTAGCCTACCCCCAAATAAGACAATTATCTTACAAATATGTTCTAGTGCTTTGCTATGTGAAGTCTTCACGAAGGTTTTGGTTTTCCGTATCAATAAAATTAAATAAAAACGTTTGCCGAATATGAGTACATTATGAATTAAAAGAAAATTGTGAAGGGATGGCCTTATTCCGTGATTAAACGTCTGTGATAAAATGTGTTAGTATTTCAAAAGATCGACAGAAGTCCGTGGAGTTTCAAGGTCGCTTATGTTGATTAGACGACGCATGTCCGCAGGTGTTTCTCCTCCGTGGGAAACCGACGCGTGGGGAGACAGCAGCTTTCCATCGGCACGAACTGTGACCGCATTGCTACGATCGAGCACGAGTTCCTCCACGCGCTCGGGTTCTGGCACGAGCAGTCCCGAGCAGACCGAGATGACTACGTCAACATCATGTGGGACCGCATCTCTGAAGGTAATACAGTGCCCCATCGTGCAAGTCGAGTCAACGCATTATTTAGCCTACACTTGTCGCAATCTCTCAATAGATCTCTATTGTTCAAGGGGAAATTTTAGCCTAATAATAGTGAATAATATAGTTGCACATAGTATAGTAAGTATAAACTACATAAAATACATAAAACAGTTATAGACATAGTCCAAAGTAACTACAGAACTAAAATGAAAGTGAACAAATATTTAGGGTCTTTATTATTAAAAGTAATAGTATTTCCAAGACGTAAGTGAGAGCACAACATGGAAAAAAATTTAAATATACAATAGGAAAGTAATATATAATTCAATACAATACCAGACAATTTTTTTGTGCTACAAGGAGAAATGCCATTTTGGGCCCCTAAACAGGGGCCCAAAATGGAATCTTTCCAGGTGGAAAGTTACACAGGCATGCTTTGCAAGCATTCGCTCAGGATGTCATCGTATATAAATATAGCATTTTAGCATGTATTTACATATCAAATGTATGCAAATGTGACTAAATCCAAATCAACAAGGACAAATAAGAAGGCACGTTAAAATCCTGAGTTAAATCGACTGTGGTGGTCCTGTAGGGACAGTGTGTACTCCATGACAGTTTCAGAATTGATTTACACTGAACATTTTCCTGTGCAACTAAAAGCATGAACAAGTAAGTGAGAGTCCATCGCTCAAAGTGAAGGACAAAGTGAATTTCAGTTAGATAAAATAAAGGCCTTAATGATATCATATACTTTTATCACATATTTGGTCTTCCTTGTGTTTTTCCTCAGGGAGAGAGCACAATTTCAACACCTACGATGACACAACATCTAGCGCACTGAATGTGCCCTATGACTATGGGTCCATGATGCACTACAGCAAGGATGCTTTCAGAAACGGAACTGAGCCCACCATCGTCACCAAGATCCCTGCTTTCATGGACGTGATTGGCCAACGCATGGAGTTCAGCGACAATGACCTGCTGAAGCTCAACAGGCTCTACAACTGCAGTAAGCCTTCTGATTGGCCTCATCCTGCTAATTATAATCCCAGTGCCACCTAGTAACAACACCTGATTGGTTCTGTTCTCTAATCAAATTATGAGAACCAAGTTATCTAAATGTAATTCAATTTTGGATTGGTTCTTTTCGAGTGAAAAAAAAAATGCTTTTATATAAATGAAATGAGGGCTTAGGGCTGTCTGAAAAATGCTTCTAGAAATATTAATTATAACTTAACTGATTTGACATAACTGCATGTTTTCATCATCAAACATAGAATAGAACAATGTAGTCAGAAATATTTATATTAAGGTGCATTGTGTTAGTTTCAGCTGTGACAAAGGAGTTCTTACTATCTGCAGTTTAGGCCTGCTGGATGTTGAAAAGAAAATAAGCAAGAAAATAATTGTGCTTATATGTCAGGGAGAGATGATATATGTCATACAATTTGAGACCAAATGCTTTTTGCATTTTCAGTGTATTTATTTGTTTATTTATTACTTAATGTACTTAATGCAATTGACTCTTAATTTATTGTCCACCCCACCATTCAACTTTGAAATAAAATAAAAAAAAAAAAAAACAGCAGCAATTTAAAAACCCGGAACAACAAACCGCCATCGATTTCGGGCTGCGGCACTGACACTGTCTCCTCCCCAGCGACGTCGTCGACGTTCTTGGAGACGTGCAGCTTCGAGCTGGAGAACGTCTGCGGGATGATCCAGGGGCCGGGCGACACCGCGGACTGGACCCGCCTGACGCAGGCCCCCGGGGGGCCCCTCACGGACTACACCAACATGGGCCGGTGTAAAGGTGGAGTCAGACGTCGTTTACGGCTTCCCCCTCACCCGTCAGCAGATAACGAAATAATCTGACCCCTTATCGCAGGGTTCAAGGCCCAGGCGGCAAGAGAGACCGTAAAACGCGGATGTGTTCATAAATAATAACGTCCTCTCAAGCAATCAAGAGCTCAGAATGATAGGGTGTTGTCTGCTGATAGTGTAGTTTTGCAATATCAGGTTTCAAAGTGTTCAGAATTTATATCATAGCATTGCTTTGAGTTGCTTTGAGCATCTAAGTTACTTTTGGCATTCCTTCAAGCGATCTCAGGTGATCAGTCTTTTTATTTGCAAAAAGACACAACAAAGATCTTTCCCACAATAATGATCTTTTTGACAGAAGATGTTTTTTCCTGATACAAATGTTCTCTGCATAAATAGGTTGAGGTAGTCTTGTCAATGCAAATATCACATTCACAAAGTAAGAATGAACAGAACGCATTAATGTGAAATTCACAAACAATATATTCCATTGATGTGTACCAAGCCAATAAAAAGCATAAAGCCTCAGGTGTAACAACCATCTGCAACACTGAGAGAGCCATAAAGATAGATATATATTCACATTTCCTGACAGTATTGTACTTACACCCCCTTCCAATACGGAAGGACCCACAGTTGATCCTTTCGTAGATAACATGGGAAAAATATGATCAGCACACACATACGCATGCACACACACACACACACATGCACACACACACACACACAAATACATCCTAGTACTTTAGCTCCAGCACGGCTGTGTCGAGTTCAGTAATGCAAGGCAAAGTGGAATATGTGAATAGTGTATTTCTTTATTGTTTGTATGTCTTGTGTTTTTTTGGCTCTCAGACTCGGGCTACTTCATGCACTTCAGTACAGCGACTGGCACGGCAGGAGACAGGGCCCTGCTGGAGAGCAGGTTCCTCTACCCCAAACGAGGCTTTCAGTGCCTGCAGTTCTTCCTCCACCACAGCGGGAACGCAGAGGACGAGCTCAACATCTGGGTGCGCGAGTACGACAAAGCCAACCCCAACGGAACGCTGAGGTTCATCCAGAGGGTCACAGGTAAGGGCCAGAGCCACCCCCCCACCCCCCCCACCCCCATCCCCTTCACCTGGGGTGATAGATTAGTGAGCGCTCCACTGCAGTTTAAATCTCACACAACCGAAAAAATGTTTTAAAAAAAATGTTTATGTTTAAATGACCAACTGCTGTACACTGCAGTTATTCGTTATTTTGCAAGTAATGTCATTATCGTAGTTCAATGTTTTTATTTAACCTTGATGAACTATTATGTATTTATACACTTTTTGCACTTTAAAATGTGTATTTTATATGTGTTGCAGTAGAACAAAAATATATGGCTTGTATTTGTAGCTTCATATTCTAGCAAGCCTGAATGATTTATATATAGCATCTCTAATATTTCATAATACATTAAAACATGATTTTCTCATGAGAACAGAAATCAGATTTTGTAACATTTTAAAATAAATATCACAATGTTTACTCTATGAATTTAACATCTTCCTCATATTTAGGATATGTGCCGTATATACCTTGTATACTTACTCATATTTTGAATTTCTCTACGGCACATTATACTCTATATTAAAACAGGAATCCTGAATTTTGTGCAAAAACTTTTCTCTCTTGCTAGCTGCACCCCAGGACCTGTGGGAGGTCTATCACGTGAGCATGAAAGTGAGTAAGAAATTCCGGGTCGTGTTTGAGGGCAAAAAAGGGGCGGGGCTCTCCACGGGGGGTCTCTCCATCGACGACATCAACCTCTCTGAGACGGAGTGCCCGGACCACGTCTGGCGCATCAAAAACTTCACCCAAGTCCGGGAAACCACGCCCGTCGGAGAGAAGATATTCAGCCCCCGCTTCCTCTCCAAGGAGGGCTACACCTTCCAGGTGAGCCTGTACATCAACGGGTTGCCCCAGAGCCCGGAAAACATGGGCATCTACCTCCACTTGACGTCGGGGCTCAGTGACAACACCCTGAAATGGCCCTGCCCGTGGAAACAGGCCACTATGATGCTATTGGATCAGAACCCCGACATCCGCCAGCGAATGTCCAATCAGAGGAGCGTCACCACAGATCCCACCCAAACCGATGTTGATGGTCAGTATCAAACCTGCAACCTTCTGCTGATAAGCCCAGTTCTCTGAACATCACACTGCACCATCACTGTGATTCATTCATAATGAGGTCCTACACCAGCTGTGTTCATTTTAGAGTTATGAGATATTGGCAATTCATGTCAGATGAGTCAGATGAGAAAAAAACGAAATGAAATCTTTTTTCAGTCCTTGTGTGAGGTTTACTACAGAGCTGTGGGTTCAGGTGAGATCTGAGTAATGGCAGGGTTGTTACAGGACTGTGGATCCAGGTGAGATCTGAGTAATGGCAGGGTTGTTACAGGACTGTGGATCCTGGTGAGATCTGAGTAATGGTAGGGTTGTTACAGGACTGTAACAGGTAAGAGCAAATCACTGATGGTTGGAGGTGGATCTGAGGGCATCTCCCCATTGGTCTACTCCAGGGGATGGAAACCAGATGTTCTTCTGGGATGACCCCAGGAAAGTTGGGGCCCTGGCCACCGACCCAGACGGGACGCAGTACTACCTCGGGCCCGGGTACGGCACCAGCTTGTACCTGACCCACAGCCGGGCTGACAGCTGGGACTTCATCAAGGGAGGAGACGCCATCTTCCTCCTCACCATGGAGGGTACGGAAAGAAAAAACATTTTACTCAGGGCTGGAAACCATGGGAGAAATTACACTACATACTATCAACATTATATTCATTTTTAAGACTTTAGCAAGTACATTTATAAAAGATTCATGTTCAAGTTAATGATGAGAAATTAGAGACTTAGAGATTCAAACATTTCAGCATATCGCCTTCATCAGTGAAATAAGCTGATGGCAGTGTAATGTACCTAACTCTATGGCATCACTGTATATTCCCAGTCATATTGCTCTTACACAAATACTCAACACTGAATATTCTGGAAATATATTGAGATAAATGTCAAAAAACACACTGCTCTGAAATACATGTCCTTAAATATATTTTGATATGTTGAGAATATATTGCAGTATGTTCCATTTTCTTCCATGGCGACAAATAAGCTGAGGCCTCATAGTCTCTCTCTCTGTTCCAGACGTGTCGAAACTTTTGGAGACTCAGCCACTTCCCCCGACGACCAAGCCCACAAACCCCGCCCCCGTCACCAACAGCACACACGCCCCTACCACTGACAGAGCCCCACCCACTTCACCTCCCGATGACCCCTGCGATGATGTCACGTGTGAGAACGATGGCGTGTGCGTGCTGGACCAAGGCGTGGCCGTGTGCAGGTATGCTCCCTCCTCCCGTTCCAGATGAAGAACGCTGGGTCATGTGACGTATCTGCCTTTTATTCTGAGCTAAGAGTAGCACTGATTGGTCCATAGGAGTCAAGGTACTCCTGTGAACCAATCAGCAACTTGGTAGTTGACAACAACCTGGCAGTTCCACCCATTTTTTGGTTTGAAACCTCACTCTGCTGTCATTAATATATATTTTTTCCTCTCCTGAACTGAATGTCGAATAATTTCCTGAGTTGAACATTGGTTCATTTCCTGAATTGACTTAATTAACCCCATCACTGCCGGCAATCTTTCAAATATGCATTTTAAATGTGTATTTGGATGTGAAAGCAGCTTAACCTGAATCCACGTGTCCCATTTTCGCTGTGTTTACTTTTTATGCTTCTAGGCTTCCTCCGTTTTGCATTTTATAGATACATTTCTATGGGAGGTGATTCGTATTGTGGAATGTGATCCACTGAGGTGCATTTGGGCTTGCTGGAACTGGCTGTGTGTCATCCCCCCTCCTCCTCCCCCCCAGGTGTGCAGTAGGGGACGACTGGTGGTACACCGGTGAGCGATGTCAGCGGAAAGGTTCGTCTCAGGACGCGGTGACGACGGCCGTGGCGGCTTCCGTGTCGGTGCTGGCGGCCATGTTGGTGGTGACCGTCGTGAGCGTGGTGTGCGTGAAGAAGAAGTACAAGAAGAAGCTCCGGGACAGCAGTGCGGGCATGACCCTGGAGAACGTGAGTGTGCGCACCGCAAAAACCCGAGCACCAACCCTGGGGGAGTGCATGAAAGCTCATCCTCTGACTCACGTCTGTGTGAGCCTGACTTGTGGACTGAGGGTGTCAGGTGGCTGACATCACCTGCTTCTGAGAAGAGCACATACAATCAAAGCACAGTGTGCTGTTTCTGAGAATAAAGGAAGTTCAATGTGTCCCTAAAGCTTTTGCGTAACTCTCAAAGCTAGGCAAAGGTGCGCCTAGTTGGTTATGAAGCAATAAAGTGTAAAGAAAAAAAATGATACAATAAAACTTGATTAAATACTTTGTTGCAGATCAAAGTAAGTGAGAGCAAATCAGTACAAAATGAGCTCTCCTTACCTACGCTATATTTTAATATAGGAAAATAGGCCCAAATTTCCAAATACTTTCTTCAGGGAACATACTTTTGCATGTCCCCTGAAGTCTTCCAGCAGCATCTGGAAGAATGGCTTAATCAATGTGTGTGATACAGTGATATGATCACAGTTCACAATAAAATGTTTTGGTCAGGAACAAGGTAGGAACGGTTTTAACACACACCAGTAAGACAATGTTGCCCTCTGCTGGTCTTTGTTGTGAAAATACAATGTTGTCTATTTACACTTCATTAGTAAGTACAATTATGATATAACCAACCCTGATGAATGTTCCATTTATGTGTCACCAATAAAATGCTGTTAATTGTGCAAGGCACATTTTGAATTGTATGTATTTTTGTATGTAAATTGTATGTATGTTCATGCATTCCTTTTCACTTTTCTTTCAGAAAACGACATTTTGAACTGATCTCATCCGACGTCCCTCAACTAGAGCTTCCAACATGATTTTATTACATGTAACAAGTGAAATATTTTTTTTTCTCTTATGAAATCATGTAAGACTATGCAAAGAAGCGGGACATTGGTCCCGTGCTTATTGGTGTTGTACATTTACTTGACATTGAAGTGCTACGTTCATGCAATTCATTGTGTTTGTAAAAAATATGCTTTTTTGAGTAATAAAAAATGTAGATTTTAAATTTTCTTCAGTGGTGTAGATGTCATCAGTGGTGGACATAATATGTAATGACGTCTGAGAAACATTCTGACATTTTGTTTCCTTTGGGTAGTTTTAGTTCATTTGCATGCCATATCTAAGTGATATTTACAGCCTTCAAACTGCTGATATTGAAGATTTTGGTTTGGAGTTGAGCAGGTTGCAGCATTATCAGATTTGAATGTGCAATAAGGTGCAGTGTGTTTTAAAGGTCACGGAATGCTGGAGCTCGTCATTGTCTCTTCAGGGAAATTATGTAATCTTTGGTTTTTCTGCATGAGAATTGAGAGCAGGTTCTCGATTGTTCTCACAATATAATTATATATTATTAAGTACATTATGACCTGCAATACACTCATCTACTAATCACATGATATGCAATACACTCACCTAATAATCACAACCTGTAATACACTCACCTAATAATCACATTAACTGCAATACAGGTCGTCTAATAATCACATGATCTACAATTCACACATTTACTAATCATATGAAGTGCAAAACACTTACCTAATGATCGCAAAAGCGGCGACGATCGGCTGTGATTCAGATCACGCAGGACGCTTACCCATACGGAAGGACGAGTGTCCTGCATGACCCCGGTGCCCTCAGTAACCCCAGGAGCAGGAGCTGTGAGTGCTGAGAGGCCTGGGGAGCGGGTCCCAGACCGCAGCAGCACCCCTGGGCGAACACGACGACCCCGAGGGGGGGGGGGTCACCGTCCCGGGTCAGCCCTCCGAACGCCCTGTCTGAGGAGCCGCAGAACCTGCCGGACTCCAGACGCGGGGCGGACGATCACAACGCCAGCGTGTAGGAGCGCTGCGCTATCCAGCATTACAGTCGCCGTCACAGAGGAGCTCTCACTGTGTGTGTGTGTGTGTGTGAGTGTGTGTGCACTCTACGTGTGGGTGGCTAACTGAATGCCTGTTCTTCCCTCTGTGTGTCTGGAGTGAGCAGACACTTCCTCGGTACTGTTCAGCAACAAAAAGACACGACAATGCAGAATATTTCATAGGGAAGCTTTGCACCTGAATGACAAAATAGTCATAACATATGGACGAAAGGGACACATTTACAAACACATCTCAAGCTTGTCCAGAATTCGAGTGTCCAGAGTTTGGACAGGTACACATGCATTTGGACTAGTCTAGAATCTGGATACGTTTGCAGGTCTAGCATCTGGTTGTGTGAAAATTGCAGGTGTGTTGAGTAGTCTGTCGTTAAGATGGCAGTGTGGTGTGCAGACAGCAGTTCTGTTTTCGTCTCTGCCGATCAGAGTCAGGGGGAGAGCAGAGCTGTGATTGACGGCTCTGTTCTGTTCACCCATGGCCGCGCTGAGTGAGTCAGTGCTCCTTCATCTGTTCCTCCCTCCAGCAGAATCCGCTCAGCTGTGTGTGTGAGTGTGTGTGTGTGTGTGTGTGTCAGTGTGTGTGTGAGCGCGTGCGCTCGCTTCAAATTCTTTATTTAAATGCAGAATGCATCCATAATACAGCACCCCGCTCGCTTTACCGGCTAAAAAATCCATCCAATACAGTTGTATTATTTGCAAATTTTAGATTTATTATAACAAAAAGAAACTTTTCTGCACGTTTTACTGCTTTAGATACAATTTCTTTAGATAAATCTTATTTGCATTATTGAACTTGACACAGTCATGCTGGTGATGACAGAAATAAAGTAGGAGAGATGCATGTGTGTTTGAGTGTCGGTGTGTGTGTTTGAGTGTCTGTATGTTAGTGTGTATGTGTGTGTGTGTGGGTATGTACGTGTGTATGTATGTATGTGTGTGTGTGTTTGAGTGTCTGTACGTATGTATGTATGTGTGTGTGTGTGTGTGTGTGGGTATGTACGTATGTATATATGTGTGTGTGTTTGTGTGTAGGTATGTATGTATGTATGTGTGTGTATGTGAGTGTGTGTGTGTATGTATGTATGTATGTATGTAGGTATGTGTGTGTGTGTTTGTATGTGAGTGTGTGTATGTATGTACGTATGTGTGTGTATGTGTGTGTGTGTGTGTGTATGTGTGCGTGTGTGTGTGTGTGCGCTTGTGTGTAGGTATGTGTGCGTGTGTGTGTGTGCGCTTGTGTGTAGGTATGTGTGTGCGTGTGTGTGTGTGTGTGTGTGTGTGTGTGTGTGTGTGTGCAGTAAGCACTGGCACCAGTACTGTCTCTCCACCTCCAGACTGTCCAAACTGAGCAGACTGACTCTGCTGAGTCCCTCTGTCTGTCTGCAAAGCCAGTCACTGACGTCAAAGACCCTTTAAAAGCATCAGTATCAACATTTATCCTATTTACAATCATTGGGGGAAAAAAATCAACTTTTCTCTTAGAGAAGATTAGTAAAGTGACTAAGTCACATTAAAATAGTAGGCAACTCCTAGGAGTTAGTCTTCAAAATTTCTACAAAAATTTCTATGACTTTTTACAGGCCAAAAGCCATGATTTACTGAAGAAATACAGTTTCAGCGAGAGCTCTACCTACAACAGTCAAGCTTCATATTCCAGGTATGTACCATTCAACAAATTTTAGTTCAAATAAAAGATTCAGTATGTTTTCTTTTCTTTTCTTTAAAAAGTGCTTTTCAGCATAATTATTTTATATCACGTAAAATGATATGACAGGTAAGAATGTGACAAGAACGCTCCATGTTAAGATTGAATTAATCCGTGGATTGTGAAGGGTCTGACAATGCACAAAATAACTAGTGTTTGATCTGATAAAAATGCAGTGCGTTTGTTGGAAGGGGGGTGTGTGTGGGGGGGGGGTGGTCAAGGGGCAGGGGTCAAAGGTCTCCATATGCGAGGTCTGAGAGTGCCCCTGGCTTCAGAGGGGTGTGTCGTAGTAGTCTGCAGGCTGGTCAGCAGGGGGCGCTCTCTGCTGCTGCTGCTGCTGCTGCTGCTGCTGCTGCTGGTGCTGCTTCATCATCTCTCGGACCTCCTCCTCCAGCTCGGGCGGTATGATGAACTGGTCGTCGGGGTCGGGCTGGGCGGGGGCGGTGAAGTACCCGCCCGGCTTTTTGGCGGGGGCGTCGGCCGCCACCTCGATCAGGTTGTGGCTCCTCTCGGGCGGGGCCACCGACCCGTTGCCCCGCCTCCTGCCCAGGCTCCGCCCGCCCGCGTCCCCGCCCCCCGGCGCTCCCCGCCCCTCGGGCTCCGCCTCCCCGGGGTCCTCGTCCAGGGCCTCCGGGGTGGGCGGGGGCGGGGGCGGGGCGGGGGGCGGGGCCCGCTCGCGGGCGCGCAGGCAGTGCACGTCCACCTCCACCTCCACGCGGCTGCCGTTGGAGAAGACCCCGGCGATGGGCTCCTCGTCCTCGCTGTCCAGCCCGTTGTCGGAGAGCGCGCTGGAGAAGGTGGCGCTGGAGAGCTGGCGCTGGAAGCTGCCGGCCAGCAGGCAGGCGGGGTGCAGGGCGCAGCGCAGGGGCTCGGCCGGGCAGGAGGGGGCGGAGCCCGGGGGCGGGGGCTCGTCCGACGCCGTGGAGCCCACCTCGCTGCTCATCTCCGAGGCCGACACCTCGCTGCTGATCTCGCTGCAGGAGGAGGGCGTGGCCAGGGCGTCGGGCGTGGGCGGGGCCGCGGGGGGCCGGTCCCGGATCACCACGCTGATGGAGGGCGGGTAGGAGGGGGCGGGGCCGGCGGGGCAGGGGGCGGAGCCCGGCTCGCAGCAGCTGCAGTAGCCGCAGCAGCAGTCCTCGCTCACGTTGAGCTGCACCACCACGGCGCTCAGGCTGTCGGTGCAGCCGTAGCCCTGCGCCAGCGTGCACAGCTTCTTGGCCGCCGCCAGCGCGTCCGGAACGTTCCGCACCGCCTCCACCGCCTCGCCCGGCGACACGCTGTCCCACAAGCCCCGGCTGCCCAGGACGAAGAACTCGTCCTGCGGCGTGAGGGTGACCGTCTGCACGTGGGGGCGCGGGATCACCGACGGGTACAGGAAGGAGTATCCCATGATCCTCGTGGAGTCCGTCACGCCGTTCACCTTGTTGTCCTGGCGATGAAAGGAACGGAGCAGGACTGAAAACCTCAGGTCTGCATCTGAAACTACCAGACCTACCCAAATACATGTCTGAAATATGCTAAATATTTGACCCTTTAGAAGTAGGTTAAAATGAAAAGAAACCCTTGCAAATCCCTGAGAATTTTTAAGGAAACAACCTTACCCTTGAACAGAACACAGATGGACTGTGGGAAATTCAAAATTTAAATCTTAAATCTGACTTACAAATACATGTCAGTGCTAGTTGTTTTAGTCAAAGTTTTTTGAGCTAATTTTAGTCATCACCTGCTCACTGCACTTTCCAAAGAACGATGACCTTGATATGCACTTTCTGTACGTCGCTTTGGAAAGAAGCGTCTGCTAAATAAATGTAATGTAATGTAATGTAATGTAACTTCATAAAATGGCTTCAGAGTATTTAATGTACTACAGTGACTACAGCGCACCTCGGTGATGATGGCCTTGTACTGCTGGGTCCTGCGGTACTCCTCCTCCAGGCCCACGTTGTGCGTGACGGACAGGGGGAGGGGCTTGCCGTCGCGGCACAGGATGGCCTGGCACTTGCCCACGTTGGCGGCGGTGAGGGTGAAGCAGCCGCCCGGGTCCATGGGGTCGTGCTTAATGTGGCACAGAGCGGCAGAGCCGCCCAGCTTCTGCCCCGCGGTGCCCAGCTTCCTGTGGGCACAGTCAGGAGTCCGTCAGCCAGCTGCTGCCAACTTCACACATCTCTCTCTCACACACACAACACACACACACACATACACACACACACACGCACACACACACACACACATACACCCAGCTTCCTGTGGGCACAGTCTGGAGTCCGTCAGCCAGCTGCTGCCAACGTCAACACATGTCTCTCACACACTCACACGCGCACACACACACACACACACATACACACACACACACACACACACATACATACACACACACACACACACACACACATACTTACACCCAGCTTCCTGTGGGCACAGTCAGGAGTCCATCAGCTAGCTGCTGCCAACTTCACACATCTCTCTCACACACACAACAACTTCATAAGTCTCACATGCACACACACACACGCAATGCCTTCATGTACGCCTGCACACACACACACACACACACACGTTAGCTAGCTACTGACACCAGAAACGCCTTCATCATGCAAACACACTGTACTGACCAAATCACCACAGGAAACGCTGGGTCTGTGCATATATATGTGTCTGTATTTGTGTGTGTGTGTGTGTGTGTGTGTATTCATGTGTATGCATAAGCGCACATGCGCACCTCTGCATGACGAGGAAGGTGTTGGTCATGTAGTCTTCCTCGCTCTTGGTCTTGTGCAGCTCCTCGGCCAGCACGTCTCCCATGGTGCACTGCAGCAGGTAGGGTACCTCCACGTTCCGGTCGCCGTCGAACACCCCGTACAGAGCCTCCCGACTGTCCCCGAAATGAGCCACAGAGAGGGCAGCCACACACAGCCTGGGGGGAGAGGGAGGGAGGGAGGGAGAGAGAGAGAGAGGGAGGGAGAAGGAGGGAGGGAGAGAGAGAGAGAGGGAGGGAGGGAGAGAGGGGGAGACGAAGGGAGAGGGAGTGAGAGAGAGAGAGGAGGGAGAGAGAGAGAGAGGAGGGAGAGAGAGGGAGTGTGGGAGAGAGGGAGAGAAAGAGAGAGGGAGAGGAGAGAGAGAGAGAGAGAGAGGGAGAGGAGAGGAGAGAGAGAGAGGAGAGGGAGGGAGAGAGAGGGGAGGGAGGGAGAGAGAGAGAGAGGGAGGAGGAGGGAGGGAGAGAGACAGAGAGAGGGAAGGAGAGAGAGAGGGGAGAGAGGGAGAGAGAGAGAGAGAGAAGGGAGGTCAGAACATCCACTCATATTACAGGCATTTCAGCTTCATTCCAGAACGCTCTTTACAGGCACCTCAGGGCTAGCAGAGTGGGAGGGGGGTGTGGTTTATGGGGGTGTGGTGTTTGGGTACATAGTGTTTGGAGGCGTGGATGGTAAGTGGGAATGCGTCGCTGTAAGGTGTGGGTGAACAGGGTGGAAGGTGTGGGTGAGCAGGGTGGAGGGGGTGGGTGTGGTCGGCAGGGCCGTGACTCACTTGTTCTTGACTCCCGAGGCCTCGGTGTAGCCGTGACTCCAGATGGCGGGGCCGCCCGGGGGCTCGCCCGCGGAGAAGGAGGTGGGGGCCGGATCGATCCGGAAACAGCGGATATTACTGGAGAACAGAGTGAACCAGTGAGAGGGGGGAACAGGTCACAATCCTCCAATCAACAGGGAGTGGAGAGAGAAACAAGAGCTCTCTCTTTCTCTCTCTCACACACACACTTCTATGCACACACACACACACACACACACACACACAGACACACACATCACACACACACGCACACGCACACACACACACACACTCACACATGCTCACACACACGCACACACACACACACCGCTCACACACACGCACACACACGCACACACACACACACTCACACATGCTCACACACACATCACACACACACACACACACACACACGCACACACACAGACATGCACACGCACACACCCACACACACACACGCTCACACACACGCACACACTCACGCACACACTCACACACACACTCAATCACAGTGCTTGCAACGGCTTCCCTCAAAGAGCTCTTTTTACACCACAGCTCACTCTTCTCCCATAGGAGCCCTGCCTCCACACTGGCACACAGTCCTTAACCTTCTGCGATCGCTACGGTTACGGCCACGTTCAGACCACCCCCCCCTTCCCTCCCGCCGTTCTCTCACAGCTTTGTTCCGTTAAACGGGAAAGGGAAGTTTAAAGCGCACAGATGCTGCGTCGTCAGTTACACAACCGTCCCTTCTGGCCCATCTGTGTTTAAAGCAGAGTTCCATCCTGCAGACGCAGTACGCCGAAAAAAATGTTGGCAGCCGCGCTGTGTAATTACTTCTCTTTATACAGACTCTCTGTGTTTGTACAATAATACTGGCAGCAATGCATGTGTAACAGGGAAAATCAGACTGCAGCACGGCCTACAAATGTGCTCCTTGATAAACAATAGCAAAAAAAAGACCCAGAGGGAAGAACTGCAAGGGCACAGTCAGTATTATATAAGACAAATGAAGCAAGCGTATAACAGGATTATTCTTCACAGAGAAATCTCGCTGCGTTTCTGATGGGAGTCCAGAGCTGACACAAAATTAGCAGAAGTACAACTTGCGATTGCAGGACTCCACCACTGGGTGTCAGCACAGACCCCTACTGTTTATTATTCAGACCGACAGCGGGTGCGAGCGAAGGCGGAGAATGAGCTTGTTGTTTTGCAACAGTGCACTGCAGACACTGCACAGATTAACTGTGAAAGCACTCATCCACCTTGCAGCCAACCGGTGAATGCAGCTCTCCTCTTAGTTTGTAACAATCTCCTTCAGGCAAGTCCTGGTAATGTGTCTCTTTATTGAACATCTCCAGGGTCTTGTGCGCTGGTAAAGTTTAAGATGTATGTTCGTGTGTGTGTGTGTGTGTCTTACTTGAGACACACACACTCCGGGGTCTCGTGTCCTGATAAGGTAGTTAGGAGTCAGTACCCAGTGCAAGACGTGTGTCTTACTTGAGCACCTCCAGGGTCTCGTGTCCTGATAATGTAGTTAGGAGTCAGTACCCAGTGTAAGACGTGTGTGTCTCTTACTTGAGAACCTCCAGGGTCTTGTGTCCTGATAAGGTAGTTAGGAGTCAGTACCTAGTGTAAGACGTGTGTGTCTCTTACTTGAGCATCTCCAGGGTCTTGTGTCCTGATAAGGTAGTTAGGAGTCAGTGCCCAGTGTAAGACGTGTGTGTCTTACTTGAGCACCTCCAGGGTCTCGTGTCCTGATAAGGTAGTTAGGAGTCAGTGCCCAGTGTAAGACGTGTGTGTCTCTTACTTGAGCACCTCCAGGGTCTCGTGTCCTGATAATGCAGTTAGGAGTCAGTGCCCAGTGTAAGACGTGTGTGTGTCTTACTTGAGCACCTCCAGGGTCTCGTGTCCTGATAATGTAGTTAGGAGTCAGTACCCAGTGTAAGACGTGTGTGTCTCTTACTTGAGCACCTCCAGGGTCTCGTGTCCTGATAATGTAGTTAGGAGTCAGTACCCAGTGTAAGACGTGTGTGTCTCTTACTTGAGCATCTCCAGGGTCTTGTGTCCTGATAATGTAGTTAGGAGTCAGTACCCAGTGTAAGACGTGTGTGTCTCTTACTTGAGCACCTCCAGGGTCTCGTGTCCTGATAATGTAGTTAGGAGTCAGTACCCAGTGTAAGACGTGTGTGTCTCTTACTTGAGCACCTCCAGGGTCTCGTGTCCTGATAAGGGAGTCAGTACCCAGTGTAAGACGTGTGTGTTCTTACTTGAGCACCTCCAGGGTCTCGTGTCCTGATAATGTAGTTAGGAGTCAGTACCCAGTGTAAGACGTGTGTGTCCCTTACTTGAGCACCTCCAGGGTCTCGTGTCCTGATAAGGTAGTTAGGAGTCAGTACCCAGTGTAAGACGTGTGTGTCTCTTACTTGAACACCTCCAGGGTCTCGTGTCCTGATAAGGTAGTTAGGAGTCAGTACCCAGTGTAAGACATGTGTGTCTCTTACTTGAGCATCTCCAGGGTCTTGTGGTCCAGGCTGAGTCGGGGGTTCCCTGTCAGGTCCAGCTCCTGCAGCTTCGGCGGCAGATTATCCGGCAGTGTGACCTCAGTCAGCTCATTGCAGCTCACATCCACACACTGAGGAGAGAGGGAGAGGTACCGTCGATACACATAAGCATACACACACACAACGCATGCACACACGTAAGCACACACACACACTAATGCGCGCATATACATAACATAACATAACAACAAGCCATACAGTACACGTGTGTCTGTGTATTGTATGTCCATGTGTCTGTGTGTGTATCTGTGCGTGTGTGTGCATACTGTATGTGCATGCATTCATGTGTGTGTGTGTGTGTGTATTGTATGTCCATGTGTCTGTGTGTGTATCTGTGCGTGTGTGTGCATACTGTATGTGCATGCATTCGTGTGTGTGTGTGTGTGTGTGTGTGTGTGTGAGTGAGGCCGTGTCACGTTAGCCTCGCCCTGGTACACTGAGAGCTCAGGGGAGATTCCAAGCCCTGCCAATTAGACTGGAACGACCCGCTAACTATTTACAGCACCGCTGCTCCTCTGAGAGCTAACGGCACAGCCAGGCCCGATTCAGCCAGGCCCAATACAGCCAGGCCCAATTCAGCCAGGCCCAATACAGCCAGGCCCAATACAGCCAGGCCCAATACAGCCAGGCCCGATTCAGCCAGGCCCAATTCAGCCAGGCCCAATACAGCCAGGCCCAATGCAGCCAGGCCCGATTCAGCCAGGCCCAATACAGCCAGGCCCAATACAGCCAGGCCCAATACAGCCAGGCCCAATACAGCCAGGCCCAATACAGCCAGGCCCAATACAGCCAGGCCCAATACAGCCAGGCCCAATACAGCCAGGCCCAATACAGCCAGGCCCAATACAGCCAGGCCCAATTCAGCCAGGCCCAATACAGCCAGGCCCAATACAGCCAGACCCAAATCAGCCAGGCCCAATTCAGCCAGACCCAATACAGCCAGGCCCAATACAGCCAGGCCCAATTCAGCCAGGCCCAATACAGCCAGGCCCGATTCAGCCAGGCCCAATACAGCCAGGCCCAATTCAGCCAGACCCAATACAGCCAGGCCCAATACAGCCAGACCCAATACAGCCAGGTCCAATTCAGCCAGGCCCAATACAGCCAGGCCCAATTCAGCCAGGACCAATTCAGCAAGACCCAATACAGCCAAGCCCAATTCAGCCAGGCCCAATACAGCCAGGACCAATTCAGCCAGGACCAATTCAGCAAGACCCAATACAGCCAAGCCCAATTCAGCCAGGCCCAATACAGCCAGGACCAATTCAGCAAGACCCAATACAGCCAAGCCCAATTCAGCCAGGCCCGATTCAGCCAGGCCCAATACAGCCAGGCCCAATTCAGCCAGTCCCAATACAGCCAGGCCCAATTCAGCCAGACCCAATACAGCCAGGCCCAATTCAGCCAGGTCCAATTCAGCCAGGCCCGATTCAGCCAGGCCCAATACAGCCAGACCCAATTCAGTCAGGCCCAATTCACCCAGGCCCAATTCAGCCAGGCCCAATACAGCCAGGCCCAATTCAGCCAGGCCCAATACAGTCAGATCCAATTCAGCCAGGCCCAATACAGCCAGGCCCAATTCAGCCAGACCAAATTCAGCCAGGCCCAATTCAGCCAGACCAAATTCAGCCAGGACCAATTCAGCCAAGCCCAATACAGCCAGGCCCAATTCAGCCAGACCCAATACAGCCAGGCCCAATTCAGCCAGACCAAATTCAGCCAGGACCAATTCAGCCAGGCCCAATACAGCCAGGCCCAATTCAGCCAGGCCCAATTCAGCCAGGCCCGATTCAGCCAGGCCCAATACAGCCAGACCCAATACAGCCAGGCCCAATTCACCCAGGCCCAATTCAGCCAGGCCCAATACAGATAGGCCCAATTCAGCCAGGCCCAATACAGTCAGACCAAATTCAGCCGGGCCCAATTCAGCCAGGCCCAATTCAGCCAGACCCAATACAGCCAGGCCCAAGTCAGCCAGACCCAATACAGCCAGGCCCAATACAGTAAGGACCAATTCAGCCAGACCCAATACAGCCAGGCCCAATTCAGCCAGGTCCAATTCAGCCAGGCCCAATACAGCCAGGCCCAATCAGCCAGCCCAATTCAGCCAGGCCCAATTCAGCCAGGCCAATCAGCCAGGCCCAATTCAGCCAGGCCCAATACAGCCAGGCCCAATTCAGCCAGCCCATCAGCAGACCCCAAATTCAGCCAGACCACAAATTCAGCCAGACCCATACGCCACTTCAGGCCAGACCAATCAGCAGGCCAATTCAGCCGACCCAATACAGCCAGGCCCAATACAGCCAGGTGCAATACAGCCAGGCCCAATTCAGCCAGGCCCAGCAATACAGCCAGGCCCAATACAGCTCAGCACTCAATCAGGCTGCACGGCCCAATCCCCTGCCGGCCCCGCCCTCACCTTCATCTCCATGAGCTGCATGACCTCGGGGAAGACCTGGATGCAGTTGGAGTGTGCCACCAGCGTGTGCATGCGCCGGCAGCTCAGGATGGTGGTGGGCACCGCCTTCAGCTGGTTACCGCTCAGGTCCACCTCCTCCAGCTGCTCCAGCTTCGCCATTTTACTGAGAGAGAGAGAGGGAGAGAGAGAGAGGGAGGGAGAGAGAGGCTGTGAGTACACACAGCATGTGTGTGTGTGTATGTGTGTATGTGTGCCTGTACGTGCTCTATGTGTATTTTTGTTTGAGTTTGCATGGTTGTGTATGTCATGTACATTATGCATGCATGTATGTATGCATGTACACTATGTATGTATGTGTGTATGTATGTACAGTATGTACGTATGCATGTAGGCACAGTATGCATGTATGTATGAATGCATGTGCTTGTCTATGTTACCTGGCTGGGAAGCTCTGTAGCTGGTTGTATGCCATGTGCAGTACCCTCAGGTGGCTGTGTCCGGTCAGTAGAGGCACACATTTGTCGGTGAGCCGATTGTTGGTGAGGTAGAGCTCCTGCAGGATGCTGTGGCTCTCTTCTGATAGGCTGGAGGGTGGCAGGCCTTCCAGCTGATTGGCCGAAGCATTCAGACACCGCAAACTGTAGGCCCAAAGTGGACACAACTGTTAGATACTAACATACTGTACATCCACATGGAAACAATGTGACATAGCTCTATTGGACAGCTATGCACCACGTAACAAAAGTCATGTATTTATATATCTACAGAGAAACTGCATTATAACACTAATATACATCTTCAGTGATGATAAAACTGTCACCCACAAATATACATCTACAGACACCATGTAACTATACATATACAGTATGAGTCATATATTAGACACCAACAGACACCACTGATCTATACATACATGTATAAGAGTCATATATAAGACATAGAAAACACTGTGTAAATAACGATAATAGACATCTATAAATTCTATGATAGTAACAGTAATATACATATATGAGAAACCTCTTAACAACATAGTCAGATTTGCTGTAGATTCAGAGACCTAATGTAGCATTGCACTGTCAGGCACAATCGGCTGCACCAAAAACGGCATCTATAGTTGAGATTACACCTGCAATAGGACTGCTGGGAACTGTACTCACAAAGACATCAGGTTGTACTAATGTAAGAAGGCAGTAACGTTATATAAAATCACTCTACAGCACGGGGAACCTCAATATTACACAAACATTATTCTGTGTAGGCACCAGCCTGCCAATGTAATAGTGAGATGCTACATTTATAGCACACAACTGGCCTAAGGGCATCGATACCCTTCTGTCCCATACATAAACATTATTCTTGTATTATATGTAATAACTGACGTTCACATTGAACTGTGAAGGGCCCACCAGCCCTTAGGTGAAAAGGTTCCTGTTTATGGACTTGGAAGTAGTTCGTATTTTTTTTTAGGTATTCAGTACTCAGATTTGTTAGTTATTTTGTCTTTTCAGAAAGATTTTCCATATTTGTTTCAACATTTATTTGCACATTCCACAGCCACAGCCACTCCCTTTGGCATTTGCAAGTTTCCACCATTTCAGCAAAACGAAAAAATAAACATTAAAAACCATCTTGTAATTCTGCCCGGTGTGTGCAAAAAGACAAACTGGACACAGCAATTTCAGCTGCTCTTTGAGAGAATTCAAAGTGATAAATGTCTTCGTTGTTTTAAAAAAGAAATCTTTGAAAAGCACACTAAAACGATTCGATGAAAAAAAAGGCAATCTTTTGATTTATCTGTAAGGATGTAACTTTTACAAGCAGCACATTATTTAAATGCACTGAGTAACTTACTCAGCAGGGTCGTGGCTGGAGATAAAGTTCTGTTCGTGCAGCAGGATGATGGTACGGGTGGCCCTGGGGCCCAGGATGCAGAGAGTACAGAGCTCTACCCACAATGCCTTGCAGCCTGTATTTCTGCCACGACCCCTAAGATTTATCCTCCGGGCCTGCGCTGTGCTCCTGAGCCTTCCCAAAGCAGCGTGGGTAATAAATACTCTGCAGGCTATGCCTGTACGCTTAAATGCACGTGTGTGTGTGCGTGCGTGTGTGTGTGTGTGTGTGTGTGTGTGTGTGTGGGCGTGTGCTTGAGTGTGCGAGGACACAATGCAGGGCTGACTGAAGCAGGGGAGAGCAATCAATCACACAGCGTCCGTTTCACCGAGGCAAGGACAACAGGCCGCGTATGCGATGAGATCAAGTGTTCCCTTGAAATCGGGAACATGGCCTCGTAAAAAATAGCTTTCTTTACAGCCACGCGCTGTAACCACATCCCAGCAGATGCTGAGTGGAGACTGAACTTAAATGTGCTGCTGATACTGTACAGGGATGTGAAGGACAGCAGGGGGCCTACCTGACGGTAATGAAATGTGTGGGTGCAGCAGCGGGGCTACCTGTCTGTTATGAGGTGTGTGGATGCAGAAGGGGGCCTACCTGTCTGTTAAGAGGTGTGTGGATGCAGAAGGGGGCCTACCAGTCTGTTAAGAGATGTATGGGTGCAGCAGGGGGCCTACCTGTCTGTTATGAGGTGTATGGGTGCAGCATGGGGCCTACCTGTCTGTTAAGAGGTGTGTGGGTGCAGAAGGGGGCCTACCTGTCTGTTATGAGCTGTGAGGGTGTAGCAGGGGGCCTACCTGTCTGCTATGAGCTGTGAGGGTGTAGCAGGGGGCCTACCTGTCTGCTATGAGGTGTGAGAGTGTAGCAGGGGGCCTACCTGTCTGTTATGAAGTGTATGGGTGAAGCAGAGGGCCTACCTGTCTGTTATGACGTGTGAGAGTATAGCAGGGGGCCTACCTGTCTGTTATGAGCTGTGAGGGTGTAGCAGGGGGAATACCTGTCTGTTAAAAGCTGTGAGGGTGTAGCAGGGGGCCTACCTGTCTGCTATGAGGTGTGAGAGTGTAGCAGGTGGCCTACCTGTCTGTTATGAAGTGTATGGGTGCAGCAGGGGGCCTACCTGTCTGTTATGAGGTGTGAGAGTATAGCAGGGGGCCTACCTGACGGTAATGAAATGTGCGGGTGCAGCAGGGGGGCTACCTGTCTGTTATGAGCTGTGAGGGTGTAGCAGGGGGCCTACCTGTCTGCTATGAGGTGTGTGGGTGTACCAGGCAGACTACCTGTCTGTTATGAGGTGTGCGGGGGCATTAGGGGGCCTACCTTTCCGCTTTGAGGAACAGGTTGGAGGGCAGCTCCACCAGCTGGTTGTGCTGGACGTCCAGCACCTCCACCTGCGTGTGCTCCAGTCGCTCTGGCAACCGCTGTAGCTGGTTGTGTCCCATCAGGAGCTTCCTAAGACTGCTGCTGCAGAAGAGTCTAGGAAAAGAGCACACACGGTGAATAAAACTCACACAGACACACAAACACACACACACACACACCCTCAGCTGTACAACCGTCTGGGAGAACACACAGGCACACACACGCACGCACAGCCAGGTACCGTAGGTTTCACCTTGTCAGCGCATGTGAAAAGGGCTTTTTGTGACTGTCTAAACGAGGAAATGCTCTGTTGTACAGGAAATGAGGCACACAAGAAGAGACTAATGAGAAGGCACGATTCTGTTTGCTAAGCACTTCTGTCCTGTACAGTTTACAAACGCTTCAGTGACACTTTTGCAAATCCTATTTGAATTTTGCTGACAGTCACTGTTTTGGCAGAAGAGGAAACACAGAGAGGATTCAGAAAGGCGAGATGGGCCTGAAAACTCTCGTAATAAGAGCAGAACTTTGTAGCTGCTGAAAGACAGATTACTCCTTAAGTACCCGTCAGCCTCCTATTAATTACATAACGCAACTTTTCAAAGTGAGATAAAAACGACTTCTGGCGCTCGTTAAATGGGTGGAGTCGAGTAGGTCACATGGCGCACGGACGTTTGTTTAGGCCCGGGGCCTACTGGCGTCACCGCCGCCATAACGTACCTTCAGTGGATTAACGTCAGTCCGGCTCTTTAATAAAAAAAGCCCCCACACCTCGGAGAAGCCCGCTTCGTTTACGAGGCGGAGCCGGAGGAGACGGACGACCCTGGAAAGGCGGGAGGAAAGGTAATTCCGCGGAGGCGCACGAGCGCTGCCCGCTGGAATCCATCACCGCGACGCCGAGAGAGCAGGAAAAAAACAGACCCGCTGAGCGCGGGCGACCGACGCGCTCGTCTGGGGGGGAGACGCGCCGGAGAAAAAAGAGTCCAGGGGAGGAGCGGACATCTTTAAACTCCTTTAAACTCTGCTGACTTATGAGAGCGGATATTTATTCATGTAGCCTATACCCTAAGGGGGGGGGGGGGGGGGTGAGGTAGTGAGAAAGGAAGGGAAACAGAGAGAGGGGGAGAGAGAGAGAGAGAGAGAGAGAAAGAAAGAGAGAGAGAGGGAGAGGGAGACAGAGAGAGAGAGAGAGAGAGTGAGAGAGAGAAAGAAAGAGAGCGAGAGAGAGAGAGGGAGAGAGAGAGAAAGCGAGAGAGAAGGGGGTGGTTTTGTCACGTATAAAGAGAGAGAGGGGGAGAGAGATGGGATGGATTTTGCTCCAGTACCACCCACGTCCCCGAACTCAGCGGATAAGGGCTGCGTTGTCATGGCAATCTCCCCTGACCACTTGTGTGGTTGTGTATGTCTCCTTGACAAATAACTTGGGTCGAACACAGGACTATTTCTGTACAGTGAGCAGACCACTGAGTCAGGGAAAGCTAGGCCTGAGTCAGTGGAGTTATATTCTCTTCTGCTGATGCCAGGTTTCTGACAAACTGCCCGCCTTCTCTACATGTACCTCTGGGAGCTGTGGAAATAACTCACAGCAGTGAGCCCCCTAGTGGAGCTCACAGAATCTGAGGCAAACATGTCATTCGGCAGAGCTTCCCCCAGTTATTTTGAGGACTTTTTAATTTTTTTCAAAATAAAAGCACTGGATTTATTTGATCTAATTCACAGTGAAACGTTCTCTTCCAGTCAACGACGAATTATTTAACTAATGAAGCACTGACATTTACATGTAAACAATTGTCTGCAGCCCTACACACACACACACACACACACACCACACCCTCAACCTTACACACACACACACACGTTTCTAGAGCTCTGCAGCGGATCTTTTCTAATGCCCATAGGCTCTTATAGGAGCTCGTTTATAAGTGACCACTGCAAAGCATCATAACCTTCCGCCTCATTGGTGTTCTGGGCAATATGCAAAAGAGACGCCCAAAAAAAGCCCTAGAAAGAGCTGTTAAGACTGTGAGTCAGACCAGCGGCTGCACCGTACCAAATATCCACCGCGCAATAAATCCAGGCAAGCCCTCGGAAATGTTAGACGCCCACTACGCGCCGAACTACGCAGGAAAAGAAACAGACTCCCCCACCTACAGCATCAAATATGCAAAAGGAGATACGGAGATTCGTTCGGTCCTGCAGCCATAGAGCTCTACGGTGCGATTTAGACCAGTGTTGTTGTGATGATACGATATCTGTAGGATAGCTTTTATGCTTCGTGTTGCATATTGTGGTTATATATATTTTTTTAAGACATGGAGGTGCCAGTCTAATGAATTTCCCTGTACGGGGTAATGAAGTATCACTTGAGCAGTCCCGCAGGGGGGTTAGATTAGGGAGAATGGCGTATCTGTTACAGCGCTGGCGCGGGGGGTCAGGGGCGGGGTCAGCGGGCACACTCACCGAGCGGGCAGCTCGCCGACGCGGTTGTGGCCGACGTCCAGCACCTCCAGCTGCCTGAGGTCACACAGCCAATCGGGGAGGGACTCCAGACGGTTCCTGCGACCCAGGATGGTTAACAGATAAGGTGTGGAGACAGGCAGGGTTTTATATGGAGGAGAGGGAGGGGGAGAAGAATTTGAGGGGGAGGAGTTACAGCAGATGAAAGGGAGAGAGGGACTGGATCATGTTTAGCTCATTTTCGTGTCCTACAGAGGAGGCTGCAGCAGTCTCCCTGTTCCCTGCTAAGCGTGAGCTCAGGTGCTCAGGTGCACATATGTGGAGAATGTGGGTGAGGCTCACCTGGAGACGTCCATGTAAGTCAGGTTAGAGGGCACAGGAGACACCTCCAGCTGGCACAGCTCTGGAGAAATACACACAGGAGTGAATGAGAGTGAGTACCATCCAGAACAGCCATGTGACCTAACTCATCCAATCATTGTACAGCCATATGACCCAACTCATCCAATCACTGTGCAGCCATGTGACCCAATTAATCCAATCACTGCATAGTCATGTGACTCAGCACCACCAATTACACCACATCCATGCAACCCAACTCCTCAAAACACTGCAGTCATGTGACTGAGCTCCACCAATCACAGCACAGTCACATGACTGAGCTCCACGGGAGACTAGGGACAGGGGGACCTACTGTTGGCCGAGGCGTAGAGCGCTTTGAGGGGGCCTCCGCGCAGGGACAGGGAGGTGAGCCGGTTCCTCTCGCAGTGCAGCACCTCCAGGCGGGGGAAGATGGAGGCGTCCAGCTCCTGCAGCCGGTTGTCCCGCAGGTCCAGGTGCGTCACATGACGCAGGAAGTCCGGCTCCTCCGGGAGCACCTGGCAGATCTTATTCAGCCTGGCAGGAGCGGACAGAGGACGGGACAGAGGGAGAGGGCGGAGAGGAAGAGGACAGAGGACGAGGGACGAGGGATGAGGACGGAAGAAGAGGACAGGGGATGGAGAAGAGGACAATGACGAGGAAGAGGACAGAGGACAGGACAGAGGAGAATGACGGACAGGACAGAGGACAGAGGGACGAGGACCGAGATGGAGACGAGAAGACAGAGGGACAGAGAGGACGAAGAGGATGGAGAGGACAGAGGCACAAAGGGCGGAGAGGACAGAGGGACAGGTCAGGGCGGGGCAGAACCTCAGAACCCATACATAGCTGGCCTGACACAGAGCAGAGCATGTGCACTCTGCCCAATCCTATCAGGATATGGCGCTCCCATTGGGCCAGGAAAAACACTGCATCCATATAGGCTAGCCCATGCACAGGTCAGTTTCCTTCATTATTCTTAGGATCACAAATGTTGTCCTGAATATGTCAAATGAAAAGCAATGGCCTCACAGGCTAGTGGAAAAACACGGTGACACATTTTCTGGGCCAGCCTAGACAAAGAGCTACACAGAGTGCTTCTATGTAATAAGGTAACTTATTAACTCTGACAAGTGTCACAAAGTTACCCCGAGGCGTGAACTTCAAACTGCAGTGTATCCGAACCACAAACCGTTGAATGAAATGAAAATGAAATGACACTAAATAAATTTTTATTTTTTTTTAGATTACGTTTGCACCGGAGAGCCACACGATGATGTTAAACTCCACGGGCAGACTGTGGTCCACGTCTGTATCGTGCAGCAGGTGTTCGAGCGGTCACGCGTGCGGCGGGGGGATAAGACCTCGCCCACATCCGCCGCTAACGTGCTAACGGTGATCAATTAACTTCAAAATCCGCAAGTCACCCTACGCGAGCGTTTTTTCCCAGAGCATGCCCAGGCCGTTAGCCAATGAGTGCACGCTCACGCGCGGCAGCCCCGGATCGTGCTCTTCGCCGTGTTCCGCGCTGTTTCCAGCGTTCCTTATTTACTCTGCGAGCACTGCGTGTCTTCAGCACATCGCGCTATCGGCCGCGAACTCAGACGCCGGTCATTTCTGACCACACTGCCGTTCCCTTTTTCAAAAAGCAGTAGAGAGAGTAAAAGAGACAGCAAAAATATCCAACAAAGATTTTTACAAGAAAAGCGCGGGTGTGGGGGAGTGTACTGTATGTGAATGTATATGAGTGTGTGTGTGTATGTGTGTGTGTGAGTGTGTGTTCTGTATGTTTATGTGTGTGTGTGTGTGTGTGTGGGTGTGCGTGCGTGAGCAAGTGTACTGTATGTTAATGCTTGTGTGTGTGTGTGTGTGTAGTGTATATTAATGCGTGAGTGAGTATACCGATGTAAGCGTTGTGTGGTGTGCGTGTAGTGTATGTTAATGCGGATGTGGTGTGTTGTGTGTGCGTGCGTGAGCAAGTGTACTGTATGTTAATGCTTGTGTGTGTGTGTGTGTGTGTGCAGTGTATATTAATGCGTGAGTGAGTATACCGCATGTTAAAGCACTTGTGTGTGTGTGTGAGGGTAGTGTATATTAATGCACGTATGTGCGTGTGTATAAGTGTGTGCGGGTGTACTGTACGTTAAAGTGTGTGTGTGTGTGTGCGGGTAGTGTATATTAATGCGCGTATGTGCGTGTGTATAAGTGTGTGCGGGTGTACTGTACGTTAAAGTGCGTGTGTGTGTGTGCGGGTAGTGTATATTAATGCACGTATGTGCGTGTGTATGAGTGTGAGCGGGTGTACTATACGTTAAAGCGTGTGTGTGTGTGTGTGTGTGTGTGAGGGTAGTGTATATTAATGCGCGTATGTGCGTGTGTATAAGTGTGTGCGGGTGTACTGTACGTTAAAGTGCGTGTGTGTGTGTGTGCGGGTAGTGTATATTAATGCGCGTATGTGCGTGTGTATGAGTGTGAGCGGGTGTACTATACGTTAAAGCGTGTGTGTGTGTGTGTGTGTGTGAGGGTAGTGTATATTAATGCGCGTATGTGCGTGTGTATAAGTGTGTGCGGGTGTACTGTACGTTAAAGTGCGTGTGTGTGTGTGAGGGTAGTGTATATTAATGCGCGTATGTGCGTGTGTATGAGTGTGAGCGGGTGTACTATACGTTAAAGCGTGTGTGTGTGTGTGTGTGTGTGAGGGTAGTGTATATTAATGCACGTATGTGCGTGTGTATGAGTGTGAGCGGGTGTACTGTACGTTAAAGTGTGTGTGTGTGTGTGTGTGTGTGAGGGTAGTGTATATTAATGCACGTATGTGCGTGTGTATGAGTGTGAGCGGGTGTACTATACGTTAAAGCGTGTGTGTGTATGTGTGAGGGTAGTGTATATTAAAGCGCATACGTCCGTGTGTATAAGTGTGTGCGGGTGTACCGCACGTTAGAGCGCTCGTGCGTGTGTATAAGTGTGTGCGGGTGTACTGTACGTTAAAGTGTTTGTGTGTGTGAGGGTAGTGTATATTAAAGCGCGTACGTGCGTGTGTGTAAGTGTGAGCACGATAGAGCACTCGTGCGCGTCTCTCCTTACCGCAGGTCCACGTGTTTGACCCTCAGCAGGCGGAAGGCGCGCAGCTCCAGGGCGGTCAGGCCGTTCCCCGCCATGCAGAGCCGCTCCACGCCCGCCAGCCGCTCCATCACCATGGGAACGGCGCTGAACTGGTTGAAGGACAGCCCCAGGTAGCTGAGGTGCTGGAGCGCCCCCAGCTCCTCCGGGAGGGACCGCAGGCAGTTCCCGTCCAACAGGAACGTCTGCAGGCTGGGGGGGAAGGCGAGGGAGACGCTCGTTACGCCAGCACATCTGGGCCTTCAGCTCAGAGCCCGACGCGACGCTAACGCTCGCGCCCGGCAAGCTCTCAACATCTGCGCCTAACGGTCCACGACACGCAATTAAACACGGGTTTCCATTTTCAGACTCACAGAAGCAGACTGCAAGGTTCAGCGATCACATAGATTAAACTTACAAACTGCGAAGGGAAAACAACAAGGCTGTTGTTGATCGATTTTGGAGCCTAAGGCTGTCATTGGCCAGTTCCGGCCACCAGGGGGCAGCATTGACAGCGGGTTCAGTGCTGTTTGGGATTGTAGATTGTGGAATGCAGGGGATTTCAGACACAGTCCTCTCTGTGGTCGCTATCGAGACAAACAACTGCGCCCAGACCTCCGCAGCACAGGCTGTTTTTCACACAACAACCCAGCAGGGTGCTTCCATTCCATTTAGTCTTGATGTAGAGCTGCAATTTCCAATGTTCATATATTTCTAAACCCCATACCTCAAACTAACACACCTCACCCATACACAGGTTACACAAACACATACCCAGGACATGCTCACATTCATTTGCACACAAACACAAACATACACACAAGCACACACAGACACATACACACAAACACACGTACACACACACGCCCGTACACACAAACACACACATACACGCACATACACACACACACACACACACACACAGTGTGACCAGAGCAAGACTGGCTCATGAGCTGTCTCCGAATTGGCTTGTGAGTCCTCCACTGCTCCCCCTGCCTTGACCCCTGACCTGTAACCCCCATGCCGCATCACTTCCTGTGACTCACCTGTGCATGGAGCCCACGGCGCTGGGCACGGAGGTCAGGTAGTTGCAGGAGAGGTTGACCTCGGTCAGGGTGGGGATGCTGCAGACGGCCTGGGGGAACTGGCCCAGGTGGTTGCTGGAGAGGTTCAGACTGCGCAGCTTAGAGAACCTGCAAAACAGCACCAGAGGCTAACGCTAAATACAGGAGTCCTTTTCACCAAAACAACACTGCACTTTACATAAAGAACAGAGCCAGAATCACCAAAGGCTACAGCTAAATACAGGAGTCCATTTCACCAAAACAACACTGCAACTTTACATAAAGAACAGAGCCAGAATCACCAGTGGCTACAGCTAAATACAGGAGTCCATTTGACCAAAACAACACTGCACTTTACATTAAGAACAGAGCCAGAATCACCAAAGGCTACAGCTAAATACAGGAGTCCATTTGACCAAAACAACACTGCACTTTACATAAAGAACAGAGCCAGAATCACCAAAGGCAACAGATAAATACAGGTGTCCATTTGACCAAAACAACACTGCACTTTACATAAAGAACAACCATAATCATCAAAGGCTAAAACAGGAATGTCAAACTCAAATCCCGGAGGGCTGCAGAGTCTGCTGACTTTCACTGTGTTTTGGCACTTCGGTGCTGAATTTAAGTCATTGATTGACAAAACGTCTTATTTCTGAGACCTAAATCAACTACTCAATGAAACAAAACCACAAAAACCTGCAGACACTGCACATCTCCAGCACTGGAGTTAAACCTGTGGTCCTCTGGGACTGGAGTTAAACCTGTGGGCACAAGGGTCCTCCAAGACTGATGTTAGACCTGTGTGCACTGTGGCCCTCCAAGACTGTTGTTAAACCTGTGGCTCTCTGGGACTGCTGTTACACCTGTGGGCACTGTGGGACTGGAGTTTGAGCTCCAGCTACAGGTAGATCAGTGAAAATGCGTGGAGGCCGTAGTTAAATGAAGCTATTTCCAAATAGTGTGGGCAGAAGAACAAGCACACCTTCCCGGCCGGAGAGAGCCTCCAATGCTGAAAAGGGCTGCTTTCTTAATAAGAGGTATCGCTAACACCAGCAGTGCTAATGCTAATAACGAAGAAGTCTAAAAAGACTGGCTTGGATGTTGTCGTGTACGCTGGCCGTGTTGACCTCAGTCTGTTACTGTACTGTACCTCAGAGGGATTTCTAGCCCCAGCCAGGGGACAATGATTGGACGGGCCCCTTTTCTTCTCTAACACAAAGGACATCACATTGCCCCGTATGCCAGCCATACTGATATCGGTCCACTGTCCTAAGGGGGCTGCAAGCAGCACCCCTACGGCTAACGCACAATGACTTCAAAGAAACTGAAGCAGATCAAAGAGCTAAGGGAAGCCACAGGGGGAAAAAAGAAGAGAAAAACACTCAAACTGGCATTCTGAATGCAAAGAGCTAAATCTGAAAGCCATGGCTAATTATGAGCGCCCCTCTGACCAAAAATAAAACTGAAAAGAAGAAGTCGAGGCGTTCACCGATTTATTTTCGGAACAAGAGGAATTTCATAAAAACGTTTACTAGAAAGTATCGGTATCCACCGATAAGTAACACTTCTGGGTTCTGAGAGCCGAAGCGCTCCGGGGATCATGAGGTGAGGCGTTAAAGAGGCTGCATTGTGAGCGCGCTCTGAATGGGCCAAGGCAAAAAGACAGGCCCGGGGAGCGAAACCGGAGGAGGCCGCCGCCCACACACAGCGCCTCAGCTCCGCCTCCGTCACAGTCTGTCAGGGGGGACAGGGCGGAGAGGGCCGGGCGTCGTGGCGACGGAGAGCGACGGACAGCTCCATCACAGACTGCCTCCCTCAGCCCCCGAGGAACAGACTTACGAAGCGCTGCCAGAGTCAGCCCCGCGTTTCTTTACCGACACGGGGAGCGGGGAGACGGGGAGCGGGGAGCGGGGAGCGGGGAGACAGGGAGCGGGGAGACGAACGCACAAGCGATTCCCTCTCCGTCTCTCAGCTAAAGCTCTCTCCCAGTCTCCACAGATCAAAGCTGTTTATTTGTGATTAGAGCAGCTTACCATCAACCGCTGTGTGAGGAGAGAAAGAAATGTGCAAGGAATGATACAAGAGGAGAGAAAGAGAGAGAGAGAGAGAGAGAGAGCAGCATAAGAGAGCAATGTGTGAGAATGTGTTTGTGTGTGTGAATACCTGTGAGAATGTGTGTGTGTGTGTGTGCGTGTACGAGTGCGTGAATATGTGTTTGTGTGTAGGAGTACGCAAGAGTGTGTGCGTGTGTGTGTGTGTGTGTGAATACGTGTTTGTATGAAGACCTGTGAGAATGTGCGTGTGTGTGTGTGTACGAGCGTGTGATTATGTGTTTGTGTGTAGGAGTACGCAAGTGTGTGTGTGTGTGTGTGTGTGTGTGTGTGTGAATGTGTTTGTATAAAGACCTGTGAGAATGTGTGTGTGCGTGCATATTTATGTGTGAATATTTGTTTCTGTGTAGGAGTACGCGAGAGAATGTGTGTGTGTGTGTGTGTGCACACTTGCATGTAGGAGTTTGAGTGTGTGCATATCGCTGTGAGAGTGTGAGTGAGCTGACCAATCATAATGCACTGGATCTTTATGGAGCTCTACAGACAGCGACATGTAGAGCTGGCTGCTTTACACAGATGGGGGCATACATAAAGATCCAGTCCAAGAACCGTTTCCATGGTTATTTTCAGAAAGGCATTCTGCTCGAATGAAGCATTGCCGTTTGTTGATTTGATCTTTCCACATGTACTGCTAAACAAAGAGAGCTTTCCATGCTGTGTCACCAAAGAGGCTAAGGGCATAAAATCCACTCATTTGTTGTACTGTAATACAGGAAATGATGTAAGTCTTGGTTTTACCATTATTTATTTTCATGACCGGGTCTTGCTTGAAAGTGTGCGTGACGTCTGGGCCTGACTGTGTATTAAATTCAACTTTCACATAAATAGAGCAGCTAACAGACTGCTTCCTGCGGCGTTTCCACTGCCGCGAGGAAAATCTTCCGTCTTCGCTCCTCTCGAAAATCTCCTGGGACGCGGATGATGACAGAGAGCTGGGCTTCGCCGATCTCTTAATTAGGTCAGGGATGCGGCCAATCAGAACGCTGATCCTCAGCACAGGAGGGGGGCGTGCTGATGCTCGTTTTAAAAATTTAATCAACCCACTGTACGCACTTTAAAGACACGGACCATAGACCAGGGGGCCCTCTCTTAGACTGACGCTTTCTGTTCCAGCACCTCACTCGAGCCATCAGCCCCCAGCGTGGGATTGACGCCTCTCTGCCCTGATTACCCACAAGTCTCTGCAGCGATGGACACGCGCTGCGGGAGGCCTGCTGGGACGGGAGCGTAGACTGAACAGAGCGTTCTGCACCCTGCTGTGTTAAACGCATGCTCCTGAGTTCAGTCCGAAGCTTCTGCCGAGCATGGGCCCCAGGTGCACTACCTCGGTGGGCACCGACCAGGCCACCGAATGTACGGCCTCAGTGCACCTGCAAAAGCAGCAGCGGGAGTGGCATTATTGTCTCCACTGACACCAGCAATTTAACTGAGCGTGCAGTCTTCAGGGTCAGCGTTACTGTCCATAGATGATCTTTGTTGACATCTGTTCCATATATGGTCTTGGTGGACATCTGTGTCACTATTGACCATGCAGTGGTCTCCACGGACACCAATGAGGCTCCACCTCGCTCCCTGCCCTGACCCACAGGCTGGCACTCTTGGGCTCTTGGGCTCAAGTTTTACAGGTGAATGAATTGCGCCTCCTATAGGTCAGGCCTATGATCACAGGCTAAACACCCCCCCCCACCCATACTAACTACAGGTCCCTAAGGGGTGACCTCTAAAACCCCATACAAGCCTGAGAGCTCATAAGAACACCACACCCACCCAACTGAGCTCAACCTCACACCGTAGCATTGATTGGTCACCTGCTTGTCAGGTACGCACCTGTAACTAGACCACAGGGTGGTTGACACTTCCGACGGGGTTCCCCAGAACGGGCTTCCCGTACCCCCTCAGAAGCGCGGTCACGGGGAGTCCTCCAGGCCGGGTGCGTTCCTCTTTGTTGATTTCCCGGCGTGCAGCCCTCGACAACAGATCAATAACCGCCGCACGCAATCCAATTCCTGGCGATCCGGCTCAAAGCCGACCTTGAAACGGGCTTTTAAATTTACGAGGGTAATAAACGGGCGCTGGTTTTGGCCTCTGACGCCCGGGCGCGGTGGAAAATCACAGCGTAAACACGCCCGAGGCGGCTCTGAGGGTGCCGGCGGAATACGTCCCCGAAACCGTGCCGGGGCAGGGGGGCGGGGGGGTGGGAGGGAACACTGACACAGAAACGAGGGAAATCAACTGTGTAATAGCACAAGGTGAGCTGCTCTGACTGGCAATGAGTGTGTGTGAGCAGGGGGCCACATCACACATAGGCCCTTGTCTCAGTGTATTTCCTTCTGATTACTTTTTTATTGGTGCTAACTTTATGTGTATATTTTCATTTTTGTCATTCAAGTATCATTTCTTTTTGATCAATTTGTGTCACTGTTCACAGCTGCATTTCGGTGTCTTCTGTCCCTGAGTCCATGAAATATCCTCACTGGCACAAAGAAGCCAGACACAGCCGGGGTGTCTGCGTTTGAAATATGAGAATTTGCCGGATATTTAAAAAAAAATATGATGCTGTCTGACTGTCCCATAAAGCCTCATATTCCGGAGTCCTTGAGGGCTCACAAGGAAGTAGACAAGACGTGTGGGTGTGGTCTCTTTCGACCAATCAGAACCGCAAGAACCGTCAGCATCCAGGTGAAGGTTTAAGTAGCTGGACTGCCCCAGAGAGACAGGGCCCACTTCAGACAGCAGTGCGCGAGCACCTATCCCAACAGACCCTGTGCCAACACACAGACAGCCAATCGGAGTCAGTCAGCTCGGAACAGTACTGATGTTCTTTCGGTTTTAAACCTGACTGGACTTTTCCATGTGAGAGTCTGCTTTAGGCACTTGCTACAGGGTTCCCATGTTGTTCCCCATCCCAGTGTGTGTTTTATCTACTGTGGCCTGGCTGAGGGAGATGATTTTAAAAGCAGCCGTGCTGGAGAGGGCCGTGGTGTGGGGTGCTCCGTGGCGCTGTGCTCCTCGGCGGCAGGCCTGTTTGGAGTTTTCTGGAAGAAGTTCAAAATTCCAGCGCGACCCTCGCAGGGGCCGAATTACGTAAAAGCACCTCGCCCCGAACCCGCCCCCGAGCACCGCCCCGGCCCTGACTCCCGGCGCGCACAGCTGTCCCGTCACAGGTCGGTAGGCCCGGGACGCCCCGTAAATCTTCACCGTTCGTCCTGGGCCGCGGGTTTGGAGAGATTTCCACCCTGAGCAACAGCGTGGGAGTGAAAACCTCGGCCTGCCCTTTCTGTTCTCTCCGACCCTCCAGTCCCCTGGAACTTTCTCCGCTGAAGTTCTCCTCGTGTCTCTCAGCCAGGAGAGGAAGCGCTCGGTGTCAGAGAGCTGCAAATTACCGGGGAGGCGTGATGACGGTGCTTCACCCTGCATTCCTTTCGTCTGCGCGTACCAGGGTGGGATCTCCCACACGAGGATCTCCAGGCTTACGAGGAAAAAAACCCTAAAATGAGCCAGCGCCCAGTCGCAGCCACAGACCGCCTGTCAACTAGAAATGCACTAGTGTGTAAGAACAGACCACGTGGAAACGCAGAGCTCGGCCTGGGCGGCAAGGCGGGAGGCTCGCTCTGCCACGGCAGGTACGCGACGGACAAGACAGGACAAGACCGGGATGAAACAGATCACCAGCACTGCAGCTACCGACACAAAACAAACCCCCTCCAGTGAATCTAAACAACCACAAAAAAGAACCTTCCATTATGTTCGCGAGGAAGCATTACTCTGGAGCCAAAGTTCTATTGGTGGTTGACGTGGTTGTGACATCACAACAGATGAGAATGTCACAGCAGAGGGACACAATGCAGCAGGGGTTCACCACAGGGACCCGGTGTGTGTGTGCTGGCCTCTGTCACCACCACTTATTCTGACCTAGTTTTCTAAACGGCTGCACACGCCAGCGCTGGCTAACTCCGCGATCAGACCACAGGACGCATGCTTAGCTGCAGCTCGTGACTTCACAAAACATTTCCGATCATTTTCAGATAAGCCGGTCGAACACACTCCCCACTCTCAGGCTCGGGACTACCTTTCCCATCATGCTCTTGGTGAAAGGCATTTGTGACTTTTGGACGTGACCCAGGAGTCTGGTTAATGTGCACCAGCTTAAGACCGCTGGCTTCCGGTCCCAGTTTGGCTCTGGTTGACAAAAAACAGCCTTCTACTCCAGAGGTCCACCAGCTTCATGGATTTTGGGCCCGGCAAAAATCAAAAATCGAAAATCTCACCCCCAAGGTGGTGAGCATGCAGCTACATAAGTCAGCCATAGCCCTGAGGGTGTGAGGCTATGGGAGGGGGTGTGAGTGTTATGCAGGGAGAACTTTGGGACATGCTGTTCTGGTCCAAAGTTTGAGGCAGTACCCAGGGTGGAGTTACAGCGTGTACCCTCCCACCCCCCCACCCCCCCCCGACTGCCCCAAGCACTACAGGGGAAAAAAATGCCACGGTGCTTACCGGAACATTCTTTCTACATCACTGAAATCTGCTGACTCGAGCTGAATTAATACACACGCACGCACGGCACACACACGCATGCGCGCGCGCATGGGTGCGCACACACGCGTTCACAAATGTATATACTGTACGTGTACACGCATGCAGACACACACTTCCTCCTAATCACTCTCTCTTCTGCTGAAGGACCAGATGGTGCATTCAGAAAGCGAGAGTAAAAGAGAATGAAAGAGAAAAAGAAAAAGAGACAGAAGAACAGAAAGACAGTAAAAAAAAGTGAGAGAGAGAGATAGAGAGAGAGAAAAGGAGCAGCACTATATTCCATAAATCTGACACCTATCTGTTTCTCCACTTGTGTTTATTTAGTCTTCACTATGTCTACTACGTAGGGAGTGGGTTAGGGTTAGGGTTAGGATTAGGGTAATCTGAAAGGTGATTGGATACCTGGGCAGCTCGTCCAGGCTGGGCGCGGGGGACAGGAAGTTGTGCTTCAGGTTGAGGTGCGTCAGGTCCTGGCTGTAGAACAGGTTCGGGGGAAGCTGCTCCAGACTGCAGCAGGACAGGTCTACGGAGCTGATACGCTGGGACACCATCTGAGATAGAGAGGGAGAGAGAGAGAGGGGGGGAGGGAGACATACAGCGAGAGAGAGAGAGTGGGAAAGGAAGAGGAAGAGAGAGGGAGGGAGAGAGATGAATAGAGAGTGATGATGTTAATGGTGTTTCTGCTTCTGTCCTAGTTTTATAGTTTAGTATTTCAGTTCTTGCTTTTCATCAAACATGATCGTATTTCTCTGGATTAATCTTTTACAATTATTTTCTTCAACAGTTACACACAAATTACTGCCACTTTCTCCCTCTCACATGCACACACTGAATATGGCACAATATTACATAAACCATTTCAGAGTAAAAATGCATACAAACAAGGAACCACATTCTTTCTACACAGTGTCATACATTTTGATATATATTCAGAAGATACTATTATAATAAATATAGCATAATAGATAATTATACTATATTAGATAATATTTCAGACTGCATGTTGAAGCAGCTCTAATTCTTTCTGTAAGGGCTTGTTCTGTACGGGAGCTTTCTCTGGGCCCGATCCGGACGGGAATATCCAGCCCGGAGAAGCTCTATTCTGGGCCCCCCCTGTGGGCAGTGGCAGAGCTAGGCCACACGCTCGCCTCGTGGAGAATGAGGAAAATAGGCCTCCCCGGTTGCCCTGATTGAGCAGGGGAAGGAGAGAGAGCTCGCGGAAAGCAGTGCTGAAAGTAGGGCTCGAGTCATTCCTGATGCACGAGGGCTTGTCTTCCAGAGTAATATCAGCTTAACTTTCATCATTAGCCGAGGCCTCAATTCTCGCTTTTCTATTACAGTAATAATCCCACTGAGCCACTGTGTACGTGGCATGCATACCGAATGCATTCTGGGACAGTCCTGATAACCATTAATCTTCCCAAAGACTACATTACCCAGAGTGCCTTCAGCTCCAGCATGGTTCCTGGTAAATGAATAAGTCTACAGGTGAGCTGTGCCCCCACCTCCATACCTCTGGTACTCAGTCGGTATTTGTAGTCACTCACAGTGTATCCAGTCAGTCTCTCACAGTGCCTGTAAGCCTTCACAGAGTCTGACAGCAGTAATAGTGTTATCGGCTAGGCTGCTCGTGGCGTATGGAGCGATTTTTTAGTGTTCGCGTTCATCCTTCTTCACCCCCTCTGCTCGGAAGACTCACCTTGGAGGCTTGGCGCTGCCACCTCAGGTGCTCGGTGAAGCTGTCGAAGCTGACGTAGTAGGTGTGGCTCTGGGGCCCGGCAGAGCTGAACGCCAGGCAGTGGCTGTGCCTCTTCACCTCCTCCACCTGCAGGGGGCGATAGAGAGAGAGAGAGAGACAGGAAGACCCCGCCCCTTTAACATAAATACATTCACGCCATAACCCTGCACTCTTCACACTACAGATTCTCATAGAGCGTTGAACAGTTGGTAAAGTTGCGGTAGCCGCTAATAATAAAATTAATAAAAAAGCAGCCATGAGCTTTTTTTCTTCCTTATTACTAAGAACATACTCCTCGGTTGCATTCGCCGCGAGCTCGGACTATAAATGGAATTAGTTTCACATTTGTCTATAGTGCCAAGTCACTTAAAGCAAAAAATAAAATAACAGTGTCAATCGAAGGACATTCATAAAGCAGACCTGCCTGTCATCCGTTAAATTCCCTCCCACTCAACGCTGGAGCTTTTCCATTGTCATGCTCGCTGGCCCGAGCCCACTCAACCGCTATTATAAATGAAGTCTGCGCCAAAATAATACGAAAAATGCCAAAAGCCTAGCTTCATTAAAAAGACTAGCTTATTTAAAAGCCTACCTTCACAATGATATGACAGAAGCTTCTTATTCAAAGGCAGAGCCATCTTTGTGAAATATCTGACACCACCCCCACACGCTCTATCAAAAAATCTGTGGTAAGAAATCAAGTGTTCTGTGCTTTTTTTGTCTCTCCACAGAAGCCGTCAATGGAGTGTCGCTTGATTTCTTGTCTCCTCACAATGGTGGACATTTTCTACTTCAGAAGAGACCCAGGCAATAAGATAAAGCACAGCAGAGGGATATTAATAGATTCCTCCCGTCAATAATTGATATTCTGTGCGCTCCTGGCATGTTTGCTCTGTGAGAAGAGGCAGCCAGGAGGCAGATATCCCCGGCTAGCGTTCCAGCGCGCAGGACAGCACAAGCACAGCCCAGCTGGTTTCGGTGGGAGCTGACGCTGAGCGGAGGCCCGGCCTGCCGTACTGTACTTGGCTGTAGGTCAGGATGGAAAAGCGAGTTTTTTTTTTTGGGGGTATGGAAAATCTGTCCCCTTACAACCCCCCTGCTCTGTAATCTGGAGTCAGAGTTTAGCTGTCGATCCCAGATAGCAGCATCACATAAAATAAAGATAAAATGCTTCTTTTTTTAAAGAAGAAGAAGAAGAAGGAGCCGTTCCAAGCGAAAGCGCTGCTCGTGCGGTCTCGCACGCTAACAGCCGCGCCTGCCTGACGAGCGTTAGCGACATCGGGAGCGGCGGGACAAAAGCACGGCTCCTGAAAAGCTCGCCCTCCGGCTGTCCCGTCGAAGGAAATGAAAGACTTCAGCCCCGCGGTCACGTCTGAGAGGAGCCACAAAAGCCGGAAGAACGTGCTAGAGATGTGGGCGTGGCAGAACAGGCTCGCAGTTTGAGCGGAGCCGCCCACTCCGATGAAAAGGATAGCGGGAGGGTTAGCCGCGGGAGGGTTAGCCGCAGGCAGAAAAAAAAACGTGAGTTCCCCCCCAGCGGGGCCCGCAAACTGGGGGGGGGGGGGGGGGGGCAGTGAGACAAAGACGTATAAGACAGGCTCGGATTCATAAAAGGTCTCTGAGTACTAATCTAAGATCAGGTTTCTCCTGTCTGTACCCTAACCTTATACAATCCCAGCTAAATGCGAAAGATCACGACCCATTTCTGAACAAGAGTACTGATCTAGGATCAGGTTTTCACTGTCCATATCCTACCCTTACACATTCTCAGCTGAATGCAAAAACATGTCCCAAATTTATACAGACAGGGAAAACCTCATTTTAGATCAGCACTCTTAAAGATAAAGCTCATTATGAATATGCGCCCTAATTTAGGATCGGGTTTTGACAGTTAGCACACAACATACAAGGTTAGCATATGTGGGGGTGGGAGGGGGAGGCGGTACATACCTTTCCACCAATCAGGGGCAGGACGTGCATTTTGCCCGACTGGCTGTCCTTGACGGAGGACACGATGAGGCAGGTGCCGCACAGGATGACCTGGCGCCGGCTCCAGCGGTTGACGGGCAGCTGCATCTTGCCCTTGCGCACGTTGTACGTCCCCGACAGCTGCACGCGCTCAGAGCCCTCGATACTCTGGGGCTTCCCTGGAAAGCAGAGAAACAGTACCTCAGAAAAACAGTCAAATATGTGTGCCCGAGTAGCTGGGTTGGCCTGAGCCGCAGATTCAGACGGGGGTGAAGTGGCTGAAACTGGTACTCCTGTCTAAAGTACAGTACAGGGGTGACAAAGTCCAGGCTCCTGGAATGATGACAAAACCAACCGGACAGAAATTTACCCAACCGCTGGGTCATTCACCAGGGTGACTTTCTGAAGATCAGACTTAAGTTTGTGGCGATGGCTTTGAGCAGTATGATGTCATCGCGGGTTTGGACAGGGAATCCGCGTCCGCTTTGGCTGGGGAACCCCGGGGAATGTGGAGCAGCCGCACGCCGTTGACGGCGCTCAGATGTGGAGGCGGTCCCCGGGTCCGAGCGTGCGGATGTAGGCGTCCACGCCCTTACTGCGCGAGGGCTTCCTGCTTCGCGTCCGCGGACCGTCGGTCGAAGCACTGAGGCGGCGTTACCTCATTTCCAGTCTACAGTACGCGAGGAACGCAGGAAGAGGAAGTGCTCGAGGAGCTATGCGGCGCCCAAACCCGCCGGGTCTGCCCGACAGCCACGCCTGGGCCCACGAGCGCCAAGCGTAAGAACGCCCGTGCGTTTCAGCTTTCAGCGATGAAGTCACCGATTGGCCCAAGTCTAAATCGGCTGCCGACTGAAGGGAAACCCCTCCACCCTGCAGGCACCGTGGCCCCTCCGGGACAGGAGCGTGAAACCCCTGCAAGAAGAGGCCGCAGCTCTAACGAAAAGCAGTTCCCCTGTACCCGCGCCTGACTGCTGACTGTGCTGTTGTCTGCGCACTGTGCTTTTGTCACGTTTTGATTCTGGCTGTGTAAATGTTCAGCTCTCCTCTGTCGCGCTTGTTTGCGTACAGCGTTTGCCCTGAACACAGCCAGCACCCGGTCCCTGCTAAACAGGCAATACAGATGTACCCATGTATAACTATATATACAGACATATCCATATATAACTATTTATACAGATGTATCCATATGTAACTATATATACAGACATATCCATATATAACTATTTATATACAGATGTATCCATGTATAACTATATATATACAGATGTATCCATATATAACTATTTATACAGACGTATCCATATGTAGCTAACTATATATATACAGATGAATCCATATAGGCTATAACTAGGCTATATATATACCGATGTATCCATATGTAACTATGTATATACAGATGAATCCATATATAATTATACATATACAGATGTATCCATATGTAACTATATATAAATGTATCCATATATAATTATATATATATATAAATGTATCCATATATAACTGCACACACCCATGAGCAGCGTAGCAGGGAACTCTTCCCACAATGCAGCTGAACCACAGCTCCGTGACAGAGCGCAGGCCTAATACAGGCTGTCAGGTCTGAGCGTCACCCCGAGAGAGACGGGCCGAAGGCCGCCGACAGGAAATGGGCTTTCGCGTCACCCCCGCGCCGCGCCCCAGAATTCCCGGCTGGCCGCGGCTCGATAAACCGCAGACAGCGCCGGGAGATGGGGCGGGGGGGGGATCGATGGGGAAAAGACACCCCCCCCCGGCCCCCGCCCCCGCTCCTCGGCCTGTCTGTTCGGTTAGCCGCGGCGTCCCTCTGTCCGTCTGTCCGATGCTCTGTCCGTCCGCGTGAACGTAGGGGACGGGTAGAGCGAGCCTTCGTGGTGATCGCAGGAGATCGTCGATAAGCGACCGTGTGCAATAAAACAGACAGCCCATCTGCATGACTGACAACCCATCCAGCCAATGACAATTGCTGAATAATCAGTTAGCATACGTGTACTGTGAAAGCAATGACCCCCCCCTTCCCCCCCCAAAAAAAAAAAAAAAAGACATAAATAACTGTGAAACATGGACAATCTGCAGGCCGGAGGAAGTGCTGCATCACACATGGTGGTAACTGCAACATCCGTCCCTCAGTTAGCTGGCTTCTTCTTCTCATGTCACTCATCTATCTATCTATCTGTCTGTTCCCATCCACCGTTTCCCTCTCCCTGTCCTCCCTGAATACAACCCCACCCTCACAGGATCAGTCTCTCCGTCCCCTTGCGGTAGAGAGGCTGTTGTGCGTGTGCGTTTCATACGCAATACAGGTTTCTCACCCGTGTTCTTTATGCTTTATGCTCCCGTGTCACCTGCAAAGCAAGCCATCTATGTCTGTTTGGGAGACTTTTTTTCTTCTCGTACCAAGACGTGTATTTTTTTTTTTTTTGCATATTTTCCACCCATCCCCAGCTGTGAACACGACGGGGGATTCAGCCTGAGAGCAGATCTGCTTCCGCGCTCCCACGGAGAGCGAGGAGACCGGGGGAAGAGCGCGCTTCTAACGCCCTTTTACGGCGCTCAATTATTTACACAAACCAGAGCACCGCGCGGTTAGCCTAACGTAGCGCGCCGCCGCCGAACACGCTCTGCGTTTAGTTCCGGGACTCAAACACGTGTCACCCTGGGCGGGGGGTGGGGTGGGGGGGTGTGTGGGGGGGCGGGTGCGGTGGCTCCGCTGGACTGAACAGCCTGGCCGCTGTGCGCTGTGACTGCAGGGTTCAAAAATCCCGCAGCAGGTCTGCATTCACGGGCCGGGGCGCATCGACGCTAACGGTCGCTAAGCTGCCCGCCCCTGCTGGGGTCAGCCGCGCCAGTGTTAGCTTAGCCTAAACGCCGCTCAAAAGTGGACTAGCCCGGATTTACCAACGCTGAGTGGCTGAAGTAATGTGAACAGACTGGATCCATTGTAGGTGTATCCACAGACACACACACACACACACACATTCATTTTATTTGGGTTTAGTGCAGTAATTCAGGGGGTGATACCAGCAGATGAATTTAGACACACAAGCACCCATAGGAAAGCAGCTCAGACAGCAGGAGAGCACCCAGAAAAACCAACTGTCCATGGACTGCAAGGTATGCCGAAAATCTAACCATCAATAAGCAGGAAATCCAAAAACTCATCTTCATCATGTGGTATTGTGAAGGACTGCAAATCCAAACCCGGCATGGAGACCTCCCCCGACCCCCTGTCCCATTGCTCCTCGGCCCCTCTCCCCCGCGGCCGTCCATTTTAAGAGACCGTGTGAGGCTGGCCCCTCCCTCCACCGGCTCATTTCAGTGTGACGGGAACTGAAGACACCCCTCAGAACAAAGGATCTAAAACTGCCTCCAGGGGCCCGGGGGCTTCCACAGC